>NW_006296406.1:464173-491316 GCF_000327345.1 Myotis davidii
AAAGATACTGATATAGGTAAAAAACTAAATCTACATAAAGAAAAAAAAGGAATAGCAGAGAAGGAACAAATGAAGGTAAAATATAATCTTTTATTTTTCTTATTTTTTCTTCATTGATCTAAAATTTTATAGCATATAATCAACAAAATGAGTAACAGAAATGTCACAAAAGATGGGAAGAAGGAATTAGGAATTCTCTGTTATGGGATAGCATTACACTTTAACACCTTATTTTGTTATTTGAAGGTAGACTTAGATTATTTCAAAATGGATATTGTAAACCTAGGGCAACCACTAAATAAGTTTTTTTTAAAAAAACAAGTATAAGTAGTACATCAAAAGAGGATATAAAATGGAATCATAAAATGTTCAATTAAAAGTAGAGAAGGCAGAAAAAGGAGGAGAGACAAAGAACAAATGCAAGGAAGTGACAACACAAAGACTGTACAACTTAATCCGAGTAAACTATTTCAAATATGAATAGTCTAAACACAGCCATTAGAAGGCAGAGATTGTGAGGTTGGATTAAAAAAACAACAACAAGCCCTAACCGGTTTGGCTGAGTGGATAGAGCGTCGGCCTGCGGACTGAAGGGTCCCAGGTTCGATTCCAGTCAAGGGCATGTACCTCAGTTGTGGGCACATCCCCAGGAGGGGGTGTGCAGGAGGCAGCTGATCGATGTTTCTCTCTCATCATCGATGTTTCTAACTCTCTATCTCTCTCCTTCCTCTCTGAAATCAATGAAGATATAAAAAAACACACAAAAAACAAGATGCAATTATATGCTCTACAAGAAACCCGCTTTAAACATAAGGAATCATATAGGTTAAAAATAAACAGATGGAGAAAGACACCCCATGTTAATCCTAATCAAAAGAAAGCTGGAGTAGCTATCTCAGTATAATACAGTAGATTTCAGAGAGGAAAAAAGAGGGACTTTATATAATAATAAAGGAATTAATTCCGCAAAAAGACATATTCTAAATGTGTACAAACCTAACAGAGCATAAAAATACATGAGGCAAATATTGATAGAATTTTTCAAAAATTAATCTGTTGTTATAAAGATCTGAATTATAAGTACATATGTTCCAAGTCATGGAGGACATAAATCAGGGGATCCACACCATTGCTTTAGAAGTGATCTTAAAAGCAAGCAAAGGATTAATTTTAAAATATCTTGAGTTAATAAACAAACTCATAGATTCACATATATTTATGACCCTGTAACATCCAGTATAAACTTTCATGCATATGTAATAACTCCTTTTCTGGGTCTATCTGCTCTATTAGACTTTGGCATATGGAGAATAAATATTTTTATCTTGCTCAGCTTGATTTCCCCAACACCTAGCAAGGTTTCTGACTTGACTAAATACCCAATAAATATCTACTGAATCTGAATTTTACTACTAAATTAAGTTAATCAATATTTAACTGTAAAGTAAGCTATTGTTTCATTAAAAATACAAACTCCCAGTTGCATTTATCTTTTAAAGTAGGAAATTTTGGTTTTACAGTCACCTTCCACTATTATCAAACCGCCAATGGGTTTAATAACACAGTTAGAAACAATTACCATGAATCACCATTGTTCACAGGGTTAAGGTGCCACACTGCTTTAGTATTAATTAACTCTTTTAATTTATTCATCTTAATTTATTCATCACAAACTAGTAATTCAAAGTAAATGATGGATAGAATGTCAAAATAAGAGAAGTAGACCTGCAAAGGATTAAAAATAAATGTAAACATATAAACAGTGTAGAAGTATAACTCTTAATGAACTGGTGAACTTTTAAATACCAGAATTTTGTCCATTTAAATTGTGTATCAGGGCAGAGTTAAATAATTTATACCTCTAAAATAAGCAAATAAAATGCAAATAGGGAAGGAATACATTACTAGACAAATCACAGGGTCTAAAGATGAAAGACTTGGGAAAAAAACATGCTATTTTATTGAGCTTTTACATATGTATGATTTGAATAAGAACAGAAAAGAAAATACATTATTCACTGTAATCACTTTAAATTATGCAGTTTAGGATTCATCTCCAATTAATTTCTATCTGGTTAGGTTAAAAAAAACTCTGAAATTTCAGTTACTTCCATAAAATTTTACGTTATCTTTATGTAAAATTATTTTGCACTGAGGAATAACTGTTTATTATAAACTGCCAACCTTCTTCAGAGAACAGATGATTTCTATTTTACTATTTGGACATGCCCCTTATATACCAAACGGGCACAAATCTGATGCCCTAAAATAGGGCACATGGGGACATTTATTTACTAGATAAAATGTACTGATGTTCTTCTTCCTCTATCAAATAACTCTTTCAAAACCTTCTTTAAAAACATCACTATTTGACTTACTGAAATTATATTTCACTCAACTTTTCAACCAAAGTGATTAAATAGAAAGTAAACGACATCTCCATAGGCTTGTGAACACTGGAGGTGCACTCTGAGTCCGGCAGGGCAATGGGAAATACGATGGGCCACTTACCTGGCATGCATTATAAAGGAGTTGGTGCTCCAGCTTCTTAATACCCAGAATCTGCTGAAACATTTCATAGAGCTGTTCCTTGCTCAGAATAAGTTCAGACACAGCACTGAGGGTCATCCTACTTGGCTGTTTGCACAAGTCCTCTTCACCCCTGTAAATGGCATCGTATTTGGCTATCCATGAGCTCAGCACTGTCTCTTTGCTTAAGCCATCAATTTCTGGCAAACTCCTCACACGTTTCTCGATGTTCTTCTTAAACACCTCTCTGAAGTCATTAGCAGAACATCCTCCACTCTGAACCATTCTGGCCACTCGATCACTCTTCAGAAAAACCTGGAAAAACATAAAGAACATAAACCCATTTATAACTAAGCAGAGACACTAACACACCTGCTTGTAGCAAGCTAGCCAGTCTTAACACCAAACATTCCACCGTGATTCAAATTTTTTTTAATATGTGATAATAAATGATATAATGGAGGCCCCAAATCTACTCTCTAAAATGTTGAAATATTTAGGAGAGACAGTAACCAGTGTTGAGGAACTGTAAGATGACCTTGATCTACATGCTATCCCCCCCACCTGTAAATCAGAGGCCTCTCTGCTAACTGAATCCTTTAAGAGTTGATTAACAAAGTAATTGGAGATATGACTGTACTTGGGAGTTCTGGCTAGTTTTTCAGCAGAGATAAGGTCCCCTATTGTTTGAGCGAGGATCTGAAAGCCAATAGTGTGGTAAGTCCATATGCATCATGTATTAACTCAATCACGAATGCTTCACATTTGGGCGTGAGGGTACGCCCAACCCCATCCCTGATCTCACCTGTCCTCCAACTTGTCACACATTTCTTATAACTAGGAAGAATGGAGGACAGAAAAGAGATGCTCATGAAATAGGTAGGAAGAGATGAGCAATCTATATATATAGAAGCCTAATATGCAAAGTGTCCCCTTGGGAGTTCAACCGGGAAACCAGAAGTTCAATCCCTCAACTATGAAGTGCGCTGACCACCAGGGGGGAGGCGCAAAATGAAAGGAGGCCCCAGCCGGCAGCTGGAAGGCCCTGACTGTACCTGGCCTGGGGATCCTACCCGTGCAAGAATTACATGTACCGGGCCTCTAGTAAGTAATAAAGTCATCCTATATAATAAAAGCCTAGGTGGCATGACATGCAACGTCATCACAAGATGGCCACCACAAGATGTGGGAGCCTGTGGGATCAGGCCTAAACTGGCCGTCAGACATCCCGCAAGGGGTCCCAGATTGGAGAGGGTGCAGGCTGGGCTGAGGGAACCCCTGCCCCCATGCACAAATTTCGTGTACCAGGCCTCTAGTATCATATAAGAGACATCAGGCAATCTCTCCCTTCTTCTAAGTTAAGGACCCAAATATAAATAATTATCAGTCATGATTTATTAAACATCTATTCTGTCATCAACATTCCTAAGCATCTTCTAGGGGTCATATATAAATGCTTTATTCCTGCTTTTTTTCTTTCTATAATGACAACAAATTATCCCAGAGGAGTCCACAGGACTGTTTAATGCAGCCTCCAAAGGTTATATTTGTAATTAAACTTATGGAACAAAAGTTCATGTCAACTTTTACCCTAAGAACTGACTCATAATATGGAGGCACTCCCAAGTTATGACCCTATCACCTGGACCATGCTACCCGCATGTCTGTCTGCATGTGGGCAAGCAGCACATGTGTTCCATACAAAGTGGCCTCGCTCATCCCACTGACTGCCATGCTCAGCTACGGGACCCCAAACCTTTCCCCACGACTTTATATTTCCTCGTTCACACAAAATGTCCTTGTTTCCTATCTTTGCTCAACAGACAGAGTGTTCCTGATTCTAAAATATTTTGGTTTACTGACTAATGTACTGAACCAGGGAAACATGTATAATATACATGCAATGCTTCCTCTCTCTCTTTCTCAGCTGTGGCTCAATTACTTACTATAGGAAAGATTCTGTCTTATTTTCTAATTTTCCAAGTCAAAACTAATTTATTCTTAAGTGACAGATATAAGAATAGTACTTTTAATATATCTAGATGAGTGGTTCTCAAAATAAGGCACATGCCCCACAGGGGGGCAACTTGATTTTTAAGGGGGGCAATTCGAGAATGAGTTATTAACAGTGAATTTTTCACATTTCTTATGGTTCTAGGGGCCTCATATACAGTACATAAATATATATGGTAACATACTTATACATTCCAGTTCTCTATGTTTTGAAACTTTATTTGCTATTTTTTCATATCACTTCATATTATTATTTTTAACAATTTCTTAGTAATTTCTTCCTCAGTATTTCAAATGTCCTTTCGTTCATTTATTTTTCTCTTTCATGGATGCCATGTTCTTTGGAAGCTTGTTTAGACCAAGTGAATGGCCTTCTAGGCTTCCTCCAAGTGAATAGGAGTTCACTTTTTTAAATAATTATATGTCACGGGCCGGGGGAAGCATCAGGATTTTAGAGATGCTTAGGTGGGGCGTGGCCAGAAAAAAGGTCGGGAGCCACTGATCTAAATCAAGGCACACGAAATTAAGATATTTAACAATATATTTTGTCAAAGAAGACCATTTATTACTTCAGAAGACATAGGGTATCCTTCTCCTTCTTTGTCATCGTCATCTAATTGCACTACTGTCATTGGGCACTAGAACACTATATGTAATATTATATCTATGGGAAAATAATTGAAGTTGAAACAAGCATCTTTTGAAAACTTGTAATTTTGTCTAAAGCTGGAATGGCAAGATAAATGGCATACTAGTGTATCTTTCCTAATTCCTGTGATAGCTAGATCTTAATTAGGAACACAGGAAAGCTCAAGTAGTCAATGAAGGTGAACTGTGCCAGTTGTCAATCTATAGCTTCTCAGCACTACCCTGCTTATGCCAGCCAGGATAATTCTAAAAGGTGCTGATTTTTACTGTATTGATTTTAGAGAAAGAGGAAGGGGGATGGAGGGGGAAGAAAGATAGAAAGAGGGAGAGAGAAACCATGATTTGTTATTCTACTTATTTATGCACTCATTGGTTGAGTATTACATGTGCCTTGACCAGGGATCAAACCCGCAACCTTGGCATATCAGGACAACGCTCTAACCAACTGAGCTACCTGGCCAGGGCAGAAGGATTCTTCCAACTGGTTCTCTTCTTATTTGGAGGTGCATGGCACCCACCTATGGACAGCTTCTCTCCAGACCTCTGATGGTGGCTTCACGCCGTCCCACCCCCATTGGCAGATTCCCAGTGAGTTCTGCAGGGCAGCACCTCCCCGGGGACCATTTCCCTCCAGCACCCAGAAGGCAGATTTCCACGTGAACTTCTCTGCCATCCAGTAGGACACAACCATGTCTTCTCCAGTGAGGTCTGATTCCAGCCTTGGGGATGGGGGATGGGACCCTCTTCCAGATTCCTTTCTTCCTTGGATGCTGTGTTCCCCTATCTGCTATTCCTGTGTTCCTTATTTTCCTTACTCATGTAGTCAATCCCACATTGTTTGTATTAAATTTTCCCTGTGCAATTATTGTGTGGCTTTTGGCTCCAGATTGCACCCTGGTAATACTGAAACAATATATGTAATATTATATCTATGAGAAAATAATTGAAGCTGAAACAAACAACTTTTGAAAACTTGTAATTTCGTCTAAAGCTGGAATGGCAAGGTATTTTTAAAGTGCAATATAACTGAAGCTGGCTTCAGAAAAACTTTTAATTACTTGATATTTAATATTCCAAGTTGGCAGGCATTTCATTTTTTCCAACTTCTGCCTAACACAGTCAGTACTAAATTCCACCAAGTAATCAAACCACATTTTTGAAGCAAAGACTCTATTGAACTTAAGTACTATCTGGATTCTTAATTTCGCCTATAAAAGCCATACCTAGAGCCATACTTAGTCCGATTACATGTTATTTAATTGGCATTTATTAAGTTAACAATGTGTCCAGCAGTTTGCTAAGTGTTAGAGACACAAAGATAAATGAACCTAGGTCCCTGCCCTCACACAGCTCATGCTCCCTGAGAGAGACAGAAGAAACAATAAGATAGAATCAGGTAAGAGAATAATAGCAACCTATGCAAAGGGAGGAAAAGCTAAGGAGAAAAATATTATGAACTCTGTTGGGGAAGGTGGGGGGGGGGGCAGTTCACAGGGTAGAGACGACAGAACTATAATTTTATTTGGCCTGTGGGTTAAGTGAGGGGTAAAGTGAGAATAAAATACATTTCGGGAAAATAAAAGAACAGGATTAAAAAGCATAGAGGCATTCCACAGCATGACCTTTTAAGGGAAATAAAAATTTTCATATTTCAGGAGCCTTAAATATAAGGGTGAGGGCAGTAAAGGCCAGGCCAGGCAGACCAAGAGAGACCAGGCAGCAAGATGCATGTGTGCCACGCAAGACATCGGTGCTCACTCTGGTGGCCAGGAGTCAGTGATGTGGGCAACCAAGTACTGAAATGTTGAGACACATGAGTCAGAGGAATAACTGGCAGTAGCCTCAAAGGTAAAAGGACAACTGACCAGAGCAGAGATTGGGATATCAGTTATCAGAGGAGTACAGTAGACTAGGTGAGAAACAGTAAGTGCCTAATCTAGGGCAAAGGTCATGGGCTAGAGAGAGAGGTAGAAACAAGAGAGCAGGCTGAGAGAATTAACAGATCTTGATGATTTACAGAATGTGTGAAAGTAAGGCAGAAAAAACATTATGAGTCACAGGTTTTTTAATGGGGTGCCTGGATTCTACTAACCTAAAATAAAGAACCAAATAATATGGGTAGAACAGCGCGCGTGTGTGTGTGAGAGAGTGTGATGTTTGTATATGATGTTGGGTCATGGATAATTCCGTTTTGGTAGAGATCAGCTTTGCAGACAAAATACAGTACAAATAAAAAAGAATCAAGAACAAAACTCTATGAAATACCTCCCTTTAAATAAATGGCTGACAGAACAAGTAGATGGAGGGGAGGCCGGTGGTGCCAGGACACCAGAAGGAAAATTATGACATGTTGGCAATTAAGGGGTGTGGGGGGTGGGGGGGAGAAGAGAGAAGAGAAAATGAAATACCACAATAAAAATCACTTAAATTAACAAGAGAACGGGTTGATCTTCATCACCACTAGGTCTCCTTTCGCAAAGAAGAGTTAGTGACATGGTGAAGAATGGGAGCCAATTGGCAGGAGGGAGAAGAGGACCAGTGGCAATGAAGTTAAGACAGCAAATATAAATTGTCCTTTTAACGTGCTTGAGTGAAAAAGGAAGCAAGACAGAGGAAGGCAGAGCTAGACCAGAAAATTACACGTAGGCAATGGGGAAGACAAGTCAGTAAAAAGAGGCAGATTATGGTAGATGACAGAGCATAATGCTGCAATGTCACTTCTGAGATTAGTTCGTAAAGAATGGTGGGGCCTTCTCCCTCACCACTTGCCCTAAGGCAGTGGTCAGCAAACTGCCGCTCTCAAGCCACATGCGGCTCTTTGGCCCTTTGAGTGTGGCTCTTCCACAAAATACTGACTCTGCGCATGGGCCACAAAGTTTCAATCACACTGTAGGGAAGCAAGCTGCCAGGAGGCAAGGGCCCCCAACACTCAGTCTAACAGTGCTCAGTGGTCTGCCAAGAACTGCATGAGTGGGCTAGAAAGCAGTTTCTTCAGTCCCAAATGACCCACGGCTAACAGCTTGACTACAAGTTCTTTCTAAGCAGCAACAGCCAGGTAAGCCACTCCCTGATTCCTAATCCTGAGGAACTGTGAGATAATATGTATTGGTTTTGCGCTGCAAATTTGGGGATAAGCTATGACACAGCAATCTACAGATACACTCATAAATCCACGTGGCTCACTCTCTTCATCTGGGTCTCAGTGCGTCACTTCCTCAAAGGAAGCCCTGTCCTCCCCAATTCATCCCCCTTCCCTCTTACCTTGCTCCACCAGACAGGTACTTACTAGTATTGTCCATTTCCCCAAACTAGAAAGTAGAGGGCACCACAGTCCTCCTTTGGTTTGCTAGTAAAGCCAGTGCCTGCTATAGAGCCTGCCCCGTGTACACGGTAAGAAGTCAATAAAGACTTGTTGAAAAAGCCATGACTATCTATCTAAAGGATTCTCCAAGAAGAGGACTAGATCTGCCTCTAGCTCGCGGGTTCCTAAGAGATGATGATTGTGCAAGAGAAACTCAGAAACTGAAAGTGTGAGAAGAGATCAGGTGGAAAGGCATGAGCTCCCGAGGGAAGAGATTTTGCGTGAGAGAGGAAGTCCCAGGATCTGAAAGCAGAATAAAGAACAGTTCTCCAGGCCCGAGGTGCAGGGGAGGCAGGAAGGCTGCTTTTCCTCCGTCTCCTTTTAGGCTGCCCTTCTGTTCCTTATCCGTTAGGTCTGGGGCACTCCGGTCTGCATGTGCTCCCAATCCGGACACCACCGCAGTGTGATCCATCAGCCCCTCCTGGTTTATTTAAGCTTCAGACGTGGAGCTGCAATACCAGCCAACAGCTTTCCTTACATGTCCCACTGGGCCCCTAAACTAAACAAGTCTCAAATGGAGTTCATGACCTTTCCAATTATTTGTTCTGCCTCCTACTGACCTGCTCCAGTCAATGTCAGAAACCTGCTTCAGTGAATGCAGGTCCCTCCTTGAGAGACCCGGGTGCCATTCTCAGTGTCCTCCATCATCTCCATGTTATTTTCCCCAACAGACAACCTGTCAC
Organism: Myotis davidii; assembly: GCF_000327345.1. Classification (NCBI taxonomy): domain Eukaryota; kingdom Metazoa; phylum Chordata; class Mammalia; order Chiroptera; family Vespertilionidae; genus Myotis; species Myotis davidii. Next base: position 473,408 of record NW_006296406.1, read on the forward strand.
CAAAGGCTGCTGGTTCCACCCCTAAATCCTCCCCAATCCCTCTCTTCATGCTCCTCACTGTGGCTTAATTGCCTAAGAGCAATAGCCTCTCCTTACCTGGCCCTCCTGCCTCAGAAGTTTCCCCAACATATTCTCTTCACTGGTATCAAACTAATATTTCCTTTTTAAAAAATTATGATCACTTTAATCCTCCTCCAACTTAAAAATTTTTCACTGACTTTCCGCCAAAACCATCCCCAAGGTCTCAGATCCTATTTTTACTGGCCTCAAGTGAATTCTCTGGTTTCATCGTAAGTCATTCTCTCTCATTCAACCTCCAGGCTCCAGATCCACTGTCCATCTCACTGCCATTGAATAGTAATCTCTTAGCAACTCTTCAGGTCCCCACTCAAACTGACCTTTCTCGGACATTCCTTTTCCCAGTCACCTTGAATTACCCAGAACCTGTCTTGTGTGTCTGTAATCCTAGTATCCTTTCTTTTTCCTTTAAAGTACTTATCGCTTTGGAACTATAGTAATTAAGTGAAAATTCTATCACCATCGTGTGTGTGTGTGTGTGTGTGTGTGTGTGTGTGTGTGTGTGTTTTACTCACTAGTAAGTTCCATGAAGCCAACGATGGTTTCATTCACTCTGTCTGTAGCACCAAGCACCAGGCCAAGCACAGAGAAAGCACTTAAAAAATATCTACTGAACAAGTAAATGAGGAGAAAATAAATGGTTTAGATCAGTGGTTCTCAACCTTCCTGATGCCGCGACCCTTTAATACAGTTCCTCATGTTGTGGTGACCCCCAACCATAAAATTATTTTCGTTGCTACTTCATAACTATAATTTTGCTACTGTTATGAATCGTCATGTAAATATCTGATATGCAGGATGTATTTTCATTGTTACAAATTGAACACAATTAAAGCAGAGTGATTAATCACAAAAACAACATGTAATTATATATGTGTTTTCCAATGGTCTTAGGCAACCCCTGTGAAAGGGTCGTTCGACCCCCAAAGGGGTCGCGACCCACAGGTTGAGAACCGCTGATTTAGATAGTCAAGTAAGTTTCCTCACCCCACACACTTAGTTAATGTAAATAATGAACCAGTGAGGTTTACTGATTTTCAATTAGGCATACAAAAGAAAGAAGTATAAGGCACTGATCTTGTGCATGAGTGGGAGAGGGAAAGACATCTTAGATTAAAGGAAGCACAGTGAGGGATGCCATAGGGGAAAGCAAAACTAGTCTGGTGAGGAAAACGAAATGTATATGTCTAAATAACATAATATTGTCTAATTCCCACAATCTGTGCTGTTCTTACAGAAATGATAGTTTTTAAAAGTAATTTTTCAGGTGTTGCTTATCAAACTATAAATGACGGATTTGGTCCCAGGAGACATCAAAGATCTAATTCCTGTGTCCTTTCGTAACAGTTATCAAATTAAAGGCAGGGAAAGTGTAGCCACAGGCAGAGACTGGTCCCAGAGCTGGTGCACAGGCGCCGGGATCTCTGTGGAATTCTGACTAGGGTAGAAATAATACAGCATTACACTGTCATTGAAGCTGGCGTGGGGCAACTCAGTGTATCAACAAACCCTAGAAAGCAGACAGTCTGTCTTTCTAGAGCTCTTCACACGTGAACTCCTTTTGTCCTCACAATCACCCGGTGCCCTTTTCATTTTCATTCTCTTACAGATTAATGGTTTTGGCTGGCCCAAGGCCATAAAGTCACTGAAAGAGTAAAGAGGAATCCGAAAGCAGCATTCCTTTACTTATTCCTTTCTCGCACTCCCTCACCCCACCATAGCCCACTCCCATCAGAGTTCACCCCTGGCAGCCATACCTTCTGCTGACTGATGGCCAACACCTGTGGAACTCCCAATCGATAACCTTCTTGTGAAAATGCCACCACAGACAACCAAGTCAGAGTGGGGAATAGGAACCTGACATCCCAGAACTATTATACACTGTACATGTTGTACTTCTCCACATTTCAGGGAGGTTTACCTTGCACATGGGTCCTCAGTGTCAACACTGTCAACCCTTTCCATTCACCTGCTCCGCTCAGACACAAAGAATTCACCAAATATCATAACAACATGCTGGTAAACAAATGGCAAAACTGAAATGTGGTGACTGTAACCAGAAACGATATGTGCAACGGATAAGTCTGCTCAGCTGTCCAAATAAGACTTCAACCATGCTCAGCCGCAGGAGCACCTATTCATGCACTGCTTTTGATCTGAACTATGCATTGCTTCTGTGCTTCGAGAGGATTGTATAATGAAGAGAGAAACATTAGCTGCTTGCCAACTCACTGTGGCTATTTATGAGATGCTGCCTGGGAACGCTGCCAGCATGTGTTCAGCCAAGAAAATGTTGAGAAAGCACAAGAGCCCCACTTAAGTGATGCCTTTTTCTCTTTAATAATGACAAATAAAATACTGTAACAATTCCCAAATCTATGCTGTCCACAAGAGATTTTAAACTCTTTTTTCAGGTGTTATCAATTCGTGAGGCTTTTCTGCAGTAATGATTTGAGTTTCACTAGGTATCATATAACTTGCAGTTTCCCAACATAAATACCAGTTATCATGCCCGTCAATGGATTCCCTGTTAGCACTGTATTGTTCCAGTCTCTTCATCCAGCCAGGTCTCTCCTCCCACCTACCTTCCAGCCTTTTCTTCTTTTGCTTCTGAAAACGTATTTTCTGTTCTAATAACGGGAACACTTGTTTGGCCCTCAACACGCTCCATAATTTCTTCCCCCGTACCTCATGCCGTATTTGTCCCATAAATGCTTATCAAAACATACTACGTGGTGGGACCCTGCTCAGTGCTGGGAGTTTGCTGGTGACCAAAATGATGTGAGTTCACTGCCTTCACAGAGCATAGAGTGGAGGAAATAATTATACATACAAAAATGACTATGGCTTGATGAACGCTACTAAGGATTTTTGGAACTAGGAAAATTTGTAACAAGGTTTTGAATCTAGTTGAGGAGGTTATAAAAGGGTTCCCTCTAAGGAAGTGAGTGGAGATATGAAGACCTAGAGGAATTAGCTTGGAAATGTGAGGAGACCAAGGGAGTGTGGCAGGTGGTGGTGAGGGGGACACAGCTGGTCTAAGTGGGTTTGAAAAGGGCTCCTTGGGCTGCAGTGAAGGGACCAAGAATCCAGTGGTGTGAGTGGAGGATAATGAGGAGGAACAGGCTTGAGGTAAGCCCTGGGAAGGTATCTGGTCTTTATCCCAAGAGCCTGGAATGCCATCCAAACATTTAAGTCAGGCGGACAGTCCCCTGAGTGGGGGCTGGGCTCTCCCCTCCTCGGCTCTTGTCAATCTCTTCCGAAGAAATTCAAACGAGTGACAGAAAGCAAAGCAAGCAAATTTATTAAAAATGCAGTTGGTATAATGCACAAGCGGGCAACTCAGTTACTTTGAGTGCTCCACCCTGTGGGAGCTCAAGGGGTTTTATACCTTCTCCCCCTATAGGATTCAAAGTTCCCCTGTTGGATATCTTGGGTAGCAGAACAGGTTTCAAAGTCCCCTTCTACAGTGTTGTGACTTATATCAGAATGTTTGTACATACATCTGGTCATCTTGTTTGGCAAGTCCTAAGACAGTGACTTCTTTGTTCAGTGGGTGAGATAAACTCCCCTCTCTTTCCCCCTCTCCTGTCCTATGAGCTATCTATGCTATCTAAAAGTTCCTATGAGAAAAACTGCATTTTAAAAATAGCTACAATTTATTCTAGGGGCTTTACCTATATTAACCACACAACCACATAAACTAGGTGTCAGTAACTATTTTAAAGGTAAAAAACAAAAGCAGGGAGAGGTGAAGACAAATACTCGAGGTCACATAGCCAAGCAGTGGAGGGGTGAAAATTTAAGCCCAGAGATTCTTGCTACAGAGCCCCCCCTTTTTTTATCACCATGCAATCAAATTTGGTGATTTCTCAACTTATGGCTCATTAAACTGAGCTAGAGGGGCAAGGAGTGAAGGAGTGGATGGATTAAAGAGAATCTGGCAGGGGGTGTGGGGGAGAGGGATGCCCTGTTATTCTCTGCCTCCTTTGGGAAGCTTCCCACAGCTTGATGCCATTTCTTTACCCTGAGCCTTCTCAGCAGGGATTCAACACACCTGTCCTCATCACGTAGCAACTGTGCACCGCATCGCTGTATCTTTTCCCTGCTAAGACTAGAATTTCATTAGAGCTGCACCTTCGAAGCTTCTGCAGGGGCTGATGTCATTGGATACATACAGTTTAAAGGAAATCACCAGGTCCTTCCTTAGAATAGTAATGAACTCGGGAAAGTTACTGAATCTAAAAGATGCTGTTCTGACCGTGTGGGAAGAAATTTTCAGATTCAATGTAAAGAACTAAACATAAGGTTACAGAGTCATTTTAATAAAGCTCAATTTATTCAATATTTAGAAATCATAAGTCCAACAAGTCTCTTCCTTGTAACACAATGTTATTAATAATAAACCGTGGGTCCTGGCCGGTTGCTCAGCGGTTAGAGCATCGGCCTGGGGACCAAAGGGTCTTGAGTTCCATTCCCGGTCAAGGGCATGTACCTTGGTTGTAGGTTCCAATCCCTGGGCACCAAGCATGGGGGGACGAGGGGGAGGCAACCAGTCAATGTGACATCAATGTTTCTCTCTCACTCCCCTCGTCCCCCTCCCTCTCTTCCTCCACTCTCTCTCTAAAGATCAATGGAAAACATATCCTCCAGTGAAGATCAAAAAAAAATAAAGGACTAAATTGTGGGTTATTTTTTTGGTTGCAGTAAAAAAAGGGCTATACTTTTTATTGTATTTATGTAAAATATATTTCATATATTTATTATATACTGTGTTTTTTAATTGCTCAATGAATTCCAAAGGTTTGGAAACCATTAATTTAATCAGTTCTGTTCCCGTATTTATCAATGTGAAGAAAACATAACTTAAAACTTACAGCAAAGAAAATCTAATTTAAAAAATTAATTTGGGTAAGTCGTACACCTCAAGCCCTTTAGCTGTACACTATGAAGCAGGTGTTCTCCAAGGACTCTTCCTTATAATTAATCTGAATCTCTTAAAGCAAATCTAACCACTAAACTAGCAACCTCTTCTCATGTTTTCTGTGGAAGGAACTGAGATGAGTTTTTGATATCCAAAATAACATGTGATTTGTAAAGTATAAAACTATTTTTAGAAAAAAAATGTGCATACTAGTCCCATCATCTTAAAAAAATTACAAAGTTGTTTGTATGTTTTTTTTAGCTTTGCACAGTGGCAGTACCATAGCCAATGAGCTTTATCTGAGGAGCAATTATTGCTAATTGGTGGGAAAAAAATTACAAAGTTTTTATAAAGCTTTTATTTTATAGAATCACATAACAGATTTTATAAGTCTTTCTTCATAGGTATTTTCCAACTCATTACCTTACATCTCCCTAAACTGATGGCAAATTTTCCTTACCCTTGTAACTACAGAATTTACCACTCTAGTCTCTGAGCACAAATTTAAACAGAGAAGCTGGGCTCTCAATCCGTGGGACCCTGAGCCTGAGATCCTGAGTGGGGAGCAAGGTCATGTTCACAGTGGAAAAGGGGGCCATGGCACCGGGCATGTGAATTTCTAAAGCAAACGTCTACATGCATCCGAAATGAAGAATATGCCTCCTCTTCCACGGCCTCGCCCTTCCCCCACTTCATTCAATGTGTCAGGGTACGATAGAAAAGCCTGGAAGTTCCTGGAGTTGGGCTGCCCTATTCTGCCTAGTCTGTGAAGGAAAGTTTTGGGAGTGTTTTTCTCCATCATTGTAATGATATAGAAAATAAATTTAAAAACTTAGTGCTTTATATTTGGAGTCTCATAATATCGAATGGTCAATGAATCCTTAGAATGATTTACCTTTACTGTATGGAACAAACAAACCACGTTCCCACTGTCTCACAGCTTTACAATATTCCTCTTTATTACTGTTGCTGTTAATGGTGTAACTGTTTGCTTTGCTCTCACTTCTCCACTCTCCTCTCATCAGCTGGGAAATGATGGGGCAAAAGCGGAGCAGAATCAGACCCGAGTGGCCAAGGTGCTGGGGGAGCTGAGACCCTGAGCCTTTCTGGGTCAGTGTCCTCACTTACAGTGATGTGACGCTGCCATGGTAGCCGAAAACATGAGAATTTATATTTTGTTTTGAAAATGTCCAAACACACAGAAAAATGGGGGGGAAAAGTTTATAGTGGTTTGGAAATCACTGACTTAATGAATCCCATTCCTTTACTTACCAAATTTGGAGAAATCAGAACTTAAAAACTAGTAACAAGCAATCTTTTATTCTGACATGTACCTCCTACCTAGATTCTACGAGTAACATTTTAGTCTAGTTTTTCTTTCACATTTCTATCCGTCCCTCCATTAATCCAAATTATTTTTGTTATGCGAGTCACAACAAGTAGAAAACATGATTCTGTACTTACAAAATGATCCACAGTGGATTGGAAAACTATAAAAACTGGTCCTTTGCTGGACATACAACAGGTGGAGAAACTTTTCCTTGAGAAGGGGGGGATGTATTAATGTTTACAGAGAAAAAAATTTAATTTGGGGAGAAAAGATATTCCTAAAAACTAAATCATTATATTCTCCACAATACTACACAAAGATACAAGAGAATGAGCTAAAAAAACCTTTCAAAATTTAAGTTTATAAAACATGAATCTGCAGGGTAGCAAGTTATTTACTCTTGATAAGCCAAGAGCCTTTACAGAGAAATAAAGTTCCAAATAAAAATGAAAAAAAAAATTTCTAGAGAGTAAATCAATCTTAAAAGCCAACATTCTGTAAAGTCATAGAAAAATGAACCTAAAATGTGACTACATTTTCCAGCTGTATAATGGCTCTTAATAAATATTTGTTGGATTGTGTCATTTATACCTTGTAGTTATTTATTTTTCCACCAGATGGCAACTCTGTGAGGAAGAACAATGTTTTTCAATCCCAGGATGTGATTTTCAGCCTTGTGAGGGACTTCAAAGGCACTATAAATCCAGCCACCCTTCCAGAGCTTATATTCCCTCACCATCAAAATGACATCCAAACACCAGACTCTTTCAGGGAAGAGAAACTCGTGGCTCTCTGAGGCAACAGCCTGTCGATGGGCAGGACCAACTACTGGAAAGTGGTTCCCAGGTGGCACAACTCTCCCGATGGCTGTCACGCTCTCTCTCACCTACTTCTAACTTAGAAATTCTTTCAAAGGCCATTTTCCAAGTATTTAATGGCAGCTAACACTGTCTTCACCATCCAGGTGAAAGCCCCCCTGACTAACAAGATGACAAGACCCCCTGACTAACCTGGCGACTCCCCTTTGCACATGCCCCGCGTTTCCTCTCTGTGTTCTGATGTCGGCCCCTCATTCCTTTCAGGTCAGCGTTCAATTGTTTATGTTCTTGGTGAAGTCTCCTCTACTTAAAACTGTGACTCTGCCTCTAACAGCCCCAATCCTATTCCCTTTGTCTCCACAGCACTTAAACTTTTTCACACATTATATATTTTATAATTTCTTCCCACTAGAAAGTAAGCTCTAGGTGGGCAATGAGTTTGGATGGCTCACCTCTGTATTTCCAGGGCAATGACTATTTGTTGAATAAATGAATGAATGAATGAATGAAATGAGATGATTGATTAATCTGGGTAAGATCTCAACATCAATGTAAAGAAAAGGACAGGTATTAGTTCTAGTTAAGACACAATGCTGCTGCCCTGACCGGTTTGGCTCAGTGGATAGAGCATCGGCCTGTGGACTGAAGGGTCTCAGGTTCGATTCCAGTCAAGGGCATGTACCTTGGTTGCAGGCACATCCCCAGTAGGGGGTGTGCAGGAGGCAGCTGATGGATGTTTCTCTCTCATCGATGTTCCTAACTCTCTGTCCCTCTCCCTTCCTCTCTGTGAGAAATCAATAAAATATTTTAAAAGAAAAGACACAATGCTGCTGTGAATGCCTGAGATCCCCGCCCCTTCAGATGGCCTGCTTAGATGCCCACTGGCTCATCGTGCATTTATTTTCAGCTACGTTTTTATGGACACTGAGTCTCTCCCGTTTTTGTGAAGCTGGTTTTATGGACCCAAACCCAGGAATTTACATGATTCCCTTCTGAATGTCACCTCTGACCCACTCTTGAAGTAAGTTATTTTTATACCTTTAGTCAGAAAATTATCCTTTTCCAGCGTGAGCCTCCTGGTCCAGTGTGTAGATGCCCTAAACTGTTTGCACCTTCCAGGTTTCTTTCTCTTGTCCTACCTTGGAATTCATAAACTGTAGAAAATCTATGCATTTCCTCACCATTCCCTCAGCAGTGTGCTAGTGGTGGCAGAGAAATAAGAACTGGGAGAGGAAAGGAGTAGCATGTACGTGCACAGGTCATGCATACATCGGAGAGCAGCTGGGTTAGGGAAATATGCCCAACTACGTAGTGCAAGAACCGTAACTGTTATTTGTGTAGAGCTTTAAGATTTGCAACCATCTCCATTTATACTATTTCTCTCTAATTACAACTGTGTGATGCATGGTGCATCCTCTTCTGAAAAGGCACTGAGCCTCTGAGAGAGCAGAGGCTCCTCAACTTGAACGCCCACCCCAGTCATCTGGAGGACTTGTTAAAACAGATCGCTGAGCCCCTGAGGTTTTTACTCCATAGGTCTGCAGCGGGGGCTCACAATCTGCATTTCCCACAAGCGGAGGCGGTGCTGACCTGCTGGCCTGAGGACAGCGCTCTGTGACGTTCTGCCTTCAGGAAGGGATATGAATGCGGGTCCGGTGATGTAAAAGCCCGGCACTCTTCTCAACAGGCGACTGTGCACCTCATGCCTGGACTTTGTAAAGGGACTGATATAAATTCTTAGGTAAATTACGAAATTATTTCTTAGCCCTTTCAAGCTCCGGAGGAAAAGAAGGCTATATAAAACCTCTCAGACTAAATAATCATTCTTTTTTTTTACAAAAGAAAACTTCCAGTTCTAGAAGCAGTACTTCCGAAATGGAAGCACCCATTTTCTAGAGCTCAATTTGTCATGGGTGGTTTCTTCCCCCCAGTCAGATACACCCTGCCCATGCCCTCACCCACCTACACTCCTTTATTTTTCCTAATTATGTGAGATATCATGGGTTATCACGTCAACTCTCCTCTAGCACTTTTAATGCCTTTTAGCAGGAATTTTTCTTCCAAGGTCCAACCCTTGAAGTGTGAAAAACTGGACTCCAATTAATAAGTTCTCTTTCACTTAAAAACTAGCTTTCCATCTAATTGTCATGCGGTGGTTAACACCAGGAGCTATGGAACCAGACCAAGTTCAAATATAGGCTCTGCCACATAGTGGCAGTTTCAGTTTGGGCAAGGTACTTCCTAGCATCCTCTCTGGGTCTCAGCTTCCTCATCTAAGGAATGTCATAATGCCTACCTCATAGAGTTATTGTTAGATTGAAATTAGACTCTACCTGTGAAGTGCATATACAGCACCCTGGTATATTGTAGCTGTTACCATCATTATCGCCATCGCTATCCCTGCCTCAGTCACCACCTTCACTCTCAGGCTGCTAAGCATTTCTGAGAAAAAGTTATACAGCACTGTAAACGGGGATGCTACAGAACCAGAGGGCCCAAAATAGCAACATTCAATTTTACATAATAGTAGGTCACCACTAATGTAAAAGTAAACAGTCGGTTAATTGCTTTTGTTGTTGTTAGTACATCACCAAAATTGAATTCTTAAATGTATCAAGCCTTTTGCTATATTGATGCATTTATCCCATTTAATTAGTATAGACCTGTATTTTCCCCTGTGCAGTGCACATCACCTGTAAGTCTTTGGTTTTGTCAAATTCAGCATACTCAAAATCTGAACTCCATGCTAACCCGTTCTATGCTAACTTGCTTCACCGAATTATATTTTCTACTTCACTGTATGGCATCATTATCACCTACTGGCTGAATCCAAATGTCAAGGAGTTTTCAGTCTTCCGACCCCACTGTGTGTTGCTAAACTGGAGATGAACTGAAGAGGAAGGTTATGGGTATGGGCAAGTTTTGAAATCAGTGTTAACTAGTCATTTACAAATGAAGTAGAAAATTCATTATCAGCAAAAAAAGTCACCACAGAACATTTCTTGGAGGTGACCCACCTTATAGTCATCTCACCCAATTGTAACAGTTGGGAATTATAACCAACCTCACCATTCCTTTGACATTGTTTCTGTGCATGCTGACTCTGATGGCTATGTAGCTTGAAGATAAAAAGCATTTTTTATATAGGAATCCTAGGAACTAACATCAATGGATACAGACACTGACCTTCGGGCATTCCAGCTCTGGGAGACTGGCTACTTTCAAACGAAAACCAGTAGAATGCACACAAGACCATCACTTGACCAGTTTCAGGTCCTTATCAGAATAGACTGTGCTGCACATAGAGAACTTGTCTACCCCCGCTCCTTGATTTATTTACTCTGTATTCCCCCCTCCTTAAAAACAAAAACAAAAACACTGCTTGCATGGAGGTGGGGAGATGGACTTTGAGATGGTAGTCACCGATCTTCTCAGGTGGCCAGCACTTGAATAAACCCCTTTCTTTTTCCACCAGCACCTGTCCCGTGAGTATTGGCTTTTGTGGCAGCAGGCAGCCAGACCTGGGTTTTGGTTACAAATTCACCAACTACTGCTTTTGTTCATACTTTCACCTCATCACTCACAGACCACTGCAACAGCCTCTGAATTCCCTGTCTTCATTTTCAAGTTCCTTAACCAAATTCTACATGACATTCAAAACTTCTTTACAAAACACTGTTGTTCACACTGGACCCTCCATTATGAGGCCCTTGCTCCCAATCCAGCAGAGTTCCATTGAAGTATCTTTGCTTCTCCAGCTGAAATCCATTCCTTCATACTCCCAGAAGCCTTTATCAGTTCCTTCTCATTAAATGTAAACATTTATATGTGACATGTCTATTTCTACCTAAATATTTTCAGTAAAGTGAAAACAGGTTGCTCTGAATGAAGCAGTGGGTGAAACTGGGAACCCGATTACTATAAAAGTGCTTTGGAACAGCCCTAAGGCAGTGGTCCTCAATTCAATGTGCGCATTGCAATCACCTGGGTAACTAAAATAATACTGATGCCTAGGCAGCTCATGGGACTTGAGTGCAGCCCAGACACAGTCTTTGTTTTTTAAGGTTTTATTTTTTTTATCCTCACGGAAGGATATGCTTTTATTGATTTTTAGAGAGAGGAAAGGGGAGAGAAGGAGGGAGGGAGAGAGAGAGAGAGAGAGAGAGAGAGAGAGAGAGAGAGAGAGAGAGAGAAAGAGAGGCACAAACATCCATCAGTTGCCTCCCATATATGACCTGATTAGGGATCAAACCCACAATCTGGGAATGTGTCCTGACCAGGAATCGCACCTATGTGGTGTACAGGACAACATCCAACCAACTCAACTATCCGGCCAGAGCCACAAGTCTTTTTAAAAGTTCTCCAGGTGATTCTGTTGTGCATCCTAAGCTGAGAAGTACTGCTCTGTGAGAAAAAAAAAGAATTAAGAAATTAATAAAGGATTTTTAAATAAAAGTAAAAATCGGGTGGAAATCAGTAGACATCACTGATTTTTACAGTAGGTAAATATTACTGTCAAAAAATTCCTAGGAGGTGAGGAATTCCTTGGTACAGTAAGGATAAAATGGCTTACAATTTAACCCTAGGCTGAAGCTGAACAAAACGAGATGGGCCGGGAAAGGACCAGCAGGGAAACTGCTTGGAATGAGAACAAAGAGCAAGTGGTGAGAATGAGAAGTACATGCAGGTAAGGAATTCTGGGAAAGATGCTATGTGTTGGGAAGTTTTCAAAAAAGACAAAACCTGACATGTGTCCACAATGGAATGTTACTGACTGGAGATGAATGTTAACAAACGTAGACAAGATTTGAAATCAGGGTTACCTTGGTCATCATCAGTGAAGAGGAAAACGCATGTGAGCAGCTGAAATCATAAAGGAACACAGAATCTCGGAGGCATGACAAGATGACAGCATAATTGTGGAGACAGATATTGTCAACCGTAGTGTAGATGTGAAAATGGGAGGTTTTGTGGAGTACATTTCCCCCCTACTCCCCCCGCCCCAAAATTCCTGTGGTTTAGAAAACCAGGTATGCATTTTTAAGACAGTTCTGTGTCAGTAGTTGTAATAATCAATACTCCTATTTTCACCAGTTAGCATTAAATGATTAAAATAGGCAGTAAGTGCAAAACCAAATAAATTCTAAAACAATAGCAGAGCAAGAACATGGCCTGGCCACCTCAATGACGTTCACAGTATCATCAACGTGTGAAGCCTCCCTCTTTTTACCTCGGCACTTCTGTGCACTCTGACCCTCTCCCCACCTTGACTCCTGTGCGCTGCTTCACGCACCAGGGAGTTTGCAGACGAAGAAAACACTTGAACTGTACACTAAGCTTAAGTACTATCAGACATGCCAGATCTTTAGCTCACTAAATCCTCTGAAGTATTCACATTATTGAAAATACTGTGGCCCTAACCCAGGGGTGGGCAAACTTTTTGGCTCGAGGGCCACAATGGGTTCCTAAACTGGACCAGAGGGCCGGAACAAAAGCATGGATGGAGTGTTTGTGTGAACTAATATAAATTCAAAGTAAACATCATTACATAAAAGGGTACGGTCTTTTTTTTTTTTTTTTTTTTTTTTTTTTTCATAGAAACTGTGGCTGACCAACATCCCTCTGCAGGGCAAATGCATGATGATGATTCTATAGCAAGAGACAGGTATACTATCAGTGTGTTGTAATACTGCAAGGAACTGCATAGATCTGTGATGACGAACCTTTTGAGCTCGGCGTGTCAGCATTTTGAAAAACCCTAACTTAACTCTGGTGCCGTGTCACATATAGAAATTTTTTGATATCTGCAACCATAGTAAAACAAAGACTTATATTTTGATATTTATTTTATATATTTAAATGCCACTTAACAAAGAAAAATCAACCAAAAAAATGAGTTCGTGTGTCACCTCTGACACGCGTGTCATAGGTTCGTCATCACTGGCATAGATAAACTTACCTGAAATCACCTAATCAGTGGTAAGGGCTTTAGAATCATTTTCACTTTAGTAGATATTAAACCTAATGTGTCCCAGTAATGAAAAATAATGTTTAATTTTTATAAGGAACATCAGCCCCCTACCTAGCCAAGGTGGGCACGGGGAATCAATTTTAGTACCAGAGCATGCGAAAATATATACAGAGGAGAAATGCAAAAGAAATCCATTATGACAATGGCATTAGGAGTAAAATAATTCACATTATAGTCCCATATCATTATGGCAAAACCTATTTGCATCACTAAGTACAAGAGAAAGTGTAGCCCACAGACTACACTAGGTTAAAAACTAACTATAATGAATAGTACCTAACATTTGACATACCAGTGCTATTTCCAGGTCCTAGTTATTAAATCTACAGTAAAAGTGGTTTATTGATCTGTTTTCAACATTCTGAGGCATAAAACGGCTGTTTTGTTTTGATATGAGAAACAGCTATGGAAAACTCTTAGCCTACTGCCTGCTCCCAGCAGGCACTCAGCAATGACAGTCCCAAGTCCACTAACTTGACCTTTCCCTCCCGACCTAACAGATAGATTCTAACCACCCTTTGAAGAACATCCCTTGAACATTCTCAAATCAAAACAAGCACGCTGCGTTAACAAAAGACGCCTAATTATAAACGTGTGCCCGTGCTAATTTCTTACAGATGAGGGTAAGTCAGATTTAAAGCTGACAGTGAGGAACAAAGCAAAGAAAAGGAAAGGAGAAACCAAAGGGGGTGGGGGTTGCAGGGAAATGGTGGAAAGAGAACACAAAGGCAATGCTAGTGTGAAGAGTAAGTGACGAATTCTTCAAGTGCTAGGTCTATCACGAAATATGTACCCCATGTGAATGTGCTGAGAGTGCACAGAGCTGAAAGGATCCCGGGTTTGGGGACTGCCAGAACTACCCCATTCATTTACATCTACAGTTTTAATGATTCGTCTGGGCAACCGGCCACCCCCAGGAGATGCTAACCCCAGAGACACCAACAGTAGTCAGTCTGAGGATGACAGCTTATCTTGCTCAGGAGCTGATTCTAGCAGAAATGGCTCTCACAGGGTTCTCCGTGTCCTGTTTCTCCAGTGTGATCCTTGGTCTCTCAGGAAATGACTGTCCTCTCCCAGAGTAAACTAAACAAGACACTCAGAACAGTGTTCCCGCTAAATCCTCCCGTGCTGGTGCTATGCAGTCCTTTCAAAGAGCAGCTCCTGTGAGTAACTGAGTCCAAACCTCCCAAGGGCTGGCTATACAAAAGCCTGTGCATACCAAGCAAGGCATAACCACAGGCCTGGTCATTTGCCCACTTAGTGCTGTGCCCCTCCCTCTCTGAAAGAGTCTTCCTTGGCACTGCTCTTAGAAACATGTACTCCTCCTGCCTCTCTCTGAATTCCAGTATTGTCAGCCCTGAGCAACTCACAAAATTCCTCTTAACAGATCTCTCTAGGGCTGCACAAAAATTCAAAACTCACCGTCAGCCCTGGAGAGGTCCGAGCTCCTCATTAAAAGTATGCATGCTAAGTTATAATAATGAATTCTGGGCTAATAATTGTAGTTTTCTATTTTGTCAAAGTGATTTAGGATGAGCATTTTCATGATGAGGGTCCCACTATTTACAATTGGGATAAACTGCCCAGTTTTTCCAGATTAACACATCATAACAGTTACATTATGAAAAAGGTATCTGTCGTTATTCATTCACTCACACATATTCAAATGTCCAGCTCTGCCCCATATTCCTGAAAACGCAGTGAACAAAATGAGCAGAATCCCAAGATGTCATATTAAAATTCTACAGTGTGACACTTATCTCCAAAATAATCTGGAATATTTTAAATATTTAATAGCAATAAATAAATAAATAAATAAATAAATAGGGTAATACAAAACATATAGGAAGTAAATACACCGTGACTAAATATCTTAGGAATTCTTTATCATTTAAGCCTTTCTACACACTGTAAACATGTAACAATTATGATAAGAAATATTGGGCAATGAAATATTTGCTGGTCACTTTAAGAGTGCTACTATTTTATTTTTAAGACTGCAGATCACATTGAATGTACTAATTGCTTGAACAGAATTATTTGCCAAGAGTAAAATCCTATAAAGCAAATTTTTATGACAAGAATAAAAACATATAGCACAATGGAGGTCAAATTATACTGTACTATAACTATCAAAAGATACATTTTACTCTTCCTAGCACAGCAAAGATAACTAGTTTTTCAAGCTTAATTTATAGCTTTGGGATTATAAGGAACATGCAAATATATTAACAATTTTCCTACTAAAATAAAGTCAATATATATAATACAAAAAACACCTAGGGAGAAAAGTTTGTCCTTGCTTTTAACATGCATGTGTACATACAAATAAACATCTATACTCACAGGAGTAACATACATTGACAAAAAGTTACATTTAGCAAAGATTTTTTTTTTTTTAAATCCTGCTAGGCCTTTTTTTCCTTTTCTTTTTCTGTCTTTAGGGCTTGACAAAGAATGTAGAAAATTACCAAAGTAACAAAAAAGGACACAAAACCACACTTCAAGCAAGCTGCTTGTCAGTATTAGAACCTGGTTTGACAAACAGGTTTAATCCGCTTCCTCAAAGGTCATGCTATCAAGAACGTCTTCTGCCGAGTTAGGCTGGCTGTCATTCGGGGAAGGAGGACGCTCCGCCGCCTCTCCCACGTGGGTCGCTTTAGCTGGCTGCCTTGCAGGAGCAAGTTCACTAGTAGTCCCCTCTTCACTAGCTGTTAAAATACCAGGCCATTCATTTGACATCAGAACTTGCAGTGACTGTGTTCCGTCTTCAACATCCACTCGGATTCCCAAAGCATTAAGAATGTCACACTTGCACATGGGGCATGTTCCATGTGACAGAATCCAGGGGTCGATGCAATTCTTGTGGAAAAAATGTTTGCAAGTCAGAATACGAATTGTGTCATTAGGCTTGTAGAGCTCGAAGCAAACTACACAGCTGTCTCCGTTGGGACTTACTTCCTCATCCCCTTCTTTCAGCACCCGGAGCTGAAGCTGGCCAAACGCTAGCTTGAGATCTGTTGCCAAGCGCAGCCATCTCCTGCTCTGAACCCTGGCTACCCAAAGTCTTCGAATATGATAAAAGATGAAGTACGTAAACGTAGCGGTGCTGACAATCAAAAAAGAGACAAAATAGTGGTTCATCCAGATGATGTGTTTCCTCCCCATCTCCACCATGACTGTAACATGAACTCCCTTCCTAATCAAGTGCAGAATCTCCATGCCTTTTAAGTTACCAATCATCAAGACCACAATGTCCTCAAAGGCCTGATGAGACATGGGGAAAATCTGGTTGCCGGTCCCTGGGAAGTTGTAGACGATCACTCCGCTGGCTCCCTTCTCAACGGCCACCTTAATTTTCTGTGTGAAGGGACAACCTCCCCGTTCAACAAGTGCGAGCCACACCTTTGAGTTCTTCGATCTGCTGAAGCTGGTACTGGGATTGCAGGCATATTGCGATTTTCCATCCGGTGGCACAATAACTCCGGACACTCTCTTCAGAGTGGAGCTTCTTCCAAATACTCCAGTTTCCCCCAACTCTGACAGCATGCGATTCCCAACATGAAATGATATGTTCATGTAAGCGGTCCAAACAGCGCTGGCTCTGCAGCAGTTCCGACTAAGCAGCCAAAGAAGAGTAAATTTCGCCAGCCAGGTCGATACAGTGCTGTTTCTCTGAGTGCCAATCTGGAGTAGATTCATCTCTCTCTGCCTAATAAGCCAAGGACCAATCCAATGAAAAGAGATGGCTCCCACATCTGTTGGCAATCAATTTAAAATAACAAAATGAAAAAAATCTTCCGGGTGAAAACAGGTTCCACCGTCTTCCAGCATGATTTTGTGAGAAATTCTTAAAGATGTTGTATGAGTTGCAGATGTTTTATTAGAGGCAGAGAGAGAAAAACTTTACATTGGGGGGGAAAAATCCTAGTTTCACTGCTGTAACTCTACATACTGCTTACTGTTTGTTGGGTGATGTGATTATGACATAAAAGGCAACAGCCAATTAGATAAGAGCTTAGAGTAGTGGTTCTCAACCTTCTGGCCCTTTAAATACAGTTCCTCATGTTGTGACCGAACCATAAAATTATTTTCGTTGCTACTTCATAACTGTAATGTTGCTACTGTTATGAATCGTAATGTAAATATCTGATATGCAGGATGGTCTTAGGCGACCCCTGTGAAAGGGTTGTTTGACCGCCAAAGGGGTCGCGACACACAGGTTGAGAACCGCTGGCTTCGAGCATCCTGTAAAATAAATTGGCTTGAAGGCGTCAATGTTGTTATGGGTAATTTTTCTAAGTTGTTATAAGCTAGATTTCATCCCTGAGTGGCAAATAATGTTAGCAGATACCACAATTAAACTAAAAATTAAATATAAAATTCACACAACACATGCATTTTAAAACCTGAACGGATAAGCATATGGACGAAAGCTATCTATATATATAAAAACCTAATATGCAGTGTCCCCTCAGGAGTTCCACTGACCTGGAGTTCGATCACTGGCTATGACGTGTGCTGACCACCAGGGGGTGGCACAGAATAAAGGAAGGCCGGGGCTGGTGGCCAGCAGCCGCTAGGGACCCTACCCATGCTCTAATTTCGTGCAATGGCCCTCTAGTCTATATCCTATCTAATAAAAGAGAAACATGGTAATTAGCGTACAACCACTACCCTTCCCATTAGCTAATCAGCAAGATAAGCAAATTAACTTCCAGCCAAGAT
>NW_006296406.1:492248-510089 GCF_000327345.1 Myotis davidii
CACCCCAACTCCCCAATTGGCCCTGCTCTGAGCCCGACCAGGGGCTGCACCTAGGGATTGGGCCTGCCCTCTGCCACCCGGGAGCAGTCTTAAGCCAGCAGGTCGTTATCTCCTGAGGGGTCCCAGACTGCGAGAGGGCACAGGCCAGGTTGAGGGACCCCCCTTCCCCCTGAGTGCACAAATTTTTGTGCACTGGGCCTCTAGTATATATATAAAAGTCTAAGTGTCAGCGTCTGTCCAACCAGTAGCTATGATGCACACTGACCACCAGGGGGCAAACACTCAACGCAGGAGATGCCATGATGTGTACTGGCTATTTAAAAATAAATGGCACCACAGACCTGGCACCAATAAACCAACACTCAGCTTCCCCCAAGTGGGACACAGGCCCCACTATCACCCCAGAGTGACACCCCAACAAATCACAGCCAGCACTGCCGAGACCCCATGGTACAAAATGGAGCCACAGCCCAGCCCGGAAACAGTGGCTGTGGGCACCGGGTACTGACATCACGTAGCAACGCCTGGCTTCCTCCCCCTAGGGACTAGCATCCTTGGAGTTTCTTCAGCCCAGGAACTCCACTGGCTTTATAGCCGGGTGCAAACATTTTACACTTTAACCAAATATTTATGAAGTGTTTTCCCATGCCTCATCTCATTTGATCCTCACAGAAGTCCTGGAGTAGGTAGATAGGAGACTCGGTAGAATCCAATTTTCTTTCCATTAGCAAGATGCAAACACCGATATTAAAATATTTTTTCTAATTAATTTCCTTTCAATGTGCACAGATCCATGCACTGGGACACTAGTATAACTATAATTTTTCTTCAAAATATTTTCAACAAAATGGCAAGTTTTAACAAAATAATTTAAAATTAGCACTGCCACCAAATACATGGTAAAAATGATGAATTCTGTAATCCCATTTTTAACTCACATTTGGTTAAAATGCACATTTTTTACTTATCATGTGAACCACTGTACTAAATTGACTTAAAATCTTCCTCAGAAGTTTGGTGTGGGTTTGATTTTTTAAAGTAGGGTATCCTGTTAAATGACACCTGCCTCACTGCCGCACACTTAACACTGACCAGATATAGGAATGACAGCAGGAAAGACAGAAACATGAATCTCATTTCTCTGCAGACCTTGACATCTGTTAATAATCTAACAATATTTTGAGGGAAGAAAAGGAAGGGTGCAGGAAAGTTTAAATACAACAGTTTTAGTTTAGTATAACTCATTTTCAACAAAAGTGTAACTACTGATTTTAAAAAGAAGAGTTTCAAAGTCCCCACTTAAAACCAACCACAGCCCTAACCGGTTTGGCTCAGCTGATAGAGCATCAGCCTGCGGACTGAAGGGTCCCAGGTTCAATTCCGGTCAAGGGCATGTACCTGGGTTGCAGGCACATTCCCAGTAGGGGGCATGCAGGAGGCAGCTGAATCGATGTTTCTCTCTCATCGATGTTTCTAACTCTGTATCCCTCTCCCTTCCTCTCTATAAAACAAAAACAAAAAATCTATAAAATATTTTTTTTTTAAAAAAAAACAACCATAGCAGAGACTATTAAAGGCCACAAATGTTTTTAATAAAATGTTTGCCAAAATCAACAAACATCCCTAGAGGAAGACCTCACATACACACTGTCAGCTCTGCCTTTATTTTAGCTACACTTATGTCAATGGCACCATCTGACATTCAAGCCAAAGAGTGTGAACTAACAAACATGGGCAGTACTGGGGCTGCCATACACTTTTTGGGGGGTATATTTCAGTGGTTCTTATTCACCAGCTAGGAAATCAGTGAAGGATTTTGACCTTGAACATGAATGCCTTTGACCTCTATGCACAGGATGCTAAGGGACACTTTTGGTCGGGTCTCACCAAGACAATGGATGCTAGTACTTCTTATGAATTGTGAATCAACTGCATGATTACTTGAGGCAGAAAAGAGGAAGGAGAAAAGGGCCATGTGTGCCCAGCAAAAAGTAGCATAATAAGAGACTACTGACATGAAATGCTCAGCTCATAATGGTCAATTTCCTTTACCAAAGGCCATTAATCTGATTGTACTTCCATACAGTCCACTCTTTAAAAAGACAGTATAGTTAGTATGAAGTGTGTGGACACACAAAGTGCCATCTGAGTGGGACATCAGTGGTTCAGCATATTGTCCATAAAGAGAGATTTTCATCAAAACAATGTAACCCAAATCTTTCAGTCTCTCATGATTATACAGGGGTTTATTCATATGCTTGAAAAGAGTAAAAGGCAAAGTAAAGCAAAAGACAGAATTCAGAAGGGCAACTAAAAATTTCAACTCTGCACTTTCTACATTATTAAAGAGAGACACCAGTATTTTTAGAAGAAAAGCATTTACTAGCTTATTTCTAGAAGGGAAATCTGATGACCAATCCTACTATGGTAGGATTTCAAAGTGCTCTGGTAAACAAAGGTGATTTTTTGCAATGCTGCCCTAAATGAGACCTATAACAATTTAAAACAGTTTTAGTTACATAACTAAAAGTGCTATCATCTATATTTATAAAACCTTAATATGCATAGTGTCCCCTCAGGAGTTCCACTGGGAGACCAGGAGTTCGATCGCTCGCTATGACATGCGCTGACCACAGTGGGTGGCACTGGCCAGCAGCCAGAAGGCCCCAATCGGCTCTGATCACCAGCCAGGCCTAGGGAACCAACCCATGCACGAATTTCGTGCACTGGGTCTCTAGTCTAAAATAATTAAGAATATTAGAGGCCCAGTGCACGAAATCCATGCACTGGTAGGGTCCCTAGCGGCTGCCAGATGCCAGCCAGGACCTCGCTCCCTTCCCCTGGCCTGTCCTAGCCCCTGGTTGAACTCCCGGCCAACGAGACAATTTGCATCTATGCTTTTATTATATAGGATACTACCTACCCAGTTAGTAACTTTGGAAACCAGATCCTTTGGTTATTAATAAAATTAATTAATGGAGCATTAAATCAATATCTTATCCTATAATAAAGTTTATTAAGCAGAGATAATATTACATATCAAATGTTAAAGAAACTATGGTAATAAAGTATAAAAATTAACATAAAAACCTTTAAAACAGCGGTTCTCAACCTGTGGGTCGCGACCCCTTTAGGGTTCGAATGACCATTTCACAGAGGTCCCCTAAGACCATAAGAAAACACATATATAATTACATATTGTTTTTGTGATTAATCACTATGCTTTAATTATGTTCAATTTGTAACAATGAAATTGGGGGTCACCACAACATGAGGAACAGTATTAAAGGGTCGCAGCATTAGGAAGGTTGAGAACCACTGCATTAAAATATGATGACTAACTCTCTGTGACATCAATGTGACATTGTAATTTGAAGGTAAAGACTAATTTGCTTTTAACATATGCTAATGTCCTTATGCAAATAAGAGCGAAAATGTATAACAACTAAAACTTCTTAGAAAAACAACAAGTTCAAATAGGTGAGCATGATATGGAGTTTTATTTTAAAAACACACAAATTTCACCCTCTTTGCTACTTGGGTAGAGAAGCTGGAGTTGAAGTTTCTCTCTACATATAGTGCTAAAAGAACTCATCTAATTTTAATCTTTGAAAAGACGTGGTTACATCTTCAGAAAATTCTCTGGGTTTCTTAAGTTTTCAGAATGTCACACTTGCACATGGGGCATGTCCTCCGGGCTAAAAGCCAGGGGTCAATGCACGCCTTGTGGAAAAAATGTTTGCAAGTTAAAATACGTACTGCATCTTGGGGTTTGTATGTGTCAAAGCAAACAACACAACTGTGTTCATTGGGATCCAGCTCCTTATCCCCTTCTCTGAGCACCCGCAGTGGAAGCTGAGCAATTGCTTTCTTCACATTTGCCTTTATCTGTCTTCGCCTCCTGGTGGAAGAGTTGGGTGCTCGCGGCCTCCAGGCGCAGTACAAGAAAAGGTAGGCGACGGTGGGAGCCAGGAAGGTGAACAGAGACATGACGTAATAGCTCAGCCACGGCATGTGCATTCTCCCCACTTCGATGACGATCGTCACGTAGACTCCTTTCTGAATCAAGTGCAGGAGTTCCAGGCCTTTCAAGTTGCCTATCATCACTGCGACTGTATTCCCCGTGCCATGGTGAGACATGGGAAATACTTTGTTGCCAGTACCTGGATAGTTATAGATGATCACGCCGTTGGCTCCCTTCTCTGCTGCCACATTGATTTTATGCGTAAAAGTACAGCCTCCCCGTTCAATGAGGGCCAACCAAGAGTCTTCCGGCTGAGGCCTGCTGAAGTTGGTCAGAGAATGACAAGCATTCAGATTCCATCCTTCCGGAAGTACCACCGCACCAGCCACCCTTTCCAGGGGAGAATGGTTCCCGAATACTCCACTCTCTCCTAGTTCGGATATAATGCGGTTTCCCACCTGAAATGTTATATTCAGGTGGGCTGTCCAAATGGCTTTTCCTTTTGCGTCAGGGAGGCTAAGCAGGAGGAAGATGCTGAGCCTCAAGAGTCGAGATGAAACAGAACCATGAGTTGAAGGAGTAATTCTAAGCAGGCTCATTCCTCTATCTGCCTATGAACTGACACACATGAACAACAAAACACCAAGTATAAAAGAAAGTCAAAAAAAAAGCTAGCTTCAATTGTTCACAGGTGATAATTACAGCATGTTAATGGAAAAGGTCTGCCTGGATAAAAGATATCTTGCTCCTTCCAGTATTTTTATTTTGTGTAGATAACCTTCTGACAATGAAACAAGAGTTGTTAGCACAATGTGATTTCAAGAAAATTATGACTTCCTAATGGGTGAATTGTGACATCAGAGGTAGTTAAGCCAATCCAAGAGTTTATATTAGTGCACTGCATACTGAAATCCTATTGGCCAAAAAGCAACTAAGCAATGACTCATGGTTCTTAACAATTTGAATAAACTCTAAAGCAATGAATAAACAGATAAGAATATTATATTTACAGTCTTGGGTTTCTTTCATCATTCTGGATAGGTTGAAAAGCTGCCTAACCATGTTCACACTCATTGTTTTACTATCTGTCAGGGAAAGCAGCCATCACGTACCTGGCCAGTCGCTAGTTTTCTTGGATGGTATGCTACCTACAATGCCATTCTATGGGAAGCGGGAACAAATCATTCCTAACGTCTTCCAATAGCAAATGCGTGCGCAGGCCTAAAGACTCAACATGGGGACAGTGTAATATAAACTTACATTGTTAGCCCAATATATTATCATCTTGCAAGGAGAATTCAGCTTCATTCACAAAAATAGCTACTGCAATTGTACTATGTGCTAGACCAGTGATGGCGAACCTATGACATGCGAACTCATTTTTTTGGTTGCTTTTCTTGGTTAAATGGCATTTAAATACATAAAATAAATATCAAAAATATAAGTCTTCGTTTTACTATGGTTGCAAATATCAAAAAATTTCTGTATGTGACACAGCACCAGAGTTAAGTTAGGGTTTTTCAAAATGCTGACACACCGAGCTCAAAAGGTTCGCCATCACTGTGCTAGACAAATACTAAGATGGGTCCTACATCAAAGAAGAACACAGACATACGCCTACTTTGTAGAACACGTTATCCAGTGAGGGCAGATTTTAAGCAAATGCACAGAGAAATGCTTAAGTGCAAGTCCTGAGAAGGGCTCTGAAAAGAAAACAGGGTATCGAGAGAAAGAAGAGATGTAACAGGGAGTGACCTCTGATTAAAGAAGTCCAGGGCACTGCTCTCTAAGAAAGTGATACTTAGCCTAAGACTTGAAAGCTAAATCAGAATTGCCCAAGCAAAGAAGGAGGTAAGAAGATTTCAGGCAGGAGCAACCGCAGTTTCAGGAAGATGGCAAGAGAAAGGATCTGAAGAAACAGAAGTTTGGCAAAGTGAGAAAGGAGAGAGCTAAGGGTGATGAGGGAGGCAAAGGGCGGGCCGTGCTCAGGGTCATGAACGTCAGAGTAAGGATTTTGGATTATGTCCCAAGGACAAGAGAAGCACTGAAGGGCTCTAAGCTGGGAAATGACATATAAGTGTCTCAAAGTGTTCACTTTTAAAGACGTGTGCTTTGACTGCCTTATGAGGAAAACGGGCTGGAGGAGGAGAATGGACTGGTGAGATGAGCTGCAGCAGAAGGAGCGAGTAGCTCCACCTCCTGAAATATCAGTAAAGATAGAGAGACATCTTTACTTTGAAGGTTGAATTAACAGACGTGGTAACTGGAAGAGGGTTACCCAGAGGAAGGATGACCACAACTGTCACAATTCACTATGTTACTTTAACGTTGCGAACTACAGAATCTCCACTACTTTAAAGGTGTTTTAATGCTTGTTTGATTTGATTTTAAAATTTCACGGAAGTCTGTTTCAGGGAGTCAATACATTGGCAACAAGCATTCAAACATTTATTATTTACTACATAGGACATTTCCATGCACGAGGCCTTCATATAAAACCCTGGGGATACAAAAAGGGGGGCCGGGGAGATCCCCTTTCCCAGTGTGCAAATGGACACCAACATTTCAATCAGAGGCATGTGGAGATAATTCAGTCTTTCTGTTTTGTTAATTCTCACCTGGAGATATTTTCCCATTGATTCTAGATAGAGTGGAAGGGAAGCGGGGGTGAGGGGGAGAGAGAGACAGAGAGAGAGAGGAGACAGAGAGAGAGAGGAGACAGAGAGAGAGAGGAGACAGAGAGAGAGAGGAGACAGAGAGAGAGAGGAGACAGAGAGAGAGAGGAGACAGAGAGAGAGAGGAGACAGAGAGAGAGAGAGAGAGAGAGAGAGAGATTTTGACAAGAGACAGACACATGGACTGGTTGCCTCCATACATGTCCCAACTGGAGAGGGGGTTGATCCTGCAACCCAGGTATGTGCCCGTGACTGGGAATCGAACCTGAACCCTTCCCTGTGTGGTCTGACACTCCAACCACTGAGTCATACTGACCAGGGTGAGAATTTAGGCATTTTGTAAAAACCATTTATTATACTTACCAGCCCATAATATTTTAGTTCATACTTGCTTTTAAAAATAAAATTGGAGCCAATCAACTTGCCCCGTTCATACAGTTGTATTGAGACATTGTTCTGCTCTCATCTGCATTATCTTTCCATGTAGACTGTTCCCAGGTTCAAACAAAGTGTGAATTCCTGGCTTTTCCTACGAACATCTAGAAAATGAAGCCTCACTCAGAAGACAATCGACATCATCATATTAAAAGCTGTTCGTTAAATTTGTGGTTATTTCACATTTGGGGTGGGATTTTTTTTTAATGATGTGACTCTAACTTTACTTTTTTAGTTTGCTGAATTTTAAGGGTGAAGAGTTTAAACAGTAACTATATTTAGGCTCAAAATTCATCTGAAACCTAGAGATTCTTTGTGTAGTTGAAGAGACCAATTTGAAGAATTTATGAATTCTCTGTGTTTTTCTCGCTGTAGTTAAGACAACAGTAGGTAGAACTTCCCTGCTCTCCTACCTGACTCTTAGGACAAATGCGCCTACCTGTAAGAAGCAACCCCTTATCTCTACCACACTGGTTCCCAAGGTGGGGGGTGTGATTTTGCCTCCCAAGGGGGATTTGGCTACTTCTGGATACATTTTTGTTTGTCACAAGGGGGAGGACTACTGGCATCTGGTGGGTAGAGGTCAGGAATGCTGCTAAACATACTAAAATGCACATGACAACCTGTTCAATAAATCACTATCTGGCCCACAGTGCCAATAATAAGACTAAGAAACTTTTCTCCAATGGGACAGCCATGGGGGGAGGATCCATCCCAGAACTCACTATCCCTGATGGACAATCACGTCTAAGCTCTCATCATGGAGTGAGCTTTTATACTAGTAATTGACAATGCTCCACTGAGGACGATGCCCTCAAACCACCCCCATTTCCTGTTCTCCTTGGAATAGAAACGGTGGAGACCTCAGGAACAGTCCAGACCTGCCCATACCACCTATTAGCTCATGAAGATTGAAAACAATGCATTCATTTTATTGCACCAGATCTCAGTCTTCTATCCTGGGGCCAGACTGTTTGAGTGGGAGAGAAAGGCGGGTGCCGGCTAACAGCCACTACTCGAATCTGTTCCTTAGCAGCACTTACCTAATACACAGAACGCCTTCCTTTTCATCAGCCAAGTATTCACTGGGCTTTCCTTCTGCTGAACTTTGCAGGCAGGCTAAAGAGGACTGGCACAGACCGCTGGGGTGGACTGATCCAGGGGGTCCAAAGTCCCTGCTCCTTCCACCTGGCCATTTGGCCTCTTTACAAATATGCCCTGCTTTTCGAGAGTTCAGGTTACGCCACTTCACTTTTATGCAAGACCTACATTCGTGAGGAGCTGTTTTCACCAACCAAAGGATATCCAAAGAGTTTTCACCTTTATGAAAAAAAGGTGAGCCCTGCCACATGTGGTTCAGTGGTTAAGAGTGTCGGCCAGTGCACCAAATGGCTACAGGTTTGATTCCCAGTCAAGGGCACATACCTGGGTTGCAGGTTCGATCTTCACATGGTGGGGGCACATGCAGGAGGCAACCAATCGATGTGTCTCACATCAATTTCTCTCTATTTCTTTCCCCCCCCCCCCCCCCTTCCACTCTCTCTAAAAATCAATGGAAAAAATATCTTTGGGAGAGTATTAACAAAACAAAAGAAAAAAGGTGAAAAGTGAGGCCTGGCCAAGTATCTCAATTGGTTAGACGCAGTGGTTCTCAACCTTCTGGCCCTTTAAATACAGTTCCTCATGTTGTGACCCAACCATAAAATTATTTTCGTTGATACTTCATAACTGTAATGAATGCTTCTGCTATGAATCGTAATGTAAATATCTGATATGCAGGATGGTCTTAGGCCACCCCTGTGAAAGGGTTGTTCAACCGCCAAAGGGGTCGCGACCCACAGGTTGAGAGCCGCTGGGTTAGAGCATCATCCCAATATGCCAAGGTTGCAGGTTTAATCCCCAGTCAGGACACATATAAGAATTAACCAATGAATGCATAAGTTAAGTGTTAATTGATATCTCTCTCTCCCCTCTCCACAACCCCCCCGCCCCACCTCAAAAATCAATATTTTTTTTAAGTGAAAATAGCATTCAGCATTTGTTTTGCAGCCAGTCATCATCGAGGCAGTGCTCACCGCCAGCTCCTTCCCTGGGAAACACCCTCAGCATCTCAGCATCATCCCACCATAGCTTTGTATTGTATCTGTGAGCATCTGTGCTTTATGCTGAGTTAGTCTGCGCACCCATTAGCAAAATGTGTCCTAAGGTATCAGAAAAACTTAAAAGAGCCCATAAGGGTCTTATGTTTAGTGTAAAAAAGGAAGTAATGGAGTGTATTTGCTACGATTTAGTAGGTTATTCTGGGCTCTGGGAATACTAAAAATTTTTCCATATAAATTAATGGTAATGGCTCCATCACTTTATACCAGTGGTTCTCAACCTGTGGGTTGCGACTCCTTTGGGGGTTGAACGACCCTTTCACAGGGGTCACCTAAGACCATCAGAAAACACATATATAATTACATATTGTTTTTGTGATTAATCACTATGCTTTAATTATGTTCAATTTATAACAATGAAATTGGGGTCACCACAACATGAGGAACTGAATTAAAGGGTCGCAGCATTAGGAAGGTTGAGAACCAGTGCTTTATACCATTTGGGCGTATGAAGGGTTTCACAGGCACACTCTGCTTTGGGTAGCAGGGAAAGGTGTATGCTCATCTTCTTACGTAGGCTCACTTCATGATCCCCCGATGTGGCCACTGTTCTTCCAGGTCTCCAAAGGCAGCACAGCAGCCCACACCCAGAAGCACTGAGAGACTGTTCTTCTCCCGTATCTAAGAGTAAGAGAATTCCCCCCACCCCTCCAGGAAGCTACCGTCAATGGCTTCCTTCAATGACTCTCTAGCAGTGCTTCACAAAGGCATGACTAATAAAGCCTGGAAATCAGACTATCTTGCTTGGCTCAGTTAATCAAGATTTATCCTTGCGTGGAGAACCCTTCCTGGACTGAGCACAGGCTCTAAACTCCTCAGGTTTACCCAAAGAAATGACACTTAAATAATCATGAACCACAGCCCTCGCTGATTTGTCTCAGTGGATAGAGTGCTGGCCTGTGAACTGAAGGGTCCCAGGTTTGATTCCGGTCAAGGACACATGCATGGGTTGCAGGCTCAATCCTCAGTAAGGAGAGTGCAGAAGGCAGCCAATCAATGATTACTAGCAACTCTCTCATCATTGATATTTCTATCTCTCTCTCTCTCCCTTCCTTGCTGAAATCAATAAAAATATATTTAAAAATAATAACCAGAAACCACAACAAACATTTATAATACTGGACACACTGATATAAGCCAGAACCTATATTATTAGGGACACAATATGGCCCTATTCTTAAGAAGGTCATCATCTAGACAGGAGAAACGAGTTACATACAAACTAGGTGTATGCATGTATCCTACCCTCTAAGTCCCAATTACAAATTCAAAAAGGTTATAATTTTCATTAAGCTAGGAAGGAAAATCAGCTTATCTCTAGCCCTCTGCTGTTCATCAACCTCTGTTAAAAATGTTCAAACTTCCAGAAATCACTATTCTTCTAAGAAAAATAGTCAAATACATTCACATAGCATTGCCCAGACAGCATATCTAAGGTGCAGGGAATACCAAAGAGGCTTCAATAAATTACTCCACAAGTCACAATATCCAGGGCTATGCCATTATTAGAGAGCTCAAAGAAGTCACAAAACACACTGGGTTTGCATTTAAGCTTGAAAACAACTATATAGGCTTTCTCTGAGTAATTAAATGCATCATAATGGGGTTTGGCAGGAACAGAATACTTGCTCTCAGTCGTTTACTAAGAACAGCAAATATTTTCTGAAAGCAGTATATTTATTTTTAAAGATTTTTAAAGGTAAAACTAAATTTAAAAATTTTACATTTGTTTGCAAATTGGTAAATCCTCATAAACATTAATGTATTTTCTCCTATAAGTTAATCACTACTCCTACATATTCTAACATACACAATAAAATTCCCTTTTTAGCCCTGGCCAGGTGGCCAGTTAGCTGGAGTGTCGTCCTGTACTCCAAAAGGTTGTGTGTTCGATTCCTGGTCAGAGCACATACCTAAGATGTGGGTTCATTCCCGGTCAGGGCATGTATGTAAAGCAACTGCTCTCTCTCTCTCTCCCTCTCTCTCTCTCTCACACACACACACACACACGCGCGCGCGCGCACACACACAAAATCAATAAAAACATATCCTTGGGTGAAGATTAAGAAAAAAGAAAACATATTTTTCAGATACTTTTTTCTCACGCTATTTTTGAATTTAGCAAAGATCTAAATATGCTAAAATGGGATATGGTAAATTTTAAAATTAATACATAAGCTTCTGAATTACCTAGATAGTCACACACTACAATAGGTCAGGTACAGATGCATGAAAATCACAAAATTTACTCAGGCTCCTCTTTCATTATTCTTTCTATTAACCAATATAACAGCTTTTAATACATTAAAACTTCGGTAATTAAGTATTTTGGGAAAATAAACAGCCAGAACAGACATATTTTACATCACCAGACCACTAACCATGATTTCTTCACTATGTAACACAGGATTACTATTCCTCTCTATTTATCTGCAGGCCTACCAGTGGGATTCATGAGTAAAGAGAATCATGTATTCACTTTACTCCCAAGCCCCAAGAAGCCTTTGTGACATAGGGAAATACTCACTGACGTTTCTCAAACACCCAACACAGTGCCTGGCTCCAAAATGTTTGTGTGAGTGAGGGATTCCCATGCACAGGTTTACCACATTTGAATGAATATGCTCCCGACTGCTTTAGTTTGGCCTTCATAATCATCCCCACAGCCTAGAATTTTGCAATAGCATGAATCCCCCATCACTGTTTTTTCTCACCTTGAATTCATTCTGTTCCCAGAACAACCTATAGGAAAAAAGTAATGAAGTTTACACAGGCATTAGTGCTGGCTTGAAACCTATGTGGCTCCCTCTAGCCAAAGGACAACACCCGAGTTCCTAGGGCAGAAGTATGAGCCTCTCTATGCTACGGCCTCAATCACTATATGCAAGACCGACAATAGGCTTTGTCCCTTCTGAAAACTGCCTACAAACTACCCTACGGGAGGTACATTGATGGGAAATCGGCCTCAATTTCCTCCCTTCCTGTACTGACACACCTCTTGCAATGTGACTTGGCAGGTCCTTCCATGAGAAGGTGGGATTTCTCTCTCCTCTTCTTCAGTCTGTGGCCTGGTGACATACGTGGGTGAACAGACTGAGCAGAAGTGCTGATATGCCATTTCTGAGCCTAAGGCTGAGGAGCCCTGCACTCCTCCCGGCCACCCCCAGGACGGAACGCCAGCCTGAGAGAGGAGGAGACACTACCTGGAGGAGAGCCCTGTGGCCCAGCTGAGGTCCTCCATGTACAGATGGGCGAACATGCAAGAGCTTAGGATGAACAGAGATGTTACGTGATCCTGAGCTGGTCACAGACACGTGACTGA
Organism: Myotis davidii; assembly: GCF_000327345.1. Classification (NCBI taxonomy): domain Eukaryota; kingdom Metazoa; phylum Chordata; class Mammalia; order Chiroptera; family Vespertilionidae; genus Myotis; species Myotis davidii. The sequence continues at coordinate 504,804 of NW_006296406.1, forward strand.
GTCTAGCCGCGACCTGAAGAATCACCTCGCCAATCTAGGGACAGCTAAGAAGTAACCGATGCTGACTCTCTTTTTATAGTTTATAAGGAAAATTGCCCTGGTATATACTAAGGTGTGAAGTAGTACATTATGCAGCAATTGATACAGTTCTCTCTACAATATTATCTATTCTATTAATCTCTTGAGGACTGAGATTAAATCTTAGTAATTCTCGTTTTCTTCAATACTAAGTTTCCAGCACAGTATCTAGCACACCATAGGTTCTCAACTAAGGCTGAATTAAATTGAAAATGTCATTATCCTCTGCATTCTAACTTATACTATTCCTCACGCAATAATGTATCTATTTAGTTTTGTTTTTTTTTTTATTATTATTAGTTAAGGTATTACAAATGTGTCCTTCTATCAAGTATTTTATTCCTGCCCATAAAAATGGGCAGATATGTCTCAGTTTATAAATATACTATTTATTTGAAGCCTTATTTCGCTAAGCATAATGCTCTCCAGGTCCATACATGCTGTGGCAAATGGTAAAAGTTCCTTTTTACAGCAGCGTAGTATTCCATTGTGTAGATGTACCACAGTTTTTTAATCCGCTCATCTGCTAATGGGCACTTAGGCTGTTTCCAAATTTTAGCTATGGTGAATTGTGCCGCTATGAACATAGGGGTGCATATATCCTTTCTGATTGGCGTTTCTGGTTTTTTGGGATATATTCCTAGTAGTGGGATCACTGGGTCAAATGGGAGTTCCATTTTTAGTCTTCTGAGGTAGCTCCATACTGTTCTCCACAGTGGCTGCACCAGTCTGCGTATCTATTTAGTTTTATCTTTATGAGGACGATTATGTCTGTTAGAATACAGAGTAGTTAAGACTATGCATAAAAAGTTCAACCATGAATTATTTTATATATTTAATACTCATGAAAATAGATTTATTATGTCCATACCTAAATATAAAAACAAGTGAGCATTTGGAATATGACCAAATCTTTTAACATTTTTATGGGTATAAATCAAACTACTTAAATTATGCTCTCTTCTGCATTCTGAATTCAAGCCACGGTCTATATAACTTTACTACTAAACAACTTCTTCTTCTCATTCAATCTGAGTTAGAAGCTGAAATGGTAACCAACAGAGTAGAAACCCATTACTAGTTTAGGAAGTAATGGAGGAAATCTCACACCACAGCCTCTGCATTGGGAGGGATAAAGCAGGGAGCTGAACATCCTTAGGTAAACACAAGATGAAGGGTGGTATTTGGTGGCGTTGTTACCTGGAGCCTAGGACAAAACACATCTTAATAGTAACCCAACCATTTAGACTGGATTTATCTTTTTAATAACCACCAGAACTGGTCCTGTTCTCTTAACAGGCTATTCTGCTCCTGTACTTCATCAGAGCCAACGATGAAGGCCGCTTTTGGGACTTGGCCATTTCCAAGTTGTCCTAGATCTCTGAAGTAGATTCTAGACCAGCCATGGGCAAACTACGGCCCGCGGGCCAGATCCGGCCAGTTTGAAATGAATAAAACTATTGAAAAAAAAAAGACCGTACCCTTTTTTGTAATGATGTTTACTTTGAATTTATAGTAGTTCACACAAACACTCCATCCATGCTTTTGTTCCGGCCCTCAGGTCCAGTTTAAGAACCCATTGTGGCCCTCGAGTCAAAAAGTTTGACTCCTGTTCTAGACCTTCCTATGCCACAATGCACCCCTGAAGGTTTGCAGTGCTTGGCCTTCTTAAGACCAGTTCCACAGAGCACGGTTAACTCTGAGAGCTCTTAGCAGTCACAAGTAGCAGGGCACAGGCAAGTAAGGAGATTTTCCCACTTAGACCCCTTATATTTCTCCAGTTCACTGGTCACAAGGCCCTTGCTCATTTATTAGGTAAGGTAAACCCTCTTGGGAGGCAACAGCAAAGAAACAACACGGCTAGGAAGTCTTCACACCAGCAGAATCTGTCCCGAAGCAGCCATCTGTGTGACAGACCTGCTGTGAAACCCAGTCTCCGCCACACGCTAGCGGTGTGAGGGGAGCCTCACTGAGCCTCAGTTTCCTCACTTGTAAGATGGGGAAGTAATGCCTGCCTCCTGGGGCCATGATGTGTATCAGATGATCTGTTTCACATCTATTCGTAAACCAATCACCAAGCACACCGCTAGCGTGGCAGGCACTTCCCAATTCTATAAAGCATCTTTCTTTTTTTTCTTCCATTTTCCACCAAATAAAATTCTTCTCGTCCTTCAAGACAACTCTCAATCTCCCTTTTGCAATTTCCCCAGCCACAGCAACCTGGTGCTATAACACATCCTTTCTGTAACAGTTTGACAGTCATTTAATTCTACCCTAGTTCATATAGTGAGGTGCTTCTACATCTACACTTTCACTTGATTTAGAATGTCTTGTGAGGAGCAGTGTCATCTTACTCATTTTTGTAAATCTCTGTTTCCTCTTTCTTACCCCCACACTAGCACAATGAAGCTTGCTCGGGGTCCCTGACAAATGGTTGGCTTTTCAAGCACTTATTCTTCAAAATATCAAGACAGAGCAGCAGCTACGGCAACCTCAGCTTTACACAGCCACCCATTTGAAAAAAATAATAGGGCGGGCAACGATTTGACAACTCTTCTCTCAGCTAAGAATTACTTTGACAACAGTTGTCCAGAAAAGGGCTTATTTAATATCACAGAATCAGAGGCCATCTGTCTTACATTTTCTGTCTAAAAGACAAGAACAAATTCCATCCACATCTCTGTATCTGAAAAATGTTATAAATATGGAATAATGGAATAAATATGGAATGATATACAGCCATAAAGTAACAACTACTTCTACTATATAAGCAAACAGACTGCTGAATTTAAAAAATCTTCCTTTCATTCTGTTTTATATGTCAAGATAAACGGATCTAGACACATATGTATCTATAGAAATGTAGTCATATCTCAAATCATAAGCCAAATAGTCATTATCAAGAAAAAAAAATGGTATCAGATTTGTATTGCTCGGTGCCTAACATGCCTGAACAGCATCCCAGCAATAATCTTAAAGCAAAAAGTTCTAAATGCAACCAACTTTCTCACGAACTCAGAAGGCCTTCTCTTTCCAGCCCAAGATGCAGTCAGATCCTGTAACCCCCAGAAACCTCCTCTGGTGAATCCAGTCCAAATTATGCCCTTGCTACTGTGAACTACAGCATTCAAGCTGTTAACTTCTGTTTTACAGCAAAAAACAGCCTGTACTCAAAGGGTGGCAAGATGGCTGCAGTCTAGGGAAGCTCTGTCCACTTGCTCCCAGCACCGGACCAGACTTGCAGCTAAACTAAAGAACATTCCACTTGAAAAAAACAGCTAAAAAATCGCCGTTTTGAAATACTGTGAGCAGGGAGCACCGACAGGGGACAGAAGAAGTGGGTGAGCCAGTCTCTGCAGCTGCACAGCATCTCCCGCCGGAGGGAAGGTGTGGCAGCCCAACCCTGCCCCTGGGACCGTGCAGCCTCCTCCCCACGCAGGAGTCCCAATCCAGAGAAACAGGAAGAAAGGGGAGCCCACACGGCATCAGGCAGTGGGAACCCGTGGTGATTCGATCCGGTTGAGGGCTTGGTTACAACGCCAGCCTGGAAATTGCACCCCAATCTGTGTCCGCAGGAGGCGCCACACAGCAGAACTCTGCACCAGCAGAGGGGACTGGCCGGCTCACCCAGCAGTGAACCTGAGGGCCCAATGATTCTCTGAAAGAACTTTCAGTGGAGAGCAGAAGGAGGGACAGAGAAAGGTCCTGGCAAAGAGCGGCAATCCTCCCCACCTCAAGGAAGGACGAGGCCCCACCTGTGGGATGATTCTGGGCTGAAAATCTGCACGCATGTGGCTGGCCTGGCGGCAGGGAACTCAGACATCTGGCCTGGTGGAAGCCTGGGAGGAGGCTCCAGCCCAGGAGGGCCGGCCATGCTGAAAGATTGGAACGTCAAGCGGGGTTGGGTATTTTTTTTAATATCCTCTCCTGCTTGGGGTGACAACAAGGGGGCGTCAGTGACCCAGGCAGAGCTGAGGCACTGGAAGGAGAGGAAGCAAGCGCTGCCTGGGTCTCCTACAAGCTGTGGGCAATACCCCCAACATGAGTGTGTTTATCATCCTGACCAGGACCCGGATATCAGTGCAGAGTCCAGTTCCGAGGCGGGGAGGGAGAGCAGCTCATTACAGGGATATCAAGGTCTGAGACCCCAGGCAGACCCAGCCTCTGGCCCACGGAGGGCCTGCCTGCAGGACGTCCGTCAGGTTGCCCAGGGTCAAGCAGGGACAGCGACTTTCACTGGCCTGCAGCACAGAACTTCCTGGGAGGCCTGAGACCCACACACCAAGGGGCCACATTAACAGGGAAAGAAATCCAGCGAGCTCCACAAATAGCAGATACAAAGGTTTGTTTGTTTGTTTGTTTTTGTCTTCCTTTCCCTTTCTTCTATTCTTCTATTTCTCTTATTTCTATCATTCCTTTTAGTCTATTCTTTTTTTCAATTTGTTTACTATTTTTAATTTTTATTTCTTTTCTGTTTTCCTTTTCCTATTCTCAGAAAGAGAACTAAAAAAATAATCCCAATTACTATTGCAACAACAACAAAAATAAGATATCTAGGAATAAACTTAACCAAAGAGTTAAAAGACCTATACTCGAAAATCATCGGACACTGGAAAAAGAAACTGAGAAAGATACAAACAAGTCAAAGCATATACTGTGCTCAGGGACTGAAAGAATTAACATCATTAACATGTTCATACTACTCAAAGCAATCTGTAGTTTCAATGCAATTCCTATAAAAATACCATCAGCATATTTCATAGATATAGAACAAATATTCCAGAAATTTATATGGAAGCAAAAAAGACCCAGAACAACCACAGCAATCTTGAGAAAGAAGAACAAGTTGGAGGGATCACATACCAGATATCAGACTATATTATAAAGCCACTGTAATCAAACCAGCATGATAATGGCACAAGAGGCATATAAATAAAAGGAACAGAACAGAGACCCCAGAAATTGACTCACACCATATGGTCACTTAATTTTTGACAAAGGAGGCAAGAGCATACAATGGTGGAAAGACAGTTTCTTCAATAAATGGTGTTGGCAAATGGATAGATACGTGCACAAAGAAGTGAAACTAGTCCCCCAACTTACACCTTATACAAGACTAAACTCAAAATGGATAAAAGACTTAAATGTAAGATGTGAAACCATAAAAATTCTAGAAGAACCCATAGGCAGCAAAATCTCAAACATCTG
>NW_006296406.1:510286-516559 GCF_000327345.1 Myotis davidii
GTCGTCACTAGTCATCAGAGAGTTGCAAATTAAACACCTGCCAGAATGGCTACCATCAATAAATCAACAAATAACAAATGCTGGTGAGGATGTACAGAAAAGGGAATCCTTGTACACTGCTCAGGCAAATGCAGACTGGTGCAGACACTTGGAAAACTACATGGCGTTTCCTCAAAAAGTTAGAAATGGAACTGCCATTTGACCCAGTGGTCCCACTTCTAGAAATATAGTCTGAGAATCCTGAAACACCAATTAGAAAGAATGTATTCACTCCTATGTTCATAGCATAGCTAAAACCTGTAAAACATCCACGTGCCCATTAGCAGATAAGTAGATAAAAGAGCCATGGTACATTTACACAATGGAATACTATGCATTCATAGAAGAGAAGGATCTCTTACTCTTTGAGACAGCATGGATGTACCTGCAGACCATCATGCTAAGTGAAATAACCCACTCAGAGAAAGACAAATATCATGTGATCTCATTTATATGTGGAATCTAATGAAAAAATAAACTGATGAACAAAACTGGTCTAGAGGCATGGATGCATGGAGCAGACTGACAGATATCAGAGAGGGTGAGATGTGGGAGACAGGAAGAGATTAACCATAGAACTTATATGCATATATGCATAGCCCATGGGTAAGACAATAGGAGGGTGAAGGCCTAAGTGGAGTGGGGCCTGGGTGGAGAAGGGATGTTGGGGGGCGGGGATAGGAAACATCTAATACTGTCAAAAATCATGTATTTTTTTAAAAAAGTTAATTGACTATATATGTGTGGATCTATTTTTGGACTCTGCTTTGTCCTATTGATCTATGTATCTGTCTTTAAATTACTACTACATTTCCTAATTACTGTAACATAATAAATCTTGAAATCAAACAAGAACAAAACTGCATGTACTATATGTACATTTAAAAATAAAAACAGCCCAGCCAGTGTGGCTCAGTTGGTTGAATGTTGTCCTATGCACCCAGAGGTCGCTGGTTGGATTCCTGGTCAGGGCACATGCCCGGGCTGTGGGCTCCATCCCCAGTTGGGTGTGTGCAGGAAGCAGCCGATCAATGATTCTTTAATCATTGATGTTTCTATCTCTCTATCCCTCTCCTTTCTTCTCTCTGAAATCAGTAAGAATATATTTAAATAAAAATATGTTTGTTGAAGTGTCATCTAGTACCAAAAAAGGTTGCAGGTTTGATTGCCCGTCAGCACACATACAGAGGTGTTTGATCCCCATTCAGGGCCAGTACAGAAGGTAATGCATTGATGTCTCTTCTTTCTTCCTCTTTCTCTCCCTCTCTTTCTGTCCCTCTCTTTCTCTCCTTCTCTTTCTCTTCCTCTCGCCCTCCCTCCCTCTCTCTCTCTCCTTTCCTTTTTCTCTAAAATCAAGAAACATATCCTCAGTTGAGAATTAAATTTTTAAAAAATAAAATACTTTTTACATTTTTAAAATTTTTTTTATTGATTTCTGAGAAGAAGGGAGAGGGAGAGAGAGATAGAAACATGATGAGAGAGAATCATTTATCGGTTGCCTCCTGCATGCCCCACACTGGGGATCGAGCTCACAACCCAGGCATGTGCCCTGACCGGGAATCCAACTGTGACCTCCTGGTTCCTAGGTCGATGCTCAACCACTGAGCCATGCCACCTGGGCACTTTGTACATTTTTTTAAATAAGGACTATTTTGTTGCTCATATTTCTACATTCCTAAAAAATTATGTACTACCCTGTGATATTTTCCTGCAGGTGTTGAAAACAGTGTTAATTTATTTCTTCCCTCTTATAAAGGTTTTTTTGTCTCTCAATTATAAGCTCTTTGAGTTGGGACTTTGCCATATTCCCTTCTCTTTATCCAGAGCTTAGTATACTAATTTGTGTAAAATCAATTACTTATTTTATAAAACAACTAGTGGCCCAGTGCACGGATTCATGCACATTGAAAGGAAATTAATTAGAATTTTGGGGGCAGTGCCATGGCTCAAAGGGTGTCTGGAGAGTGGGGGAGGCGGGGGTAGAGGAGAATAAGAAAATTCTTGCTCAGGTCTTCCAGCTTCCGCACTGGCTCCAGTGCAAGGACTAATGCAGGCGGTCCCAGTGGTGGCTGGCGGGGCTGGGCCAGACACGCCCTGGAGCCAACCTTCCACGGTCCCTCCATGGCCGGCTGCACCTAGGGTGATGCTGTGGCTCGTAGGGCATCTGCAGACTAAAGGGGCCCCTCAGCCTGGCCTGTGGGGACTAGGCCGAAACCAGCTCTCCAACATCCCCCAAGAAGCCCCGGAGTGCAAGAGGAAACTGCAAAGTTGCTGTCAGGATGTGGAATGCAAACGCAGGTGTGCAGTAAACCAGATACAGGGCCCAACAGTGCCCCAGGAACAACATACCCCACAGCCGAAGGTGGAATTGCACGGCCTCGGGAGGAATTGGGCTCCCTCCTCTCTGGTTCCAGGGTGCATCACCCAAGAACCGCCACTACCAAGTCACCACAGCTCGGCAGTTCCTGCATTGAGCATCTGCCCCCTGGTGGTCAGTGCACATCCTAGGTACTGGCCAGTTGTACGGTCACTTAACCTTTATATATATATAGATGATTCTGTGGCATAAAAGGGCCTGATATGCCCCACTGTTATTCATAGCCTCCCCAGGAGTCCAGTCCAAGAACCATGTTTCACCAACTAATTGTTACATTACTAATCTATGTCAAACTGCAAGAACAATCATGCCACCAATGACTCAAAATGTCATTTGAGATTTAAGGAAAAGAGGTTATCATCATGTGGGAAAGTAAAAGTATTTGTAAAATCCACATAAAAATCTAGTTCTGGGAAAGACCTGGAGTTGAATTACTATTGTTCTAATGTCTATTTAATTGAGACTATGCTAACAGTGACTATGCAGGTGGGGAAACTAAATGATATATAAATGCATATAAATCAAGAGGGAAAGTGATAGTTAACCTGAAAATAACCTCTGGATGAGAAGCTCTTTACCTCCAAGTAGATAACATGGACAAGGTATTCCCCTTCCTATCCTCTCTTCAACTTCTGAATTGTTTCTAATTGTCTCAAACTTTTAGCTTGAATTTCTACATCCCACCTTTACTTAAGTTTTCATTTTAAATTATTTGATAAGTTTCCTCAATACTTTTCTCACAGCAATCATGTAATAAGATCAGGCAAGAAGGGCCACAGCTGAAACAATTATAGAAACTGGAGAGACTGAGCTCCACAAAATCTGGTTTTATTATGTTTATGTCTTAACAAAAACACATATATGCAAGATGGGAGGCTATGTATGGTGTAATGATTGAGAGCAAACCAGAACAAATGGTCCTTACCACGAGGAAACTATATCAGATTAATTTTGTACTTTTTGGTACATCAAAGAAAGCCCCAACATCATATCGGCAATAACACTTAAAGCAAAAAGTTCTGAATGCCATACACAGGAATAAAGTTAGTCACAAGGTAATTAATGGACAAGCTGTCCTAGCTGATAATTCAAGTATAGCACTTTTATAATTTGTTGAATTACAGTAATTTACAATGCTATTGCTATTAACAATAATCTAAGCTTCAATGAGAGTCTTTACTGAATGCTTGATGTTTTATGTATTATTTCATACTCACAATAATGCAATAATGTAGACACAATAATCTCCATTTTATAAATGAGAAAACCCAAGCCAAGCAAATAATCTGTTAAATGCCATCTAGCTAATTAAGTAGATGAACTAGGGTTCAACCCCAATGGCTATGTGAATATTTTGTAGTCTAATTACCTTTGTTTTTTATAACTAGGTTCAGATGCACAATTATTTTCCATATTGGATACTTGCCAAGAGCAACTTTTCTGATGCTGAGTTTGCCCTCCCTCAACTTTTTAAAAATATTTGAAACCCTTAACTGACCGCAGGAAATGTACAGTTGTTTCTGCTCATTTTGCCAACTATGCACACATCTATTTTGTTTTTAAACTCCATCAAAAAGTTCATTATAGAAAATTCAATCAAATTAGTGGGAGTTAGTTTTTAACTAGTTTTAGGATACAATATAAAAATATATGGGGAGAATAATATAACCCCCATGTATTCGTCACCCAACTTTAAAGAACCTTAACATTTTGGATATGTACTCAGTTCCTAGGGCTGTTGTAATAAAGCACCATAAACTGGATAACTTGAAACAAAATCTTTCTTTTTCTCAGTTCTAGAGGCTAGAAATGGAAAACCAAGAGGTTTTGGCAATGTGGTTCCCACTGCAGGCTCTGAGGATCTTGTCATGGTGGCTCCCAGCAATGCTTGTTGGCCCTTGACTTGTAGATGCATCACTCCAATATCTGCCTCTGCCTTCATCTCACAGGGTGCTCTCCCTGTGTTCCCTCTTTTCCTCTTATAAGGATCTCCCTAGATTAAGGGCCCACTCTACTTTATTACATCTGCAACAATCTAAAGTCACATTCAGAAGTTCTGGGAACCTCTGAAAGCCTCACCATTAACTATGATATTTTCTCTACATTTCTGATAAATATTCAGAAGTTTCTTTCTTGTGCTCATTTTATCTTGAATATTATCCTGAACAGATGTTGAATTTTATTAAATGCCATTTTTGTTATGTTAACATAATCATCATTTTTCTCTTTCATTTTGGCTTTTTATTTCTTTTCAGTTAATTTTATTTTCCAATAAAAGTATCACTTCATTTAAGTTCCAAATGTACTTGCATAATGTTGTTCAAAGTCTTTTTATTGATTGACTAGAGGCCAGGTGCACAAAATTAGTGCACGGGGGGGGGGGGGAGGGGTCCCTCAGGGATCAGGCCAACCGGCAGTCGGACATCCCTCTCACATTCCTGGACTGCTGGCTCCTAATCACTCACCTGCCTGCCTGCCTGGTTGCCCCTAACTGCCCCCGCTTTCTGCCAGCCTGATCACCCTTAACTGCCCCCCTCCCCACCAGCCTGGTCGCCCCTAACTGCCCCCTGCTGCTGGCCTGGTTGTTCCTAACTGCCTCCTCCCACCAGCCTGGTCACCCCTTACTGCTCCCCCTGCTGGCCTAGTCTCTCCTCACTGCACCCGCTCCCAGCCTGATCGCCCTCAACTAACCACCGCCCTGCCAGCCTGGTCGCCCCCAACTGCCACCCCCCTGCTGGCCTGGTCACCCCACACAGCCTGCTGTTCAGTCGTTTGGTCGTCCTTCACTAACCACCCTGCCAGCCTGGTCATAGGCAGCCATCTTGTGAGGGCATGAGGGTTAATTTATATATTACCTCTTCATTATATTTTAGGGAGGGAGAGGGAGGGAGAGAGAGAGGGAGAAGGAGAGGGTATTCTTATGTGTCCCCTGACCAGGAATCAAATCTATAACCTTGACATAGCAGAATGATGCTCAACCAAATGAGCTACCCAGCCAGGATGTTCCAAGTAATTTTATTACTTAAAAAAATTATTCTATCTGTAGTTAAAACCATTTTATATTCCTTTCTAGAGGCCCAATGCACAAAATTCATCCAAGAGTAGGCCTTCCTTCCCCCAGCTGCAAGCACCAGCTTCCCTCTGGCACCTGGGATCCAGGCTTCACTGGCAACCCCAGCTTCTTCCGGAAGGTTGTCCAGAAGGATGTCTGGTCTAATTAGCATATTGTGCTTTTATTATTCTAGATTTGTGGTTGTTTGCGTATTCTTTTATTTTTTTCATCGATCATGGTAGTTTTGTATCATAGGTCTTCTCATATAACCCAATTTTAGTTTTATTTCTTTAGTATTTTTAAATTTTATTTTCATTTTTATCATGTTTACTTCTTTCTACTTCTTATATTCTGTGTGGCTATTACCTACAGAATTAAATACTCAGCAATACATCAGGCAAAAGTATATTCAGCAAAGACTACAGTGAGGATTAAATAGTATAAGTTAAAAAGAGTGAACAAAAAATAAAAGAGCCTTGGCTTTAGCTTTGCCAAGATGCTACTCAGTCAGTCCATGGCACCTACTCTGAATCTTTGACCTGTGAACATGAGCACTCCCATCAAGAAGCTAATTTTGGCACTACAAATTTACCAAGTATGGGGGAGGGGGGTAAACCCAGATGGATAGAAAAATCCATCTATTGACAAAATCTCCACTTTAAGAATTTCATTCAAGACACTACTTCCTTCTTTGCAATGGTGAGTGCCCTTGTTATCACATTTTATTTGAGGTTCTTGATCTCTGCCATCATATATATGTATATCCTCTTAACTTCTATAACCCCTTTCATTCTCCTCCCACCCA
>NW_006296406.1:516695-533004 GCF_000327345.1 Myotis davidii
TGATACGACATCACTCTTTAGTGAGCAGACACTATTGGGCTATCCACTGTCTCCAGTTAGGATTGGTCAGGCCTCATAATCCTGCCTCATAGAGGAGGTTTCTCCCTACAGAACCAAGTCTGGCTCCTCTATCAGCCACACAGGATTTCAGTGCCTTGCAACTTGAAAGCAGCAGATAATATTCAATACCTGAAAGACATGAAAAGATTCTCTCATCCATACACCTATGCCCAGAAAAACACCAGTGTTATTCCAAGCCTGTGTACCACGGCCACTTGTACAGCTGGTTCACTTACAGTTTAAACTGAGTTCGTGCTCCTTTGAGTAAGGCCTGGAGTGTATAGTCCTGCATCTAAAGAAAACTTCTTTCCCACAGACACAGCCAGGTAGACCTATCTGCCATGGTAAAAATTCTCCACAGTACAAGCCTTAAAACTACTCACACAATCCGTGACGGAAAGCAACTTGTACAACTATAAAAAACAACCCCAGTGAAAAGCTCCAAAGTGAAAATCTCACATGCTGTAGGTAAGGTATCAAGAAAGCTTTTAAGGTCAGCCACCCTAGCACTAACAGAAACATCAGCAACAACATATGAGTGTGTTCCCGTAGATTTTACTAGGGCCCGTAATCTCTTATACACTATTCAAAATTTTTTTTTTAAGTTTGCAGCAAACACTTGGGGCACAAAACCTGATCTGAAATAGTGTAAGTCTACTTACAGTCTCTCAGTGTCCAAAGGAAATAACATGGGAGTTTGGTCTCTACCTGGAATGTGAACATGTCTTTTTTATTTTACTAGAAGAGAAAATAAAACTTCAAATGTTCACATACATTTTCAATATACCAACACAATTTGCCACTTAAGGGAACTTTATAAGTAAATAGAAAAACAAAGACTTTTTTGCAGTGTGAATAATCTTTCCCAATATTATCTATTCTGTATATTCATACTTTGGAAATCATGATATAACTGATCCTGGCTTTTCCTATTTGGCAATATCACTCTTTACCATTTTGCATTAATTTTCCAGATAGGCTGATCACAACCCAATTAAGAAGTTTTCTCCTTCTTCTCAGTTTGGTCTCACCAAACAATCAAACATGACAGATATTTAACAGCAATGCCAGAATAATCTGGCAACTTCAAAAATGTGTAAATTAAAGATACAAAGACATAAGCAGGCCATAAATAGTTCTCACTGGTAGTATTTATTAAAATTCTGAATAAACAAAAAATATTAAATGGGTAAGACCATATAAAAACTTTCACAATTATAAGGCACGTTGACATTAAATAGTGGCAGAAGTCTTTTCTCCCAATGAATATTGACTACAAATGGCTCACAGACAATACTGCTTAGATTTCCCACCTGAAAGTTATCTTGGAAATTAAAAGATAATAGCTAACTTTTTCATATGCAAAAGTTAATAGTAATAACAATGTATTTTTAAGATTAGGGAGAGAAAACACTCCACCGTAGATAATCTTCTTATATAACATTTAGCAACTGAAATCTTTCCATCCCTTCCATCTTTTGGCTAACGAGCCTTATATTTAAGAATGTACCCTAGAGAGAGTATAATCATTTACCCCATATGGAAAAAATTACTGGGCAGAAAATACTGAAATACTACTTCATTATCTCAGCTCAACAGTGGTATATGCCACATTTAAAAGAAAAAAACATATGTCAATTTTACTAAGGTAGAACTTTATGTCAATACTAGAGGCCCAGTGAACAAAATTTGTGCACTAGTAAGGGTCCTTAGCAGCTGCCAGCTGCCAGCTGCCAGCCGGGGCCTCCCTCCCTTCCCCCAGCCAGCCCTGCCCCCTGGTTGAACTCCTGGACAACCTCTCGGTCAAGGGGGCAATTTGCATACTATGCTTTTATTATATAGGATTCCCCATTATATTCTTATATATATGGAAATTCTTTGACACAGAAAAATCACAAGAATTGGTAAAAGGAGAAGGAAAAGAGGAAAGGGGGATGGAAAAGAGGGAAAGAAGGAAAAAGGGAGGGAGAAGAGAGGAAGAGGATGGGGGAAGAGTGTGAAAGGAGGAGGCAGGAAGAGGAGAAGAGGGAGGAACAGTGGAGCAACCTAGAGCAGCTGTCACCAACTTTTCGGACCTCACGGACCACCAGTTGGTAACCGCTGACTTAGAGGATATAATCAGTGAAGACTGGCAGAGTTCTCTAAGTAAATAATGGTGACAAGAACCTTCTAAACAGGACAAGGATAATGAAAAGAAAGATGTGTACATTATACTCAAGTAGCCCCAGATTTTGTTAGTTTTCTTTTTCCATCACTAACCAGTCAAGTATGCATGAGGAAGTTTGGTTAAATAAGGCACTAAGATTTGGATGTTTGTGTTACCTCCCAAAATTTGTATGTTGAAATCCTACAACATACAAATTTCCTCTTTTCCTCTTTTCCTTCTCCTTTTACCAATTCTTGTGATTTTTCTGTGTCAAGTGTGATGGTATTAGGAGGTGGGGCCTTTGGGAGGAACTTAGATCATGAGGGTAGAGCCCTCAAGAATGGGATTAGCCCTTTTATAAAAGAGAATCCACAGAGCTCCCTAGCCCCTTCCTCCACATAAAGACACATCTGCGGACCAGGAAGTCAGCCATCAGACTGAATCTCCCAGAATCATAATCTTCAACTGTGAGAAATAAAGTTCTGTTGTTTGTAAGTCATCCAGTCTACAGTGTTTTGTTATAGCAATCTGAATGGACTAAGACATAAAGGTAGAAGAGTTGGGGAGAAAAAAAACCTGATCAAACAGGTCCACCCATATCTGAGCATTCCCGCATCACAGTCACAGGAAGGAGAAAACACTGTGGACAGAGAAGCTGAAGCACTGACCACCTCTCAGACAACCTGTGGCTGGTTTGGTAGAACAGTGAATAGAAACAATGAAACGAATGCTTTCTCGGTTCGAGAGTCTTTGGCCAACAATCTAAGGCCATGGTGCACTCTATCCTGCTTTCTCCTCCAACCTTGCGGCATTTACAGTAATAATCACTTGCCACTTACTGTTTCCATAATAAAGTTTTCAGGGACTGCCACCTTATGCCAAAGTGTACACAGTTTTGAAGAGCTAGGTAAAAGAAAGACCAAGGTGTAAATCCCTCCATGATACATGGACTCAGCCCCCCTCGTATACTTGCTGATAACCAGGCAAGTCAGTGTTCTTCAAGTGTGGGAAGAGGCAATCCCCATCACCTCAGATGTCCTGGTGGGACAGTCTAACTAGGCAGAGAGCTCTGCAAAGAGGCCCAGAAATGGAGTGAGAAGGATGAGGGGGGAAGGAGGAGAAAGAAAGGAGGGAGAGAGAAAAGGGGCCAGCTAGACAGATCTCTGGAGCTCTCTATGGAGGGGAGCAAGCAGGAAGTCCCCAAACATAGCCCTTCCTCTCTGCTCCCTAGCTTGTTCAAATCATCCGACTATGCTTAGGAAAGAAGGGGGGCCAAGTTCATCAGTGAGTGCACCAGAACATGCACTGAAGTCAAGTTAAAAAAACAAAGACCACCAAGCAGTGAGTGAGGGTGGGAAGGCTGGTCTCCATCATTCTTCCTAGCATGAACGGAACAGAGGGTAAGTCTACTTAATACCTGTTGAAGGCCCCTTTATAGCATTCTATAATCATCACTAATTTAATACCTGTCCAAGCTACATCATCAGATATACATATAATTTTATAAGAAAAGTAGAAGATAAACTAGGAGGGAAATTAAATTCCTGTATGTGACGTAATTTTTGGAACAAAACTCAGTAGTGAAGCTAAACTCTCAGCGGTATATAAAGGATTAAATATATTCTATGGTGACTGAAAAAAAAAATACTGCTTCATCATCATGATGTAGAGATTAAAGGCCATAGGAGGAAAAAATTTCCTTTCTGCAACTATTTGTTGTAAGTTAAAAGATAAAAGCATGTACAAAGCATCTCAAATGGACAGAATTTGCTCAGAAAGGAGCAATCTTGCAATAGAAAACCACAATTACCAACATAATGGTTCCTAAACACTTTGCTTGAATTCAACACTGCATGATTTCCCCCTAATTCTGGAGCACTGGACTACTCCGAATCCACATAATCAGTGGACACTCAAACGCTGGCCGAGTAGAAATAAAACAAATATGAGTATCACATTTGTCGGTCAAGCCTAATGAGCCAGTCTAGAGTAAACTGTTTTAAAGACAATAAATGTATGTGGTAATGAAACCACAATAATCTCACTAAATTAAGTACCTGTTAGTTTTAATTTCTAAATGTGATGAAATATATACCAAACATTTGGAAACAAAATTAAAAGCACATAAACCAATATTACTGTTGTTAAAAATATATCTATACTAATAAAAGGGTACTATGCTAATTAGGCTGGATAGGCCGGACATCCTTCCGGACAAAGCCATGGTGGCGGGGGCCAAGGCAGAGGCAGTTAGGGGAGATCAGGCCAGTAGGGGAGAGCAGTTAGGGACAATCAGGCAGGCAGGCAGAGGCAGTTGGGGAGATCAGGTGAGCAGTTAGGAGCCAGCAGTCTTGGATTGCAAGAGGGATGTCTCAGATTGGAGAGGGTGCAGGCTGGGCTGAGGGACACACACCCCCGCCAGTCGTGCACAAATTTCATGCACTGGGCCCTAGTAGTTACATAAACTTGATAGTGAATAAAGTTGAAGGTCTTATAAAAGTGTATGTTATGATACCGTATAGGGGAATATAGCTGGGGAACCTTTAGGCATCTTCTAGTACACGTTCTAGTACGCCCCTAAAAATGACCTGCATCCTTGTCATGTTCCTATAAAAGTCAATCAGCTAGATTCAGAATGACAAATGTTCACAAGATCACTGCCACCCAAAACCACCCACTATTGCTGCTTTAAATACTACTGCTTTATCCATAGGAAGCTGCCTTTATTTTATCAAAAAGCCAGGTATTGGCAGTTTCCTGTGGTTCATCTGAAAAGTTACCATTTATCATTATTTTTAATTTATCTTAACTGCTAAAAGTATTACATATCTCCCTCTTTATTCCCCCCCCCATTGCCCCCCTCCTCCCCATTACTACCCCCTCCCCAGGCCTTCACCACACTATTGTCTGTGTCCATGGGTTATGCATAAGTGCATGCAAATTCTCTGGTTATGAAAAATTACCAATTAAAATGCAATATGAGCTGGGCATTGTGGTAAATCAACGTGCATAATCTTATTTCATTTTCACAGCTTCATAAGAAGTCCACATAATATCGTTTCTATGTACATAATATTCCCATTCTGAGACAGGTGTCAACATGTTCATGTCCGCTGGGTTTGCTCAACACAAAAGGGAAAGCTTTCAAAGAGTGACATGGTCTCAACCATCCCCTACTCCAAGATGGTAAAGTGAGCCAGGGTGACTTTTATAATCAACTGTTATACACCTGTCTCTCCCCAATCCAACTTGATAGGGGTACGAGGGTAAACTAAAAATATGATTTTTTAAAGTTCTCTTCCTTTCTCATTTCCCGCCCTTTTACTAACAGAACGTGTAATTGATTAATCAATTGTATACATTGAACCTTGTGTTCTGGCTGAGATTTTGTTACAGTTCTCACTTGACCAGGCAAGAACAACAAGACTTTCAAGCCAACCCTGAACTTAGAGGCCTGGCCACCGAGAATGTGGGGGCTGATTGATTAGGTCTCCGACACTCGGGGATGACACACACTCGATCACCGCTTGAGCGATTTCAGAATGCTGACCATCCTGTTCCAGGGACCAGTAATAAAGACATTCATCAAGACCCAAGACCCCACAGGAACTCCCATTCCAGGACTGCAAATCACCAGCAACCCTCTTGTACTCTCTACCATTCCCTTTCCCCAATCCCCCTATATAAGCTTTCTCCTTACAAGCTCAAGGGAAAGATGGATATTAAGGATTTTACTGGTCACCTTCCCAGACTTCTGCAATATGATATTATTAAGTGCACACTTATAACCCAATCTCTGTCACTGCTTCTTGGCTGGGGAGTGGCAGACAGCAGGGGCCTAGGACTCTGTTGATTTCTGGTTACAGACTGTGGACTCTTGAGGTCAGAAACACTGCCTGGTCATCCTGTAGTTCCAGGGCCCTAGGCAGTACCTGATCAGCACTTAAATGAATGTTTAATTAGATGAGCTGTTTAACTGGGGGGGGGGGGGGGGAGAGTCTAGATATGCTTAGTACTGTATAAGCCATGGTTTCTTGTTCTAAAAAAAAACTTATTAGAAAGCAATACATGTGACAACATGAATTTACTGTTCAGTTCTGCAACAACAACAAAAAATGGGCAGATGCTTTTAGGAAAGCAGTACTCCAGGCAATAATAACATCAGCTCACACTGAGCGCTGCGCTTAGTGATTTAAGTTGGTTTAATCATTCATGACCTTGGGAGGGAGGTACATTATGTCTGCTTTCCAGATGAAGGAAATGAAGCACAGCAGAGTTAAGTAAATTCAGGAATCACAGAGGTAACGTATGTTAGAGCTTGCGTTCCAACGCAGAGAGAAATAAAACAGTTGTTTCTGCCTGTTTTTCTTTCCTGTGTTTAAACTCTATTTCCTCTGTGACGAAGCCTTCGCAAGTCCTTTAAGTCAGATTTCTAACCATTTTTGTAGCATGAACCTTCTGGCAGTCTGGTGAAGTCTATGGATCCCTCCAAAGTATAATGCTTTTAAATGCATACAATTAAGTTCATAGCATCTCGGAAGGAAAGCAGTTTTACTGAAATATAGCTATAAAGATATTTTTAAGAACAAACTTGTGCTATAGCAATTTATGTGCCTCTTTAATAAGTCAGCAACAAGATATAATGAGAGGTTTAAGTGCACTAGAGCTTCAGTGTAGTTTATGAACGTAAACAATATTTCAGATAGCTGCAATAAAATACATAATACAAAAATATATGTACTTCAATTGGTGATAAAGCCACGGATGCTGCTAGTAGTACTAGGGTTTGTTGTCTACATTCATAATGAAAGTAAAATGCTAAATTTAGTTAGAGAAATAAAGGCGCAATGTTTTCCCATCTGAGTTCACCGATTCCCGAATTTTTCCAGATGAAGAATCTCAGCTGTAAATTACAACTAATCAGTTTCTTTCTGAAGCTATTGAATTTTCCCTCAGAGGGACTCATCATGGTCCCTCCTCACATCTTGGCTAGGAATGTTGGGAATGTGCCTTAATAGAATATCGAGCACTTAAGAGCAAGACAGAACTCATGTTCCTGGGAGGTCACTTGCAATAGCATCCAACATAAAATAGATGGTCAAAGGTTTATGAGGTAAACGCATGCATATTTGATATTATCCCCTTGGCTAAAATTATTAGGCACTTCCTAGAAGCTTGAATTTTGTTTTTCAAACTGCTATCCTTCAAGGCAGCAAAGCTTGCCTCACCAGTTCAACTACGTTTAGATAAAACTTCCATCACAAACCTGGATCTGTATGGAAAAGGATGCTCCACCCAATGATCTTAAAACAAGTTTAACCATGCTAGAGGTAACTTCAGTGACAAAAATAGCTCATTTTTTAAACTGCAAAGCATTAATTAGTAGAGACTACATCTTTAGTGTGTTTTATGGGGTACTAAATGAAAACAGGCCTTTCAATAGTTATTTTTAAGATGATTACTATAAAGGTAATTAAGTTATATAAGCTAAAACAAAAATGAACTGAGAAAAAGATGATCAATGACTACCTTAGCAGGTCATAGTCTTGCATATTTGATCTATGTAGTGCTTTAAGCTTTCCAAGAGCTTATTCTATCCATTTTTATGATTATGAGAGAGAAAAGCTTTAAATATACCAGGGTGAAACAAGCACCCACTGGGGCTATGTTAATAAGGGTACATATGATTCCTCAAAAGATTTCACCCTTGAAACCAAAAGATAAAGTCTTTAAAAATAGAAGTGTAATGATGAAGTGTCTATTGAGTAAACCTGATAGAAGCAACAGAAATGCATTTAACTGACTTGAGTGTGACATTTAAACACACACAAAGTGCCCTGGCCTATGTGGCTCAGTGGCTAGAGGGCTGGCCTGTGCACCTATGGGTCACAGGTTGGGTTCAATTTCTCAGTCAAAGGCACAAAGCTGGGTTGCAGGTTCAATCCCTGGCCTGGTCAGGGCACGTGTGGGGGGCAACCAATCGATTTGTCTCTCTCAGATTGATGTTTCTCTCTCATTCTTTTCCCTCCCTCCCTTCTACTACTACTACTACTAATAATAATAATAATAATATCAATGGAAAAATATCCTCCGGTGAGGCTTAACAACAACAAAAATTATAAACACACACAAAGCTTCATTACTCTTCCAGGCTTGTAAAGGAAGCCAGGGAAATGGAATTATTTACACCTGGAAACTTTTAGAAGTTGAACAGTGACCAAGGTAATAAAGGAAAATTTTAACTCTAAAATTAGGGAGAACTTTCTGAAACAAAACAAAAACAACAACAATCCACATAAGAGGTCGTTTGCCTAATGAGGCAAAGAACTAACTATACTTGTTCAAATAAATGTTCCTTAACCTTAAGGTAACAAGATAATTAATTTGAAGTAAAATAAATGAAACTAAGCAACTTCCTTAAGAAAGACACTTAAAGTTAAAGAGCATGTCCTGTATTAATGAAGTAGTCTTACTAAATGTAATCTGTGAACAAATGGGCTTACACAGCAATGCTAAACACCAACTTGGCACTCTCCCTCACAGAGAATGTGGCTTTGCTGACTCTGAATTTAGTAAAAGCACTAAGGTTCCAATCAATAGCCTCATGGTAATAAACTCCTAGATATGTCTAAACTCTTCCTGAACTGTGGCATCAAGCCAAAGTATACAAAGACTGCGCACAGCACAAAAGAGGCTCCTCAGATCTGGCCAGGGTCCCCTTCGCAAGGGAACCCTAATTCAGCACTCCCTCACGACTGGGTATAGAGAATTCGAGAATGCTACAGAGGGAAGCCAAGAGAGGTAAACCATGTGCGCTTCTGTTCTTTGTGCCTTGCGTTAAAATTCCAGATCACTGGTCAAACAGGAAATCTACACTGGGTGTACTCACCCCAGCCCACTGGTCAAACAGGAAATCTACACTGGGTGTACTCACCCCAGCCCACAATATCCCTTAATAAGAATGTAGACGTAGGAGAAAAGAGAATTTTGAGAGTTAACAGAGGTCTAACCCTGCCCTCTGCCACAAATGTGCTATGGGGGCTTGAAAACGTCAGTTTCTTCTAAAAGTACATGAAGAAAGAGGAGGAAAATACTCGAACAGGATGATTTCTTCATCTGTCTTCAAGCAACAAAATTCTACAAATGGTGGATTATCCAGTCTTCATCACAAAGTGGATGTCATCAAGAATGTAGGCAACTCTGCAAAACACAATGACAGGCAGCACAAAGCAAAGGACCCTAAATAGAAACAGCAATCTCAGACTCGAAAATACATTTTCCAGAATCGTACAGAATACCAAATTTAAAATGCCAACCTTAGACTTTAAGAAATGTGATGTCAAACAAAACGGCTAATATCAAAAATGAATAAATACAATGTGATCTGCAGAGCTCAATGCAAATTTAAAGCCTCACTTCTCATTACCGGTCACTGGATTTCGTCTATGAATGTGTTGACCTTTTTTTTAAACTTTCCTGCCACAGGCTGCCAATCTTGGTTTACTTAGTGATCATCAATTCCCTATGAAAAAACAGACCTTTTTCATGACATTATTTTAAAGTGTAGAAAAGATTTTGACTGGTCAAACATCCCTTGGAATATGAAAAGCAAATCTTTCTATTCCAAAGTAAAAGCATAAAGAAATTCTCATTGGAATATTTAAATACAGACCTGCCCAGCCCCTTTACCTCTAGGTTGTACACACAAGACTAAGGAACACACAGGTTGTGCATCTCAATTCTAAGGAGGAAAGGCCATTACATAAAACAAGATAAAACAAATGCCTTAAAAAGGCTCTCATTTTTCACAAGCCAATCACTAAACAAATGCACTTAATTTGTAATCAATTTTAAGAGTCTGATAATGTTAGACCAGTGGTCGGCAAACTGCGGCTCGTGAGCCACATTCGGCTCTTTGGCCCCTTGAGTGTGGCTCTTCCTAAGCCTTAGGAATCCCCTAATTAAGTTAATAACGATGCACCTACCTATGTAGTTTAAGTTTAAAAAATTTGGCTCTCAAAAGAAATTTCAATTGTACTGTTGATATTTGGCTCTGTTGACTAATGAGTTTGCCGACCGCTGTCAGTTAGGCAAAGAAAGCAGGCAGTAGAAAAGGAATGATACCGAAGTGATTGCTGGTGGTGAGAAGCTGTAGCAGATATTCCTGAGAAAGAAGCTGACCAATGCAATCAAGTTCCTGGGCATCCTGGACTAGGAAGTAAGATACAGAGGGTCCTTCGTGTTTTTTCCTTTTTTTCATGAATGTGTACAAACATTCAAAAACCATAGCCTGGAGATTCCTCCTGGAATGATGCTATAAAGCCATGCTCCTTCCTGTGTTCTTTACATTTGGAAGTATAAAAGCACGCAAGCCAAGGAAAAGGAGAAACGGAAACAAATTAACTTAGATGTGGGCAATGAGAGGAAGCATCCGAGATCACCTTCCCCATTCAGTGGGGTGGGAAACGGGTGCACAGCAATGAAATGAGTGCACACCAACAGGCGATTTACAGAGCTACTGATACAAGAAGGGTGGTAGCTGGAATGAGGAGGGGAGGAAGAACTCTGATGCAAACTGCCATCACCAATGATTTATGAATAAGAAAACACAATCCAAAAACAATAATAAAGTGAGAAATTGTATGCATATCTGCATAACCCACAGACACAGACAACAATGTGGTGAAGGCTATGGGTGCAGGGCTGGGGGACAGGGGCTAGAAGAGATCAAAGGGGAAAAATGGGGACATATGTAATACTTTGAACAGTAAAGATTTTTTTAAAAACAATAATAAAATGGGGTGCAGTCTCCACTTAGAATGTAAACTTTTTTTCAACACCTTGTAATTTTTAAAAGATTAAATACCTCCATTACTCTCTTCCATTGTTTGGAACCACAAGACCAGAAGGACAAGTGGCACTATTAAAAAAAAACTACACACCCTTTCTGAAAAGTTGTCAACAAAGCCAACCACCAAAAAGTAAAAGAAAAGCTCCAACATCTATTTTTTTTGCACAATAACTGAACTGGAATGTTTCCATTATGCTGAAAACAGCTAGTACACAATTTTATGTACTGTCTTTTTCACTATCTGCTATAAATCATAGTCATTGGTTATATTTGGGTGAAGACCACTTGAATTTTGTGAAAGAGAGGTAGATAACTGATGAGAAGAACAAGCTGGAAAATAATCTGTTGCAGTAAACCTATGTTTATCCAACCACAGAATCAGCTGAAGTTTCCTATATTGAAAAGCAAAAGCAAGCAAAAAGAGATGGCCAGAAAGAAAAAGCAAGAATGTGTGTTCGTTTTATGTCTTCCTCCAGACAATGAGTCACTTGCAGGGGGGAAAAGAACATGAAAACAATTTTTTAAAAAAAGATGAAGGTAAAGCAGAATCTAATGAAAATTAGCAACCATAAGATTATCAAGATTATAACTGCTAACTTTTATTAATCAGCTATGTATGCTACCTGTCATTTCTTTCTTCTTTCCTTGTTCTGGTCCTTCTCTATTAATTTTGTCTGCCTAGTTAGATGATCCAGATGCTTGGATCCATTTTATTTCCAAATTATTCTAACTTTATGAGGGAAAAGATTGATGAAATTTCAAGAGCAGATTTGTTATTTCTTATTCTTACTTTATAAGCCAGTATTTAAACCAAACAAGACATCCAATAAAAATAACACAACAGAAATTATATAGTCATATAAAATCATTATCTTCACAGTATATGCTTCCTCATAACATGCTGAATAGTACTCGCAGTAAATATGTATTAACCAATAGATATAAGCATACAAAGACACACATCCAAGTGGGCACCACATACAAACACCCAGAAAAATCCAATCCTATAAGGACCTAGTTAAAAAAAAAAAAACTATTTAACTTTTAATATAGACGATATCTTGGTCAAATAAAGTGGAGAAAAAGAAATACCTTGAGTCAGATACTAAGATCCCAGGTATTAAAGAGAAGTAAAATAGGCCAAATATCTGAAGGTATAACCAATGTAAGAACAGGCAGATAATTCTTTTAATTTACTGTAGAATATACAAATCTACAACCAAGATGTAAAAATTTATTCATAAAATTAAAGCAATAGGATTTATAAAGCTAAAAAAATTAATAGCCAACACAGACTTTGGTAAAACTAGTATCCCCAGAGAATGAAGATGCATTTTTCAACTAAAGGGATAATACACATTTATTAGGTATATATATTCATGGTTAGAAATGGCCATCACAACTAAAGGCAACTAAGCCTAACAATGAAGAAAATCATCACTGATAGGTTAATAGTTGAAAACAGCTGTATACAGTGAACGATATGTAACAACCTAAAAAAAATAAGACTTCAAAAAATCAAAGACAAAAAAGATCAAGGACTCACAGAATACAAGTTTAGAAAGAACATAATAGCCCAACCATGCTTTGAAGTATTTGCCATCGTCGAGGAAATACAAAATCATGAAACTAAGAAGATGAGAAACTAATAAGCAAAATAAATTCCATAGCAAAACTGAAATATTTCCGAAACATAGAATTATGGGAAAATAAGAGTAAAGGACAAAAGATATAGTTTCTACATAGAGCAATAAGTGATGAAATACTCATTCACTTAGCACAACACGTACTTGTTGAAGGCATGTGCGTGCTACATACTGCGATACAAGGGAAACCAGGACAGAAGTGGCTCTCCATCATGGAATATATTCCAGAAGTTGTGAGATCTAAGTCAATACCTTTCTCAATCATAGTGTGAATCAAATCAACCAGGTTAGCAAGTTCAAAATTCAGATGCTCCATTGCCAGGAATTGTGATTTCACAGATCTTGGATGGAACCAAAGAATCTTAGTTAAGCCTTAGTGGATGAGTTCTTAGCTCTGCTATTAAATATCTATGCAGCTTTGAGCACAAGTCACTTCACCTCTAAGATGAAAATAATTCTACCTGTTTAAAAGGTTTATACTAAAGAATAAAAATACTTTTTGATGTGCTTCACATAGCACCTGGTACAGTTGTATTCAAAATGGCAACTGTGGCAGAAAGAGTCTAAAACTCTGGATCCACATTTAATTCAGCTGCTTATCAAATATATAAACACTGGCCAAGTTGTTTAACCTCTGAGTTTTAGTTTCTATTTATGTAATATGTGGGTAGTAATACTTGTACTCTATCAAAAACAGATATTGTAAGAAAAAAATAGGTCTTTTGGTAAACTATAAAAATGCTACCTAAAGGTAATTAATAGTTAAGGCTACTAGCATTGTTAGTCATTGCAAGGTATACAAAAATATCATTAAAGAGAGAAAAAAAATTGTCCTGGCCAGTGTTGCTAAGTGGTCCACACACCAAAGGGCTGAGGGTTTCATTCCCAGGCAACTAATCAATGTGTCTTTCTCACCTCTCTCTTTCTCTCTCTCTCTCTCTCTCTCTCTCTCTCTCTCTCTCTCTCCTTCCCCCACCCCCACTCCTCCCTTCTACTCTCTCTAAAAATCAATGGGAAAAAAATCTTTGGGTGAGGATTAATGACAACAATAAAAAAGAAAAGGGAAAAAAATTGAAAAGCATCTTTTTTTTTAACCAACTTTCCCCCCGCAAAAAAAGCAACTTTGGGGGGAAAAATTCTTGAAAAGCAACTTTTTAAGCACCAAAATGTACTCATTCAAGACTTTATTGTGTACCAACTATATCCCACCTTGGAAATAATTCCCCAGTTTACTAAGATCAAAATCTTAACAGCGCTTTGAGGGTTGCACTCAGACAAGTTGGATATAGTTTCCCAACACCGGCTGGAAATATTACCAGAAGAATAGAAAACCCTTGGTGGCCTCTTCAATACTACATCTCTTTGTAACAATCCTAGCAAGCAATCATCTAATTCCATTGCTTAGCAATCTACCAATTGTAAGAACATCATCTGGGGAGCATGGAGGGACCTGGAGAGTATTATGCTAAGCAAAATAAGCCAGTCAGAGAAAGACAAGTTTCCCATGATCTCACTCAGATGTGGAATCTAATGAATAAAATAAATTGATGAACAAAATAGATCTAGAAACATGGAAGCATGCAACAGACTGACTATTCTCAGAGGGAAGAGGGGAGAGTGGGGTGGAGGGGGGCAATGAGGGCGGGAGAGGGGACATCTGTAATACTTTCGGAGTCCTCTGTCACTGAAGGAAGCAAGCCTCATGTTAGTTTCAAGCTGCCTGGCTGCCAGCCGCCAGGGGGGCAATGAGGGCGGGAGAGGGGACATCTGTAATACTTTCAACAATAAAGACAAATTTTTAAACATAAGTAATAAATAAAAGTATGGATTCTGAAATTTGGACTCAGTAAGTCTAGCCGAGCTCTGGGACGTGCATGTGCAGCGTGCTTCCCAAAAGCCCGTGAAGTGCAGCCAAGAACCGGCCACCAGTCAGGTTGCACTCACCAGTCCATTCTGCATGTGGCCAGTGCAACCAAATTCCGAAGGTATTAGCTTGAAATCTTCCTCACTTCACCTGCCATCTTGGTCCTAATTTTGCTCTTGGTTCCACATAAAACCCAAGCCTAAACCTTCTCTGGGCTAAATATCTCCAGTTCCTTCAAGTAATCTACAAATAATGCATTTTAAACCTGACAGCGCTAAATTGTCCACATCTTTTTGTTTATATAGATTCACACGAAAGTTGCAAATATAGTATGGAGAGCTCCCATATCCACCTCACCTAGTTGGCAATTTTCCTAATGTACTAAATTGTCCACATCTTTTTGTTTATATATCATGCCCAGAAGAGAACACAATCCTCATGTAGAATACAATGGGACACGCTCCCCCTCGGAATGACAGTATTTTCATTAACACAGCTTAAGTGGTCCTATCACATTATGATTACTTCTTTTAAATACACTTATTTTGGAAACATTTTAGATTCACACGAAAGTTGCAAATATAGTACGGAGAGCTCCCACATCCACCTCACCTAGTTGGCAATTTTCCTAATGTTAACATGTACAGCATGCCACATCAACTTATGAAAACCAAAAATTAGCTCAGTGCTTTCTTTTAATTACATCTTTTTATACAAATTACTCCTCTGAACCACATTTCCTTCATCCTGAACACAGACTTTTTCACTTTTGTTTTATTGCAGGACGCAAATAAAGGCCCTTGTATATTATCCTTTAAGATTCAGCACAATATTTCATCTTGCTAGTCTTTGACTCAAAGACCCAGGCTTTGAGTCCTGCAAAATGAAATGTAACATCCTATACTTAAGATTTTGAGGTCCTATATTTGTTGAAATTCTGAGTCAAGGTTCACTTCAGACAACAGCAACTATTGCCATGAGATTCATGCCGTACATGTACATGGTAAGCAAGATGTCTATACTTCCATCCAATTCAACAGGCCAATTCTTAGGGTAATGTAAACCTCCCTCAGGGTGCATTAAATAACTTCTGATGCATATCATCAATGATTTACAAATTCAACCAATTTTCTGTACATCCAGTTACTGTGCTTTCATGCAAATATATTATTCCCCATCTCAGGAAATTCTTACACATGTGTCTCCACATTTTTTATTTTTTACTAATCTAAATATATGTTTGCATGTGTTGCTTCTTCAGCTGAAAGGCTTAGAGTTATCTGCACAATGAAAGGAATCCATTGACCAAATAATCTGAAATGCTTAGGAAAAAAGGGAACTCTCTAACATCCACTGGCAACTCACTGAACAGCTCATAGGAAAACTGGTGCTCATAGGAAATCCACAGAGAATTCCTAATGAGTCAGTCACAAAATAAAATCAGAAGAAACAGCAACGTAGCATTTGTAGTATTATTCCTTCAGGAAGAAACGACATTCAATTTATCCTCTTGAAATTAGTTACTGGTCTTAATTATTATAAAGCTTAGGGAACAAAATGACAAAAGACAGCAATTCACTATTGAAATCCCAATTAAAAAGGATAATTTAGACATGTGGACCCAAAGATAGCTATATTCAGCTATATCAATCATGGCCAAAAAAATTTTCTAAACCATTTACTTCTCCTCAGAGATGTGAATAATGTTTAATTCTGTTTATCTCTCAAACATCAGACTGTGG
>NW_006296406.1:533348-537780 GCF_000327345.1 Myotis davidii
TTGCCAATCCATGAAATGTAATTCTAAAATGTTGTAGTTGTTACATGTGTATAAGATTTGAGACCTAGAATTAAATTTATGGTAAAGAAAAATAAAAATTACAAAGTCCTACTATTTATACTATGACTCAACTAGAGGCCCGGTGCACAAAATTCATGCACGAGTAGGGTCCCCAGGCCTGGCCAGCGATCAGGACCAATCTGCAGGGTGACGGGTGGGGCAATCAGGGGTAGGGGGCCCCCGATGACACCTGTCTTGGCCAGCCTTGCACCTCCCGCTCACCGGCTCCGTCCCCTCTGCCGCCACCGCCGCCAATCGCCTCCCTCTGTGGGGTAATGGCGGAGGCCCCCGCTGGCACCCACCTTGGCTGGCCTGGGGCCTGCAGGCTGTGGGCAGCCCCTGCATTGAGCGTCTGCCCCCTGGTGGTCAGTCATAGCAAGTAGTCGTTCTGCCATTCGGTCTATTTGCATATTAGCCTTTTATTATATAGGATTGTAAGACATTTTCAATTTACTTGCCCATATACTCTGGAATCCTGACATTGCACTGAAATCCAAACTTCCACCTCAAATGGAGTTCCTGTGATTACTACCCTGGTCTCTTTGCAGAGACAGGAAAAAAACTAAAATTTGGGTGAGAAATTAACTTGTGCAAAATTACCAGATATCTTGAGCAGAGAAGGCCGAGAACAAGCAGTCATGGAGGTGAGTGGATAACCCTCGGCCTTGGACAAGAGATAACAGGAAGACTGCAAGGTCAGGGATTCTGAGAAAGAATCCTCTGGAAAGGGCATCTATTGGATGCCGAAATTTCGATTCCATGAATAAATGTGTGGATTCAATGACTGAGATCAATAAAGTAATGATGAAGAGGAAACGAATCCAGAAGAGAACAGAAGTGCAATGGGTGGATAGTGAGTACATCTTTAAGCACTTTGGTGTGTGGACGGAAAAAAAGGCCACATGCTAACCTGACTAGCTCAGGGAAGGCCTGCATGGCGGTTCTGCAAACTCAAAGACCTAAAGAAACCACAAAGGACGGTCTGAGATGAAAACTTTAACTAAAGCAGTTTATGGTGCGTAGTCACGTCCTAGACCAGTATCTTCCCTGACAAAGGTCAATCTTTCCCTTAACTGGGCCTATGGCAGCCATGGGCAAACTACGGCCCGCGGGCTGGATCTGGCCCGTTTGAAATGAATAAAACTAAAAAAAAAAAAGACCGTACCCTTTTATGTAATGATGTTTACTTTGAATTTATATTAGTTCACACAAACACTCCATCCATGCTTTTGTTCCGGCCCTCCGGTCCAGTTTAAGAACCCATTGTGGCCCTCGAGTCAAAAAGTTTGCCCACCCCTGGCCTATGGTCTCTTTGAATCTAAGATAACATCCTTGTGAAATGTCAGGGTAACTTGTAACTTCTCTTTTACCGGACCCCTTAAGGCACAACCAAATGTGTCTGGGCGCAAGGACAGAGACCATGAATTTCTTCATTGTTAACATGTTAATTGACTGTTAACTATCCTGCGCCCATCTGGGTAAAAGAAGTACTATGTGTCTATCATTTTACTTTTTATCCAATCCCAGAGGTTTCTCCCGCCTCCCTAATCTATCACCAATGGATTTCCTGTAGCCCACTTATGTCTCCTCTTTGATTGTAATGTACAAAACAAGGTGAAGAACTGCCACTCTCCTGAGCATTATCCCAATCTTCTGAGATTCTGCTTCCTGGTCTCGGCAATTGTCGACAGTTGGGCTCAAATAAACTCACAAAAACTCTTTACATTATACAGTGATTCTCAACCTTGGCTGCACATTAGAATCACCTGGGAATCTTTTTAAAATCCTGATTTCTGGGCCTCATCCTCCGGAAATTCTGTTTCTTTGTTAACAAAGGATTTCCTGTAGCCCACTTATGTCTCCTCTTTGATTGTAATGTTTCTTTGTTAACAAAGAAACAGAATTTCCGGAGGATGAGGCCCAGAAATCAGGATTTTAAAAAGATTCCCAGGTGAGTCTAATGTGCACCCAAGGTTGAGAACCACTGCTTTACAAGTTTGGATGTTTTTATGTTAGCAGGTGGAAGAGCTGTGGACTTGGAAGAGTGCAAGTTCGCAACCAGATTTTCCTCGCCTTGGGTCTCGCTGCTGTAATTATTACCAGGGGTAGGTTAGATGTTAGATGTGAACTATGACTTACCACCAGTACTCTCTAGTCATCAACTAGAAGCAAAATCAGCTACTTAATCTGTAGGGCCCAGGACGAAGTAAGAATGAGGAGCCCCTTGTTAAAACACTAAGAATTTCAGGTCAGCAACAACAGGGCATTAAACAAAGCACAGAGCCTAGAGCAGCTGCACAGGCTCATCCAAGGCCCCGGAGTCAGCCCTACTACAGGGACATAAACATTGCTGGAGGGAGGGCATATTAGCTCATGCAGAAGCATTTTCTTACAATTGCTAACTGGAGAAGGAACAACATAGTCTTGCTGATAAAACCAATGTCAAGACACACAGGAACAGGACAGGAGTAATCTTCCCATTTCGCTCAATCCTCACCAGACTCTTAAAGAACTCAGTCCAATTCTGGATTCTACAGAGAGATGTGGAACATCTGAAACTAAACTGAGGATCAAATGATTAAAAGATTAGAAAGTCTAATCAAACTGGTATGACTTGGCTTCAAAAATAAGGCTGATGTGAACTAAGTTTAAATCATTTCAAAAGGCTTATTATTGCCCTGACCGGTTTGGCTCAGTGGATAGAGCATCGGCCTACAGACTGAGGGCTCCCAGGTTCAATTCCGGTCAAGGGCATGTACCTTGGTTGCAGGCACATCCCCAGTAGGGAGTGTGCAGGAGGCAACTGAATCGATGTTTCCCTCTCATCAATGTTTCTAACTCTATATCCCTCTCCCTCTTCCTCTCTGTTAAAAAAAAAAATCAATAAAATATATTTTAAAAAAATACTCAAAAGAGCTTTTCAAAATGCCTAAAGACTTAAAGAAGTGTCTAGGCCTTGGGTTAACAAATTCAGGAAATAGGTTTTATCTGGAGCAATGAGACGATGAGATTCTTAGGGTTTTAATGCATTTAACCTGCTTCATAAATCAATGATTAATCATTGTCAAATTTCTGAATTTCTAGAAGGGGGGGGGATCCCTCATCCTGGCCTGTGCCCTCTCGCAGCCTGGGACCCCTCGGTGGATGACCACCTGCTGGCTTAGGCCTGCTCCCCGGGGGGATTGCGCCTAAGCTGGCAATCAGACATCCTTCTGGCAGCCCGGGAGCCCTTGGGGGATGTCCACTTGCCAGCGGGGAGCAAACCTAAGCTGCCGTCGGACATCCTTAGCGCTGCTGGGGAGGTGTGAGAGGCTCCCATCACCACCAATGTACTGGCAGCCATCAGCCTGGCTAGTGGCTGAGCAGAGCTACCCTGTGGGAGTGCACTGACCACCAGGGGGAAGCTCCTGCATTGAGCATCTGCCCCCTGGTGGTCAGTGTGTGTCATAGTGACCATTCATTTCCAGATGTTCTACTGTTAGGGACAGTTTGCATATTACCCTTTAAGTATATAGGATAGAGGCCTGGTGCATGGGTGGGGGCCAGCTGGTTTGCCCTGAAGGGTGTCCCAGATCAGGGTGGGGGGCCCGCTGGGGTGCCTGGCCAGCCTGCGTGAGGGGCTGAAGACCGTTTGCAGCTGGTCACACCCCCTTCAGGGTGGGGGGGTCCCCACTGGGGTGCCTGGCCAGTCTGGGTGAGGGGCTGAGGGCCATTTTCAGGCTGGCCAAGTCCCCCTGCTACCCCCAGCGACGGAAGCTCCCAGCCTCTCCTTTTTATCTTTTTATTCTGGGATTTATTTACCTTCTATAATTGAAACTGTAGCCTTGAAAGGAGCTCAGAGTCGGCCAGGGCAGGCGGGAAGGAAACTTGGCTTCCTCCATGGCCAGGGGCAACCAAGCCTCCTGCTCACTCCAGCTCCGTGGCCATGGCCGGCTGAAAGCAGGTATCTGGGGTTAGTCTTCTGTAACTGAAACTTTGTTGCTTTGAGTGGAGCTCAGAGCCAGGGCCGCAGCAGGCAGGAAGTTTGGCTTCCTCCATCATTGGGGCAACCAAGCCTCCTGCTCACTCCAGCTCTGTGGCTGCCGGCCACCATCTTGGTTGGGTTAATTTGCATATATTTGCTCTGACTGGCTGTTGGGCATGGCTTACGGCATAGCAAAGGTACGGTCAATTTGCATGTTTGTCTTTTATTCATGTAGATGCCATTCAATATGAGAGACAAACCTTTTCTAAGATGGATTTTATTTAGGAGCCTAACAAATGTTGCTGGTAGTAACACACTGATGAAGAAGTGTCCTAATGTACCCCAATGTGGAAAACTTCTTGCCCTGAGCAGTGGAGAGAAGACCATTCTATTTCTTTACTAGGATTA
>NW_006296406.1:538463-540498 GCF_000327345.1 Myotis davidii
ATAATACCTCTGATTACAGTCCAAATGAATTGAACGTTTAATATAAAAATTTGAAACTGTAAAGATACTAAATGAAAAAAAAAAGAAAAAGGAAAATTCATTATGTTCTGGTATGAGAAAGAACATTCTACTCATGAATCAAAATCCACATGTAATAAATTTAATTACATAAACAATGAAAATAAATACCAAAAGTAAAATCACTGGAAAAGAGTAAAGAAAAAAAATATATATATATACCCATACACTTACAATTCATACTATAAAGAGCTATTCAAAAACACGTGGCTCGTAAAAATTGATAACAATGTGACCAATACTCCAACAGAAAAATTGACAAAATGAATACATTCAGAGAAATGACTCCTAAACTATGAAAGCCTAACTTAATTCATAACCAAAAAAAAAAAAAAAAGGCAGATTAAATCTACATGAGTGGGGAAGGATTCTGGGAAGATGGTGGAATGGTGAGCATCAGAAATGTGTCTCAACCAGAGCATTGGCAGTGTCTGCCTGGTGTAACTATTTTTGTAGTCTGGAATCTACTAAAGGGTTGCAATTTAAAGGGAAAAGCTTGAATGGAACTTCAATTAATTTAGGTTAATTTTGGCTCTTAGCACAGCCACAGCTACCCATCCCTCACCTCAGCCCTAAGGCAACAACAACAAAAAGCCAACAACTTAAATTTTAATAATTACAGAATTCAAACAATGGTAATATTATTAGTTCTATAAAAAGAATAAAAAAGCTCCCTTATATACTGATATGAAAAGATCTTCAAATATCTTGGGGAAGGAAGCTTGTTATAGCACAGTATGCAAAATAAACTACCAATAGAACACAGGCAAAATCAGAACTTGCATTTGAATTTGCTTCCAAATGCAGACAGAAAATGTGTGAACTGGACAGATAAAAAAAAAGGAGGGGGGATAGTGAAAAAAGTATTTTCAACCTATACTACTTTATTCATTTTAGGTTTTAAATCACAGGACACTTTCTATCTGCACAAATGTTAACTTATATTTAATATACATTATGATAGCAAATGTGCATATCTTTTTGTTGTTATTGTTCATCATTTCTCAAGGATATTTTTCTATTGATTTTCTTAGAGAGAGTGGAAGAAAGAGAAATATTGATGTGAGAGAGACACATCGACTGGTTGCCTCCAGCATGCGCCCCAGCCAGGGCTGGGGACTGAGCCAGCAACCAAGGTTCATGCCCTTGACCAGAATCGAACCTGGGGCCCTTCAGTCCGCAGGCCAACCCTCTATCCACTGAGCCAAACCAGTTAGGGCAGTTGTGCACATCTTTAAACTAAGAATGATTATGATACATCACATGCAGTTTCAATCTCATCATCTTGTAGGAAGACTGGACAACAAACCAATGGATTTTTAAATTTTTCCTTTCAGGTAGAAGATTTGAACTTGACTGGATCCCTTCATTAATGTTTCAAGGTTGATGATTTCCAAGAAAGGTAGATTTGTGTGTTGGGTGGTGGGGGTGGGCAGGGGTAATGTGTTTTAATTAAAACAAGTCTCTCTCACTCATTTATGGATAATAAAGACCATTATAAACTGATGAACAAAAAGAGATACAGAAGTAGAGCAGCCTCGAACAGACTGTCAAACTACAGCCGGAAGGCTGAGGAGGGTTGGGGGGCGGGAGTAAGAGATCAACCGAAGGACTTGTATGCATGCATATAAGCATAACCAATGGACGTAAGACACTGGGGGGTAGAGAATGTCAAGGGGGGCGGAAAAAAGGAGACATATGTAATACTCTTTGTAATACTTTTAGCAATAAAAAAAAATAATAATTAAAAAAATTACAAAAAATAGAACAAGTCTCCATCAGAGGTGCTGATATATCAGGGCAACTGCTCTAGAGCATGCATGTCAAACTCGCAGCCAGCGACAAGGAATGTGGCCCGCCAGCTGCGAGTTTGACATGCTTGCTTTGGTACAGGAGAAAGTTAACACCAGCACCTCACATGGAGCTAGACGACAATGTAAGCAGCACACCATGGACA
>NW_006296406.1:540570-541901 GCF_000327345.1 Myotis davidii
TGCAGCCAGCGACAAGGAATGTGGCCCACCACCTGCGAGTTTGACATGCTTGCTTTGGCACAGAAGAAAGATAACACCAGCACCTCACATGGAACTAGACGACAATGTAAGCAGCACACCATGGACAACACTCCCCTGGAACCAGTCAATGTACTGACTTTTACACAATCCATACCAAATCAAAGCCTCCATTAAAACTAAAACACACACACACACACACACACACACACACACACCCTGCTTTATTATTTCACAATGAAGCCACTTCTACTTTGGGATAGCTATAAAGAATTAAAACCCATGTCCCCAGGATTTCCCCACAATCCTAGTTTTATGCTATCTAAGATAAAACAGATTTCTCCATCTCCAACACAGCAAGCAGTTCAGAAACTTGAAGACAAGTCCTGGATTATTTGTGAGTCTTCTCTTTCCCAGAAATAAATTACGCATTAAACAGTTAAATAAAACTAAGTATAAGAAAGCACTTGGAAAGCTCTAGCATTATGCAAATGAAACTCCTAAAATAGCGATGTCCTTCCTAAAACGTACCGGATAGATTGATCGTGATTCTTCCAAGGATAGTGTGGCTGACACAAGAGACAAGTGGGAGGGCTACTTCCCACATCCTAAGCAGTCTGTGTCTATTAATTCAAACTAAAAACAAATTAACTCTTCTTGGCAGTCGCATCAACTGACTCATATTGTGATTATAATCAAGAAACATTTCTAAAACATCCTTACAAGTGCTTCACTCAGTTATGTTTCACCTCCCTAGATTCATTTGCTCCATTGTTCCAGCTGATTATATTTTTTACAAGTCTAATTCCTTCACACGATGAGCAAAGAGCTCTCCTAGTTTTGCTATACCCACTAATAAAATAAGGTGTAGCCATAATCTCCAATCAGGTTTCTTTAAAAACCTTCATCAATTCAGGATTAAAAAAATCAGGAAACATGTCGTTCCAAGAATTCATCCAGTTTGACACCATCTATCGATTAACATTCCTTGGGGAATTTGATTATATTATTAATCAGCCTACATTTTAGTTGTGTCCATATATTGTCTTCGCACTCATGCGTTTACCAATAAAATGATTAAACTATTTTTCAACAATTAAGAAAAATTTGCCCTGGCTGTTGTGGCTCAGTAGTTAGAGTGTCCGCTTGTGCATCAGAGAGTGGCAGATTTAATTCCCATTCAAGGGCACATAACTGGATTGGAGGCTCGATCCCTGCCCTTGGGTGGGATGCTTAAGGGAGGCAAACAGTCGATGTATCTCTCTCACATCTATGTTTCTCTCTCTCTCTCTCTCTCTCTCTCTCTCTCTATA
>NW_006296406.1:541995-543328 GCF_000327345.1 Myotis davidii
AGCATAGGGTGCAAGTGGGGCCGTCGTTGGTAGAGCCGCCCCCGCCGCCACTGCTGCCCTGATCACCCTTCAGGAGCAGGGGGAGGTGGAGAAGCATGCTCCCTAACTGAAATCAAGCCTGCAAGCTGAGCATGTGCCCTTGACGGGGGGAATCAAACCTGGGACCCCTTAGTCTGCAGGCTGATGCTCTATCCACTGAGCCAAACGAGCTAGGGCTCTCTCTTTTCTCTATCTCTCCCCACCCCCCTCACCTCCCTTCTTTCCACTCTCTAAAAAATGGAAAAAATATCCTCACTTCTTGGGTAAGGATTAAAAATAAATAAATAAAAATAAAGAAACATTTAACCAGCAGAAATTATCTTACGGGAAATTTAAAAACTAAATTGCCAATGCTTAACTAGAACATGAATACCTGAATAAATATCTAAATACAACCATGAGATTAGCCTTCTAAAAAGAACACTTCCAATACTGACAGTAATAGCTACAGTGTGTAAATCCTGGCTGGCAGTGATCATTTATCCATGATAAAAACAATTGCCACAGGAAAAAACACAACTTCCAGAGTTCAAGGAGATGTTTTATATTTCCTAGGTTTTACTTTTCGCCTTCTTTTTTAATGTCCAAATTAGATTCTAGCCTTTTCATTTGAAGTCATGATCAACTGCAGACTTATCCCAGAATCTCGACGACAGCAGGAGACCAGCCATTATGCTACCGAGGACCCAGCAACCTCTGCTGTGCAGAGCCTGTGCTGACCTGTGGACCCCGTCATGGGTCTTGGCACTCATGGTGGGTGCCGCATGACACCCAGTGAGGAAAGGCCATCACAGACTCCACAGGTGACTGGTGGGTACTGTGTCTCTGGGGATGGAGGGTGAGGTGGTGGTGTGTGCATATATTTTAAAGAGGCAGAAACACATACTTTTTCTTTCAAGTAGGTAAAAGGAGTCACTTCAGGAACAGTCTCTGAAATGCACAAAGGCCTAGTTTTAAGGCCTGTCAATGAAATGTAGTAAAATATATTAATAGGAAAAGAGTAAAAGAGAGGTGCTATTTTCTTTTTTAATATATTTTTATTGATTTCAGAGAGGAAGGGAGAGGGAGAGATAGAAACATCAATGATGAGAGAGAATCACTGATTGGCTACCACCTGAATGCCCCCTACTGAGTATTGAGCCCGCGAGCCAGGCATGTGCCCTTCACCAGAATTGAACCTGGGACCTTTCAGACCAGAGGCCAACACTCTATCCACTGAGCCAACCAGCCAGGACAAGGTGCTATTTTCTTTTTCCCTTCTTATGTCAAAAGATCTACATAAAACCACCAGGGC
>NW_006296406.1:544115-550777 GCF_000327345.1 Myotis davidii
TGTATTAATTCTAAAATATTCTTTCCATATATTATTTTATGTGAAAAAAACTTCTTATCCAATGCAATTGCCCACTGAGCACTGAACACCAGAGTCTAAGCGTCTGAGGTAGACTGAAATAGTTATTTTGGCAGACTGAAATCTATCATTCCACAGTATGGAAAGGGGGGATTAAAAAGCCCCAAATCTGCAAATACCACTTTAACATATTTTATAATAAAGGTATACTAAGTAATGAGTACAGAACAGCAAAATCCCATTGCATTGGTGGACAAATGGCCCCAGGCTAGGCTTAC
Source organism: Myotis davidii (assembly GCF_000327345.1). Lineage (NCBI taxonomy): Eukaryota > Metazoa > Chordata > Mammalia > Chiroptera > Vespertilionidae > Myotis > Myotis davidii. The sequence goes on from NW_006296406.1 coordinate 544,412, forward strand.
TCAGCCTAAGTGAATTATTTCTATCCACATTCTCACTGACATACTAGTGTAATTCAAGCCTCAGCAAAATTACTTGCCATTACAGGATTGTCTTGGGGATGGGGGCTGCTGGTAATACTGATATTACGAATGTTAAATCCATGAATGCTAGGCATATTCCACGCAAGTGTCAACCTCCCTAAGTCTCCTATAAAGTGTTTATCCTCATTTTACAAATGAGGAAATTAAGCTGAAAGAAGTTAAGCATCTTCCCTGATTTCACATCTAGTAAGACATAGGGGCAATATCTGAATTAGTATCTTGATCTAAAGTCTATTTTCTTCCCAGTCACACCCATTATTTCTGCCTCCCTTATAGCCTCACTTTTTTCCCAATAAGAGGTGTTTTTCCATGTCTGTTATATCACATATAGTTTCAATGTATTTATTTCCTTATTATTTAAGCCCCATTAGAATAAAATCTGCTTTAGGAAAAGAACTTGATTTTGGCTCACAGTTCTAATTCCACACTAACATAATGTCTAGCATACAGAGTGTGATACACATGTACACCCATATTTTTTAAGAATGAACAAAGGAATAAACAAATGTCAGGTGGTTGTTATGAGATTATTCCTTACCAAGACGACCAAATCTACTCTCATGCTCACCTGCTCCCACAAAAGAAAAGTTGGTTCATTATGCAATCATAAAAATGTAAGATTACCTTAAGCTACCACAATGGGTATGATAGCAGAAGAGCAAGACATTGAAAACCTATTTGAAAAAATAATAACAGAAAACTTCCCTAACTTGGTGAAGTGCAGAGTCCCAAACAAAATGACCCCAAAGAGGCCCACATCAAGACACATCAGGATTAAAATGCAAAAGGTTAAAGACAAAGAGAGAACCTTAAAAGCAGCAAGAGAAAAGCAGTTAATTACCTACAATGGAGCTCTCATAAGACTGTCAACTGATTCCTCATCAGAAACTTTGCAGGCCAAAAGGGAATGATAAGAAATATTTAAAGTGATGAAAAGCAAGGACCTACAACCAAGATTACTCTACCCAGCAAAGATATCATTTAGAATCAAAGGAAAAATAAAGAGCTTCCCAGACAAGAAAAAGCTAAAGGAGTTCACTACCACAAAGCCAGTATTACATGAAGTGTTAAAGGGTAGAAGAAAAAGTTGAAAAATATAAATAAAATGGCAATAAATATATATCTATAAACAAATTAATCTTAAAAAAATAAATGAAGAAGCAGAACAGAAACATACTCATAGATACAGAGAACATACTGATGGTTGTCAGATGGGACAACCATAGGGGTATGGATGAAAAAGATGAAGGGATTGAGAAGTAAAAATTGGTTGTTACAGAATAGTCATGGGGATGTAAAGTACAGCATAGGGAATATAGTCAACAATCCTCCTACTTAATAAAAGGGTAATATGTAAATTAGTCATCATTCCATCACAAAAGACGGAGGCGCCCATAGCCACAAGGTGGCGGCACCCAGTCCTCTCAGCCTTGCCGGAGTCCCCCAGTCCCGGGGGTGACGGCTGCTGAGAGCAGGCAGCATGAGCGGCCTGGAGGAATGCTTGCTTTGTTGCCGCACCTAGCTCTGGCCAGACTTCCCAGAGCCAGAGTGGACACAGACAGGGAAGGGGGGCCGGCCGGCAGCCTCCGTGGCCAAGTGCAGGCCCGGAGAGACGGCGGGCCCACCTCCCGTGGAAGCAGCACAGCTCCCTTCCGTCCCCTGCAGAAGCCACATGGCTCCCGTGGAAACAGCACGGCTCCCGCGGAAACGGTGGGTGGCCTACTGAGTGCGATATAGCGCAATGGGCTACTAGTATTCTAATAACTGTGCATAGTGTCAGATGGGTGTGAGATTTATCAGGATAATCACTTAGTAAATTATGTAATATCTAATCACTGGGGTATACACCTGAAACTAATAATGTATGTCAAGTGTAATTGAAAAATAAAAAATGAGCCCTAGCCAGTATGGTTCAGTGGATAGAGCATTGGTGTGAGGACCAAAGGGTCCCGGGTTCAATTACAGTTAAGCGCATGTACCTTGGTTGCAGGCTCCTCCCCTGTCCTGGCCCTAGTCCAGGCTTGTGCAGGAGGTAACCAATGGATGTGTTTCTATCACATAAGTGTTTCTCTCTGTCTTTCCCTCTCTTTTCTACTCTCCCTAAAAATCAATGGGAAAATATCCTCAGGTGAAGATTAACAAAAAATAAAAATAAGAAAAAATGATTTAAAAACAAAAAGAAAGACTCTCTAAGATATCTTTACCTATTTCATTATTTAGTAAGACTGCATATGACTAGTGGGGCAGCAGAGTGAGTGATAAAGAACATAGGTCTTGGTATAAAATTACTTCTGTCTGTATCCAGCATCCCCCACAATTTGTAGGATCTTCAGGCAGGTCACTTAACTTCAGTGCTTCAAGTTCTTCATCTAATCAATGAGGACAGTAATAACATATTTAATAGGGCAAATGTAGTAAATTAGATAATACAAAAAAAGTGCTTAACACATATTAAATACTATATAACTTCTAGCTACTACTTTAGAAATACATGGTGATTTTGTTTCAGCCATTGCAGAAGCTAGAGACAAAAATGAATTTTAAGATAGATGCAGATAAATAATGAACAAGAGACTGTTCAGAGCTGTGCTGTCCAGCACAGTAATCATTAACCAACAGGGCTACTGAGCATGTGAAATGTGGTTGATCTGGGTTGACATGGGCTCTAAGTCTAAAGCACATACCAGCTCTCAAATACTCTGTGCAACTAAAAGAAGCATATGAAACATCTCACTAATACTTGCATATTGGTGATGTGTTAAAAAAAAAGTTTTGTATACTTGGGGTAAAATAAATTATTAAAACAACTTTCATCTATTTGTTCTTTCATGTTTTAATATGGTAGCAGAAGGTTTTAAATTATATCTGTGGCTCACAATATATTTCAATTGAACAGCACTGTTACAGAGAAATGTGTATGACGGCCAAGTCTCCCTTGAGGACACAAATGACCAGGGCCTTCCTCACCTGAGAAACAGGAGTGGCCTGACAGCAGCCGGCCCCACATTATATAAACTGTTGGCAAGTCCTATGTATGATATGACTAACTGAAGAGAAACCTAACAAGCACCAAAATGCAATATCCTAGTATTTACCTAGTGTTTTTTCATTGTTGGAGTGAAGTAGGTGTTACTAATCCCATATTATGGAATAGAAAACAGACTGAGAGGTTAAGCTACAAAATCAGTTAGGTCGTAGAACCAGGAACCTAACTTAGTCTCCTGAACCCATGCCCAAGGTTTTTACCCTATCACTACATGACTCCTTACCCCACTGGCATGTTCTTATTCGACTCAGACTTAACTCAGCTTACTGCTGCAAAAGACAATCAAGTTAAGTGCTGAGGAGTTAGTTATTCAATAGGTCGGTTTCATGTTCCTGAACATGGCAAGAGAAAAAAATGGCATGTCTTTTTGGTCATTACACTCCAAAAATTTGCTTGAGGACCCTCTTATTCATTGATAGCATCTCTGAGAGTGAAATGGACCCAAGATAATAACCTTTAATGGTCCCCATTAATAATAGAAGCTCATCGAAAGCAAAGGCAAACCAATTGTGATGGTTAATTTTGTGTGACAACTTGACTTCCTTAAGGGTTGTCCAGGTAGCTGGTAAAACACTATTATTAGGGTGTGTCTGTGAAGGTGTCTCTGGAAGAGATTAGCATTTGATTCTGTAGTCTGAGTAAAGAGATCCACCCTCATCTATGAAAGGGAACATCACCCAATCCATTGGAGGCCTGAATAGAACAAAAATGTCTATGGAAGGGTGAATTCTCTTCTTCCCACCCCACCTCCTTGAGTTGGAAGGTCTGTCTTCTCCTGCGCCTGGACATCAGAGCTCCTGGCTCTTGGGTCCTCAGACTCAGACTAAATTATACCATCAGTTGTCCTGGTTCTCCACTTTGCTGAGGGCAGACGGTGAAACCTGTCAGCCTCCATTAACTTCATGAGCCCATTCCTATAATAAATCTGCTTTTATATTTATCTATGTATCCTACTGGGTCTGTTTCTCTAGAGAACCCTGACTAAAACACAAATCATCATAAAATAATACCAGCCTTAGCAATGAAGTAATTCGGAGATGACTACGGGAGTAGAGGGTTAAAAAAACAGTATCTTAGGAGCCATTCTGAGTTCTTACTATAATCACAAGTCATTCCCTCCCCAATACGGCCTGATAAGATCAATAAAGCTTCCCAAACAAGTAGACTTGAAGTCTTACTATGGAGAAAAAAAGCAGGAATTTGAAACCATCTAGCACATGCCCTGCCCTGTTATGGTCCTGCGAAGTCAGAAAATTCTGCCACAAGTCATCAAACTTTCTAGTCAGTGCGTTCTTACAAATACTTCTAGTGACTATATCAACGTATATCATGAGGAATCTGTCTTTGAAACATTTTGATTTCCCCTTGACCATTCTTAATAAGTATATAGTTTAATACCTAGTAATAATAGCTAATACTAATTGAGCACTTACTGCATAATAAGTACATTTCTAAACTCTTCATAAAGATGATTTTACTCTCCCTAGGAGGTAGAGTTCTTGATCCAAATAAGAAAAATCCAAGACACAAAGAAGCTAAGAAAATAGTCCAGTTCACCCAATTTGGGGGCAAAGCTAGGTACATCTGACTGGAATGCTCTCAGCCACTTGGGTTCCTTTGGGATTTCTTCTTGGAGTCCTCAAGTCACATTCTCCAGACCCAGGTCAAGACACAAGACCACCTGAGCTTGGCAAAGCCAAACACATGGTCTGATCAGGCTGAAGAGGTGAGAAAGCTCACCTTCTTCCCATTTACCTCCAAAACATCATCCTGTCATGCTTGTTCAACGGCTTTGCAAGAGGCAGACTGTGGAACTTTTAAGAACAGGCACTTACTACTACTGACCTCCACCTGGAATATCCTTTCATCCTTTCGAACATAACTCAGATAAAACCTCCTATTAACTTTCCTTCTGCCCTCCCCCTCCCCCACCCCCCAAATAAGGCCATCCCATCCTCTCTGTATTACTTTTGTACCTCATACATACATCTATCCTTTGCTTAACATGGCTGTCTCCTCACTAGGGCACAGATTCCTTAAATAGTGATGCCAGTCATCTGTATAGCCCCCTTTCCCACCAAGTCCAATGTCTGCTGATAAGTATTCACAGTGGAAGAAAATCCAGAGTGAAAGAGGGTATCACCATGTATGACTGCTTGTCTGGGATGTGTCCTGTCATAACCACTGACAAACGACTCCAGCAGTGATGTAACTTGGGTGAGGAGTAGGGAGCAGACAGTCTAAGAAAAGAATCCCAAGATAGTTTGTGTGTTGTCCAAATAACAAGTTCATGGCCAGACTCAGTGAGGCCTGAGAAACAGCAAAGGATTTTTGTTGCGCTGCAGTGTAAGGAGTTCTGTTTGCAGAGGATATTGTTCTCAGGCAGGAAGAACGTGGTGCCTCAATACCATCTGGCATTTCATGGCAAAGTTCCGTATGCGGAAGCCTCATTTGCAAGAAACAGAGATTTCATGTTTATTACCAAGAAATAAGACAGACTCTGCAGCAGACCACTGCATGCTGGCCTAAGAGCTTAAACATGCTGACCAGCTCCAGGCCACACAGTAGCCTTTGCCACCAGGTAGTAAGTGGTTTGGGATAGCTGTTTTTGAAAGAAGCAACTATCATATAGACTTGGTTTCCCCAGAAATGTTTGAAGTTCCTATTTTCTTTCTAAAGTAGCTATATCATGAATTAGACATGGATCTCTATAAAGGCTGGAGAAGAGGAGGGACTTTCTCATCTTTGGTAAGTCCTCCTCTGAAGTGGCAGAATGTAACAAGATAAGCATTGAAGGTCCACCTCACTCCTTTAATTTTGTTAAGGGGCAATTGACGGAAAACTACAGAAACTCCAACTCAAATGGCCAATGAAACAAGAAAGGGGCTTATTATCACATACCTGAAGACGTCCACAGGTAAGAGGGTCACAGTCATTCAGTTCAGCCGCTCAATGAAGGCATACGGGACCCAAGCCTTTCCCATCTTTCTACAGCCTCCATGTGCTGGCTTGTCCTCAGGTTTACTGCCTCCAAAGAAATCCATATTAACTCTATGCAAAGCATCCTCACACAACAATAAAGACTGAAGAAGAAATTATTTTTACTCTGAAAAGGGGGTAGAGTGAGGAGAAAATTTCCCTAGAAACAGCACACCCTCCAGCAGACTTCTCCTCCCACATGTCACAGGACAGCAATGACCCATGTGTCCTTCCTCAAGAAACCACTGAGGAAAGGGAAA
>NW_006296406.1:550793-571558 GCF_000327345.1 Myotis davidii
TCACCCTGGGGACATAAGGAATCCAGCCACTCCTGCATAATAATGGGCACTGATACCAGAATCAAACCAAGGGCCTATTAAGGAAATTGGAGAAAGGCTACTGTGTAGGCAATTAGCACTGCTGTTCTGTCCCAACCATGACCTTCCCAATAATGAGGCCTGAACTGGAAAACTTCATAGGAAAGATCAAAATTATTAATGTCTTCTAATGCCTTAACACTATTTCCCTAATAAATAACAAAATTCTAGTCTGTATCTAAAATAGAAATCTTAGCTGCAACAATTTTTAAGTAATTTATTTCAAATAAATTATATTGTATTAATTATTGCATATATATCCATGTACTTAGAGCAGCGGTTCTCAACCTTCTGGCCCTTTAAATACAGTTCCTCATGTTGTGACCCAACCTTAAAAATTATTTTCGTTGCTACTTCATAACTGTAATGTTGCTACTGTTATGAATCATAAAGTAAATATCTGATATGCAGGATGGTCTTAGGCGACCCCTGTGAAAGGGCCGTTCGACCACCGAAGGGGTCGCGACCCACGGGTTGAGAACCGCTGACTTAGAGGCAAACCTATGCAAGGATCACATCACTCCTTAAACAATGAAAATTATTTCATATTTATTTCCTTCTTTAACCTTACAAAATTTAGAACTATGCAAGGATCACATCACTCCCTAAACAATGAAAATTATTTCGTATTTATTTCCTTCTTTAACCTTACAAAATTTAGCCAGCAAAAATGCTATGCTACCTCTAAGACATCATGGCAAGCTTATTTATAGTAGAAAATTCAAGGATTGAGAAGATTAAATGGATAAAAGACTCCTTTAAGATTAACACTGAAATAAATGAACATCTAAGACCAGGATGGCATAAATATTTGCTTTCGATTTTTGGATTCTAAAAGCAATTCTGAAGTCATAGACAGAATATTGCTGATAAGTAAAAAGCAAATGTTTAGTACATTTGCTTAGCAAGTGAGGTCACAAAAGAGGAATATATAACAATTTTTCCATTATGAGGGAAAAGCAAATAGGAGTCTATTCTATAACTTAGCTTTCAAGAAATTAAAAAGTTAGCTTTCAAATAATTAGCAAAAAAACAACAAACAGAATGTATTTTAAAATAAAGCGTGTTCCTAGGGCTAGTCTGGTTGAACGCTGTACTGCTGAGTCTATAAACAGTATGCCATCGCCCCGCCCCCTTTGGCACCACTGGGCTTCCAGGTAGGGCTGCCAAATTAAATATAAGATGTCCTGTTAAATTTGAATTTCAGATAAACAAGAGATAATTTTTAGTATAAAATGATATTTTCTCTATGTCAAATTTTAATATGTGTTATGAAACATTTGGGGCATACTTACACCAAAACATATCCATTATTTACCTAAAATTAACATGTAACTGGGCATCCTATTTTTTATTTGTATTTTATCTTCTAGCCCACACTCTTAGTCTTTGATAAAATCTCCCTTAAGTTCTTTGGACTGTTTTGTGTTTTTCTGCTTAGTTACTGGTGCCTCTTAGGATCTGATAGTGTCTCATGGTTCCAGTCCCCTCCAACTGAAGCTTTTCAGTGCTGTCTGAAAGGAAACGCAAAGGAAATTTCCACAGCAGATTTCAACCTGCTGTGCAAGACTAAAACCAAGCAGACAAGGTGCCACTAAGAGGCTAGTGTGATCATTTTTAACAGAATTAAAAAGCAGCGAGTTTCCTAAACCTGGCAAATCACAATCTTCAAAAAGCTTTTTTAAAAATATCGATACTGAAAACCTACCCACACCACCACTCTGAATAGAGTGACCCAGAAAGCCACTCAGTTTTAAAATTCCTGAGGATCAAATATTCAGCAAGATTAGGGATTTATTATTTAGGAAATCTACCCAGTATTTATTAGTTAGGAAATCTACCCAGCTAAACCAAAGGAAGGGAGGCATCAGTGAATGGATTTAGATATATTTATACAGTATAATATTCTAGCTTTCACTCCAAAATCTGGATTTTTACCAACCTAAAATGAAAAGATAAGCGTAATACACAGGATATGACTGAAACCATTTCAAAAATTAGGCTTCTACTCATGACAAAGAAGTATGAGCAGATTTATCCTCTGGCTAGCATAATTATGAGTCATATTTTAAACTTTAGGCACTACTTAAGTCTCACATCTTGTAAGCTTAGAAAACAACTTAAAATGCTTACATATAAAACAAATTTCTCATTAGAAATAATGATAAAGGACATCATTTCCAAGGTCTGGGGAATTGAAATAAGGCACCCCTGAGGCTCAACTGCCTATTCACTGAGGGGAAGACGAGCAAGGTGTGGCAGAAATTAAAAGCACATTCCCCTCACTTGTGTCCAAGACAATCAGCCCCCACATACAGCCTAACCGTAACCTGCCTGAATCATGGAGGAGGTGGTGACGTTACACCAAACCTACAAGAAAAGCTTTGAGGAAACATACAAAACATACATTTTACTGGCCATATCAAAAAAAAAAAATAGAGTAATTCAAATAAACACAAAAAGGATCTGGCCACACACACAGAAAAAAAGAAACCTCCAACTACAACATAAGCCACAGGGATGGTGAGTCATTGATTGCACAGCACCACTTATTTAGTGACCAGATGTCCCTAAACACATCACCACATAACAGCCTGGTCCAGTAAGAAAATCTACACTATACCAAATGTATACAAAATAAAGGCTGCTCAGCAGTGTAATTCTGAAATGTGCCTGAATATCACTGTGAAATTTAACTATAAGGTGAGTTGGGTAAAAAAAATTACATCAATATAGAGATTAAAGTAATGTGTTAACAATTACAAACATAATTAAGCACCAAAATCATTAGTATATTGCAAAGAATTACATGAAGTAGCTAAAATGAAAAATTTACACAATTGGGTAAATTTTACACAATTCAAAAGCTTCTATGTGATAGTTTTGATTTGCTACATTTTCCTACATATCAGTCACACATTGTACTTTTGCCTACCAAAATGTCTGGTAGTCTAACAGTGACAAACTCTTTGGGGTATAGCATTGTTTGTTAAAATTCCTACAATAGTTTAATATGCAAACCCATCAGTCCTCCAAAATGCTTAGCAGCTTACCATTAGGTCACTAAGCTTACAGCCTGCTCCTAAAAGGGCAGGACACATCAAATGAGAATTTTCCCTAGTGCCCTGGCCAGGTGGCTCTGTTGGTTGGAGAGTCCTGTACACCAAAAGGTTTGGGTTCAGTCACCGTGCATACAGGAGGCAACTGATCACATCACTGTTCATCCCTCTCCCTCCTCCTCTCCCTTCCATCTCCTCCCTCTTTCTCTAAAAACAAACAAAAACAAAAAACTCAATAAAAACATATCCTCTAGGGAGGATTAAAAAAATTTTTTTCTTATTGACTAGGAATTTATTGAGGCAAAAATTACATTCAGTGCTTAATACTTTCCTAATAGAGAAGCATCAAATCTATTATTAGCAGCAAATGGACCCCTTAAAGTTACACTTGCTTCCCTTTATTCTATTAATAACTTCCTTATGGTTTTTAGATCTTGGATTATAATTTTAGTTCATTATGCACATGTATAACCATCCATGCCCATGATATTAGAAATTCCTTTTGGTTGAAAACTTCCAGGTCTCATTCATTTTTAATTTGCCTGAAGGTTCTCCAATAAACAAATTTCTCACTCCTTCTGGAGTTATGTACCTAACCCCAGCACAAGAGATAAAGAATCAAGCTGCAAATAAAGCAAACTTTTTAGAGGATGGAGTAAAATAAAATAAAAATATCTTTGTGATCATTCATGGGAAGACTCTTACTAGTACAAACATTTTCATACGCATTCTAATGACCACAGAGGTGAAGCAGAGCAAATGCAATCATGATCTTCTTTTGAAAGCCTCTTCTACTGATGAAAAGCACAATGATTGTGTAAAATATTTTTGTGATGTATCCTAAATGCTGAAATTAAGAGCCTGATTTAGGTATAGACAACATAAATGTTAGTACCTATGCCTCTTAAAAGGATTTCCCACTCAAAATATAATACGTTGTTGCTAGTTTTTACACAGGCACATCATATCAAGTCATCTCTATAATGCTTAAAAGGGTACATGAAATCAGACACAAAGGGAAATGGGGCAGAATCTTCTTAAATTGAAAGGAAGATGTGACTTGCATACGTTTGCTGAACTTTCCCTAAGCAGTCTTCAGAGCTGATGCTAAACCACCTCTCAAAATTAGAAAGAATGGAGTTTATTCAATTAATCTTTTTGCTACCATGAAAGCCTTTGGGATTAAAAACACAAAGTGATAGCTGCAAACCATTCATGTTTCTAAACCAATGTTATCAACAGAGTTTGGGGGGTGGGGGTGGGCGCGGTCTTAGAATTGCCAGGAAAAAAATAATCACTAAGGTTAATACATGTAATGAGTGCATTTGTTTACAAGGGAAAACTTTCCTTAGCAGAGACTGAAAACAGTATCTAAGGACTTTCTCACTTGGGGGGTAAGGGAGGGAAGAGGGGGGGACTAGAAGACTTTAAAGCAGTGGTCTCAACCTTCTGGCCCTTTAAATACAGTTCCTCACGTTGTGACCCAACCATAAAATTATTTTCGTTGCTACTTCATTACTGTAATGTTGCTACTGTTGTGAATCGTAATGTAAATATCTGATATGCAGGATGGTCTTAGGCGACCCCTGTGAAAGGGTCGTTTGACCACCAAAGGGGTAGCGACCCACAGGTTGAGAACCGCTGCTTTAAAGGAAAAAATAAGAGGCCAAGGAATCCAGTAGTTTCAGAGCAGAAAATCAGTCAATGGAGTTGAAGACAACAACAACAACAAAAATCACTATTTTCCCAATGAAAGGATTATGAGCCTACTAGTATACTAATCTTGGGTGGCAACACCAGTGTGGAGCTTTTCTTATTATATCTGAAAATGAGGATCCAGTCATGTAGTAGTAAAAGTATGACTCTAAGTAACAGTTATTGTATTAAAGAAACAGAAAAAAACTGAAATGCAAAGGTTAGAGAAGAAATTGAAATACCAATTTAATAAAGTTGTATTTCTAATTTTTAAAAAGTACTAATAGAAAAAAATTACTAGCTTGGTGCATTCATTATGCAAATCACATTGTAACAAAAAAAGAATAGGGTAGGGGCAGTCTCTCTGAATTCTCAGAAATTATTTGGGGTTTCATTAGAAAAAAGCTTTTGAAACTTCTGAAATTCTGCAAAAGAGCTTTATTTCATTAGAGTGCACAGTCATTAAACTGATTTATAGAGGACCTTAATGATTTTAATGGATTAACTGGGAATTATTCAGAAATGAGATTGTAGAAATGCAGAATCCCTTCTTGCCTAAACCTTTGCTATTAACCCAATTGTCACTATTTCTGAAGAAAACCACTTATCTTTGTAATTTGTCTAATTCTAAAGCTAGTAGCAAAGGAAGAATCAAAATCTAAATAAGAATTCCTTAAGTGAGCATATCAAACAGAAGATAACCACTGTTCAGAATTTCAGTCACAAGTTTGATTTGTGCATTTTCTATACATAGCAAATATATGTATATAGGCACAGGTACAATTAAATATAGAGAATATAACAGGATCAATATGGGTATGCATTTTGTATATATAGGCATGTAGTTATACATACAAACACACACACACACACACACACTAATTACTAAACAAATTTTGTATGAACAACTATAGTCAACTAGAGGCCTAGTGCATGAAATTCATGCATGGGTAGGGTCCCTAGGCCTGGCCAGCAATCAGGGCAAATCAGGTTCCCCGCCTCCTCCTTCTTTCGCCACCTGCGCACTACCACATGGTTCCCCCTGCCAGCCCCTTCCCTCGTTCCCTCAGCGCCCTGCCACTGCCATTGGTCGCCCACCACGTTCCACACTGCCCCCTGGTAGTCAGTGCACGTCATAGCAAGAGATAAAACTCCTGGTCTCACGGTTGAACTCCCGAGGGGACACTTTGCATACTAGGGGCCCACTGCAAGAAATTTGTGCACTTGGAGGGAGGGGGGAGGTCCCTCAGTCTGGCCTGCACCCTCTTGCAGTCTGGGAGCCCTCAGGGGATGTCCAACTGATGGCTTAGGTCCACTCCCCGCAGCAGTCAGACATCCTTAGCCCTGCCGCAGAGGTGGGAGAGGTTCCTGCCACCACTGCTGCACTCGCCAGCTGTGAGCTGGCTTCTGGCTGAGCAGCGCTCCTCCTGTGGGAGCACACTGACCACCAGGGGGCAGATCCTGCATTGAGTGGGATCGGGCTGAAACCAGCTCTCCAAGATTCCCCAAGGAGTCTCAGAATGCAAGAGGGCACAGGCCAGGCCGAGGGAGCCCACCGGTGCAGGATTGGGGCTGGGGATGGAAGCAGGAGATTGGTCAGCTAGGGAGGGACCAGGGGAGGGCTCCAGGGCATGTCTGGACCGTCTCGCTCAGTCCCGATTGGCCAGACCCCAGCAGCAAGCTAACCTACCGGTCGGAGTATCAGCCTCCTGGTGGTCAGCGCACATCATAGCAAGCAGTTAAGCGGCCTTAGCATATCATTAGCATATTACGCTTCAATTGTTTGAACGGATGATTTGACACTTAGAATATAAGGCTTCTATTATATAGTTAGATTGTATATATAAAATGTATTATCAAGCATTGTGCAATTATCTAAGCAAACAAATCATTAGCTTTAGGGAAAAAAAAGGGAGGAAATATAATCATATTGTACAACAATCCTCAGTTGTGAATATTTGTATATGCATATTGTCATGAAGGGGGAAATTCCTGCTCTATGCTTCTTGAGTTCTTATAGCTGGACTAATAATAAATTGTACAAGGTCACCTTAAGAGGAGAAAAACCAATTTAAAATGAGTGCACAAGAGATCATAGATGATGCTTCTGAAATGATGACCCAGCCAGCTTTTTATACTTCTTAGACGAAGGAAAAATAAATGCATGAGGAAATAACAGAACCAAATGCATTTCAGTTCGGGGTAAGCATTAGTGAGGAATCTAAACAAAGCTTGGGTTTAGTAAATTAGTAAGGGAGTAACGAGGTTTGTTTATGTAAGCTTTCCAGCCCTGGATTCCTTAACTCTAGCCATAAGGGTGTCTCTCATACGCCTCCTGGAGCAACGAGGGGCACCTTTCACCAGGGAGATTTAGTTCCAACAGTCAAGGAGACAAGGGGATTGCCAATGTGCCCTTCTTGTTCCAAATGCTTGTCAAGTAACTTTAATTGAGAGGAATCAATAATGACATTATAGGTTATTTGAGGGCAGTCTGCCCTGGACCCTGACAATATATTTAGATAATATATAGTTATATATAGATACATTCAAAGAAAGATTGTCAGAGACTGAATAAAAGCCTCTAAGTAAAAGAAAAAAAAGAATAAAAAAATTTAAAAGGCAACTTGGAAGCAATAGACTATGCAGAAAAACAACAACAAATCCATCCCTAACATTATCTGAAAATACAAGATACAACATGAAACAAGAATATAAAGCTATAAAAATATTCAGAGAACAAAATCGCTCTTCAAAACTAAAAATCTGGTAGCAGAAATGAGGTACTCTGTGGAGGGGTTGGAAAATATAAAGTTCAAGAAATCCCCCAGAAGTTAAAGAGAGGAGATGCGGACCCACAGACAACAGGGAACAGATTATTGGAAATTACCTTTAACCAGACTAATTGGAAATTCAGAGAGTGAGCAGAGACACTGAGAAGCAAAGCAACAATTCAAGGCCATCTGGCAGAAAGGAAGCACTTGAACTTCCAGATCAAGAAGGCTGAGTTCTCAGCACAAAGGGTGAAATTAACGTGAATCAAAAGCCAAGACAACAGAACAAAGGCGCCCAAAACCTCAAGATTCTTTCCCCAAACTATCAACTGAGTGGGTGAGTGAAAAGACATTTTTCAAAATTCAAGAATTCAGAAAATATTCCTCACATATACCAGGGTCTCTCAGGGTGTTACTGTGCTTCCTCAACATTAGATCCTGTACCAAAAACAAGAAGGATGAGGTCACAGAAAACAGAGGCTTCCACTCGAGCGAGGGGAAGGGAATTCCCCTAATGACAAGGAAGTCTCAGGATGAGAGGTGTGCGCCAGCCCAGAGGGCAATTCTGCTCAGACAGGAGCCCTGCGGCAGGTTGGTTGAGGGCTGTCATCACAGTGCCCTTGGCTGCCATACTTTTTTTAATCTGAAGGAGAACAAGGAGGAGTTGTTGTTGTTAATCTTATTAGAGAATGAGTTCCACTGAAACAAGGAAAAAACCAAGAGAGAGAGAGATAGATCTTGGTAACAGGGGAAATGGCTCAGAAACGGCAAAGGGAATGATGCCCAGGATAAGACACCAAAGGGAAGTTTCAGGAAGATCTGGAGGCAGCCTATTGAGTAATCCATCCAGAGAGATGAGATCACACACACACACACACACACACACACACACACACACACACAGAGTCAGTCAAGTTCTGTTCCTGAACATGACCAACCATGTGGGGGGCTGTGCTGAGAGGCTTTTGGATAGGGTGGAAAATTTTGCAATTGGTAGAGTGAAAACTAAATAAGGATAAGCACATCAGCATTCTCTTCAGGAGAAGCAAAATGAAGGAAATGTAATCATACTGCATAACAATTCCCAGTTGTGAATAATACTGATGGATAGTGATGAGAGAAAAAAGTATAATACAACTCTATGGGAATGAGAGGAGGACTGGGAAGCAAAGAGGATAGAGCAGGGGTGGGCAAACTTTTTGACTCGAGGGCCACAATGGGTTCTTAAACTGGACCGGAAGGCTGGAACAAAAGCATGGATGGAGTGTTGGTGTGAACTAATATAAATTCAAAAGTAAACATCATTACATAAAAGGGTACAGTCTTTTTTTTCAATAGTTTTATTCATTTCAAACGGGCCAGATCCGGCCCGTAGGCCGTACGTAGTTTGCCCATGGCTGGGATAGAGGAATAACAGCACCAAATCCTAAACCAGGGTGATAGGAAATCAGCGGAGAATGGCTACAGCTGATCAATCCAATTACATCAGTACACAAACATTCATTTAGAAATACAGGCATGTGTAATTGTCAGAAACAAACAGAAACAGTTTCCTTAATGTCTTCAGATAGATATATGTGGAGATAACATTGTCAGTAACATATCCATATCCAAAAAGCACTGTATCACATACATTCAAAATGTAAACTCCATTCTTGAGCACAAGGGCTTTTATTCACTGTGCCTAGCATAAAGGACTTGCTCTATAATGCTTATTGATGAATAAATGAGTGGCCCCAACATTTAATACGATAAGTTCTAGAGAACTATGTTAGATAGCCCAATGGCATTCTATTTATGACAATACTGACATGGAAGACATGCATGAAAAATTTAAGGTGTTTCAAAATGATTACAGCAGAAAAAGCAGTTATTTCCCATAAATCACTTTATATGATAGGGAACTTAGTGTAGCCAAATACATAAGTATATATTTGATTATTTCATTGTTATATCTAAAAATGTATATATTCAACTTGGAGAAAACTTTAACATCTACTCATTCAGCACGTAACTCCTAACATGCTTGGATGACCCGCTCCTCTAGGCCCTTCCAGCTGTAGTTCTCGGGGCCTGGTAGGCCTCCACTACCCGACCCTCCCACCACACCCCAACTCCCTCCAGCTGCTGCCTCTCAGCTCCTTCTAAAGCTCAGCTCAGGTATCACCTTCTCCAGGATACCCTGTCAGTATTTCTATCACAGAGTATAACACAGAGTTTTCTGGTTTTGTCTCTCTTTCACTAGAAAATTAGATCTTGATAACAGTGACGATATCCTATTTGTAACTATATCCTTGGCAACCAGCATATTTGGTAATCATAGACACAAACATCTGATAAACAAATAAGTGTGTTATTAACTTAAGTAATATTTATTCAGCACCTACTATGTACCAGGCATTTTCTAGGCACTGAGGCTGCCTTTGTCTCTTCATCTACATCCTAGATGAAGAGACAAGACAAACACAAACAAATGTTCACATATTTTAATAGACATAAAACACAATGTAAGGTGGTGCTGAGTGTTGTAAATAAAATAAAGGTGGATACGGGAATAAAGAGGGGTAGGAAAGCATGCTATCTTAGAATGGTGGGGGAGGACTCTAAGGATTAGGATTAGAGATCTAAGTGAGAGAGTTAAGTCATGCAAATATCAATAGGAAGACTATCATCCCAGCTACAGGAAACAGTCAAACATCAAGGCCCAGGTAAGGATGTAATGGGTGCATTCAAGGCAAGCTTGCCACCAGCTGGATTAATAGTTTGCATGAAATCCATCATCCTCTCTATACCTTTTTTTTCCCCATCTACAACACTAAAGTCTGTTAACTAAAAGCAACACTTGCAGCCCAGGCATCCTACTGCCTGACTACACTACTTCCGCACCTCCTACTATCACTCAGTTGGGTTCAGGTGATAGGCCACATATGCTGGCTCTCAGACATACACAGAGTCACTCCCCAACACATTCTCTCCTGAATTTAATCCCAAAGCAGAGGCTCATCTCACCCTGAGATGGATTATACCAAATGAGCTGTACATGTTCTGGTAGGTAACAGAGGGTAAGTGCTCCAATGTGCTGACCAGATGAAGATTCCGGAAGGCTCGCAGTTGGATTTTGCTCTAGCGACAAGCCAGGGCCTGAGTTACAATTACATCAAACAGGGCCTCCATAGCGCTAAGCCCGTAAGTCTAATGCACATTTAATGCTCCCTCCTTGTGGAAGATAGGGAAAAACGGCCACAGAAAATTTTGGTTACCTTATTCGCTTATTGCTAATGCATGGAAAAAGACTTGATAAATTAATTAACAAACACAGGAAGCTCAAGGTGGACAACAGCACACAGCACCGTGCCCAGGAATCTGAATAAATGCTGGATTAGTACATGGGTGAATGACTGACCAGTAAGTCATTGGGAGATGCCAAAACTAATTAGGAACTCACGAATCACTACTGCCTCTGACTACACCTGAAGGACTGTGGTAACATTTTCTTAGCTCCAGAACCTCCAATAGCACCCATTTCACTGTATTCTTATGTCTATTAAAATAAAGCTGTCTATAATATTTCTAAAACTAAAATGTACACTGTTAGGAATGTGACGTGTCCTCTTTGGTAGAGAAATATATAAAAGGCTAATATGCAAAGCATCCCCTCGAGAGTTCGACTGGCAGACCAAAGTTCGATTGCTCATTATGATGTGCGCTGACACTAGCGGTGGCGCTAAATGAAGGAGGGCCCCAGCCCGCAACCGGAAGGCCCTATCGGCCCTGATCGCCGGCCAGGCCTCGGGTGCTAAATGAAGGAGGGCCCCAGCCCACAACCGGAAGGCCCTATCAGCCCTGATCGCCGGCCAGGCCTCGGGACCCCGCCTGTGCACGAATTTTGCGTACCAGGCCTCTAGTGTTAAATAACAATAAAATGTGTCATAGTTGAAACAGCAGCTACCAATAATTAAGAGCCTCATATGAGATATGCTAGCTGAAGTGTAAATCCATTTGATCATCAAAACAAACCTACATGGTCATTTTTTATTATCTCTAATTTACAGTTAAGAAGACCTACTCCACTTAGGTGATGTTCCCATGGTCACACACTGCTGGCTCGTTGCACAGTTAATATGCAAATCCCAGGTGTGTTTGATTTCTGGGCTCAACTTTCCTCTCTTGTGAATTTCAATAAACAAATATTGAAGGTTTTTTAACTATGTGAACCACTGGCATATACATGCAATATAGAATGATTGGTTAGCCAGCTGTAATTTAGAAATATTTTATGCTGATTTAAGAATATTTTCATATCTGTGACCATTTTACCAATATACCATTTAGTTTACTTCCCTCAAATAAACCTAATAATTACTGTGACAATGTCCCCAAAACCGTATTTGATGAACTATGGAGCAGAGAAACAAGGAAAACTGTCCACCCTCTTCCTTTTCAATACACTGATAGGTTCGGCTAAGAAAAAATGACCTATAACACCAAAATCATTTGAAAAGCCATCTTGCAAACACCTAAGAAAAGGATGTATGCCCATGCCAGAGACAATAAATCTCAAACAAGTGAGGGCTATTTCAAAAGCTTTTAAAAAGACTTTGTGGAACACGGAAATGTGGGAGCATGTGAGTCAGCAGATGATACCATCTGAGCTAACAGGATAAGGAATGACAAGTAACAACTCAGACCCTGACAGCTGAAGTTAAATCCCAGATCTACCATTAGCTAGTTACTGGGAAAATAACTCATGCTCTCTACAGCTACGTTTCCTATCTGTAAAGCAGGGATAAGAGTACCCGTTTCACAGGACTGACATAAGAATGAAATGAACTAATGCATATAAAATACTTGCCAGGTGGCTCAGCTGGATGGAGCGTACTCCTGCACACCAAAAGGCCGTGGGTTTGATTCCCGGTCAGGGCACATGAGAGACAACTGATTGATGCTTCTCTCTCACATCTATGTTTTTCTTTCTCTTTCTCTCCCCCCCTTCTCTAAAATCAGTAAGAAACATATTGTCGGATGAGAATGAAAAAAAATAGTAATAAAATATAAAAGCCTAATATAAAAATGTCTAGCACTTATTAACTACTTAATAAAAAGTAATTAATTCCACCCTAGCTGGTTTGGTTCAGTGCACAGAGCACTGGCCTGCAGACTGAAGGATCCCGGGTTCGATTCCGGTCAAGGGCATGTACCTCTGTTGCAGGCTTCCGGCCCTGGTCGGAGACATGTGGGAGGCAACCAATCGATGTGTCTCTTTCACATCAATGTTTCTGTCTGTCTCTCCCGCTCCCTTCCACTCTCTCTAAAAATCATTTAAAAAAAAATATCCTCGGGTGAGAAAAAAAAAGTCATTAATCCCAGGACAGTGTAAAAAAAAAAAAGATTCAGGAGAAGACTGCCTGCCAAGGCAGGTTTCAGGGCTATCGAATGTAGGTTGTTTTCAAGCAGCCACTTGGGAAATTCAATGGGCTTTTAAATATGCATATGCCGTTTTAATTTTTTTCCTAGTTAGTGAGGAGATCCTCACTTGTTGAATGCTTCCTAGGTTTCAGACTCTAAACTGAAAGCCATTTTTCTCATCTGTTTCTCGCATCTCTGGGAGGAAAGTGATATTAGCCCCCATTTTACAGGAGGGAAAGCAGACTCATAAGGACACTGTCCGTTCTGACAGATGATAAAGCTGGAATTCCCAGCCCAAGTCTGCTGAGTCCAAGTCCATGCTTTTACACAAGAGGCTACCCTAACCCCGTACTACCCCAGAGACCATGGTTGAGCCAACCACCGAGCTTTTCAGGAAAGTTAAGCTTCCCAGCTGGAAAGGAATTGCTGAAAGATTGTTTCTACAGGGAAAAGCCAATCACTGAAGAGGACATTCAAAATCATGCAGCTAGACCAACAACGGCTTTCATTCTACACAGCGGCACACCCACTGCCCCTCTTTCCTCTTCCCTTTCCCTTACCTCTAGGCCAGTGGTTCTCAACCTGCTTAATGCCGCGACCCTTTAGTACAGTTCCTCATGCTGTGGTGACCCCCAACCATAAAATTATTTTCGTTGCTACTTTGTAACTGTAATTTTGCTAGTTATGAATTGTAATGTAAATATCTGATATGCAGCACGTATTTTCATTGTTACAAATTGAATTAAAGCATAGTGATTAATCACAAAAACAATATGTAATTATATATGTGTTTTCCGATGGTCTTAGGCGACCCCCAAAGGGGTCGCGACCCACAGGTTGGCGACCCACAGGTGGAAAACCGCTGCTCTAGACCATGTTGTATAAATAATTTTAGTGACTGTAGATCTCGCACTTCCTGTCATTCCAAATAATCTAACTCAGTACCTTCAGGAAAACAGGATAAAAGGAGCTATCACTGATTGGAAGAACTCGCAGATTTTTAGCCTATTCATGAGCTTGTGTTTAAAAAGGATGAAGAAAATATTTCATAATAAAGCTCAGATCATCTATATAGGAAAACTAAGCTTCTAGAATTTGTATCCTTACAGTGTTCTCCTGCCTCTCATTTGTTATTCTATGTGAAGACAATAAGCTTGAATTCCTCTTTGTTCACAATTCTAGAAAAAATGAGCAAAAGTCAGGGGGCAGTGGTGGCTAAAATGAGTTTCTGGTCTTAAGCACAGCTTTTATTGTAGTCTTCAGTCAGCTGTCAATCACAAATTAGCAAAGGGGACTGTGACAACTAAAGCCAAATTGTCCCTTCATGAAGGAGGGCTTACAGCAGGACCTTTCGAGTGTCTATAGTCGCTGTGTTGGCTGAGTGAGACAAGCGCCTGGCATATTAATCACAGAAATACAGTTGATATTGGCAAGCTTACATCTAGGGTCATGACCTTCATTTCCTAGTTACTGCTCTGGAGTGCTTGAGCTACAAGGGTGAAGGTAACATGAAGATTTAGTTCCTTCTCAGACATATACTACAGTCATATATAAATCTATGACAGGCCATCCTGTTAGGAAAATAGGCATCTTTAAAGTGTTCCTACTTTGTTCCAAAACTTCTAAATATTTTTTAATTTTTATTTTATTGATTTTAGGGAGAGAGGAAGGGCTGGGGGAGAGAGAAACACTGATTTGTTTTTCCACCAGCATTCACTGGCTGATTCTTGTATGTGTTCTGACCAAGAATCGAACCACAACCTTGGTATATCAGGATGATGCTCTAACCAACTGAGCTACTCGTCCAGGGCAGAAATACTTTTAAATGTTTTTTTAAACCAAATAAAGGAGCCAAAAAAATGACTACTTAATCTTTGAGTCAAGTAAAAAGAGGGGCCTGAAAGATTTTAGAAATGTCACATTGTCTTACCCAACTGATCATTCAGTAGTGATCTTCAAAACTGTCGGTCACAGAAGACTGTGATTGGTTTTTAAAGATTGAAAACAAAATGCCTTGAAGAAGACACAAAATAATGTTTTCAATTTTGCAGAATGAAATGAAGTGTTTGATATTCTTCAAGTTTCTTCTTAGATGTGAAGAAAATTATATTGTGGATAATTATATAAGTAACAGTTCCTTTGGAAGCCATATATTTAGACTTATAAACAATATTTCTCTTTTGTGTACAGAGTAGCCCAAAGATCCCAATCATATAAAGTTACAAGACAGCATCGAAGATATAGTTTGTTCCAAAAAGAAAACCCAAAAGAGGAATGACAATCACACAACAAAGCACGGAGCTTATGACAGAAAATGCAGATAACCTGAAAGACAGCATATGCTGCTAAGTGGCACTATCAAAAAAAAAAATCACAGTTGCCAAAAATATTTGTTCCCAGATCACAGCAAGGCTGCCATTCAAACTGCACTGTCAACTCGGGTCTACGTTCAATGTGGGATGCATATGCAAAGAGCTTTAGAGGACCAAGAAACAGCAAGACAACTGGAACTAATGTGACTTTCTATTTTATTAGCACTGCTCTCAAGGCAATTTAGCTTAGTTTTATGATTAGTGGATAAGAAGGCACTTAGCTCTGATTCTTCTGCCAACACATGGTTTTAAAATTCATAGCTAAAAATCAGAGCCCAAATATCATTCTCTCCCTTTGGATGGGGCTTTGGCAGCATTACTGCTCACTCCCAATTCCTAACAGGGCAGAGCTCCCTTCACCTGGGGGATGCAGTATTCGCATCCACAGCTTGCAGAGGCACAATTCTGAGAACTCCTTGACAAGGACCTGCGCTATTCCTTGAGCCCACCTCTTTCTGTTCATCCAAACACCCATCGCCTCAGAGTGGAATTTTTTTTTCCTCCTCTACATCATAATGGAACATACTTTTCTAGAAATGACATTGAATCATTTGTGAGAAGTCAATGTTCTCAGATCAAATAAAACCTGAAAACTTCCTAATGATAGACTTTGGAATGTCCATTAGTGGTTTCAATACCTTCATCTCTTATTCAGGGACAACATGGTACAGGCTTCAGAATGAGACCGCTGGATTTGAATCTGCCACTTGTTTACTGGGTGACCTTGGACAAGTGAATTAGCATCTCTAAGGCTGTTTTTTTCTCCCTCTAAAATGAAAATAGTAATAGAAATCTCAGATGACTGCTGTCAGGGTTAAATTATTATAATTTTCATAATTATAATTATAGCTAACACTTACTGAGCACTTCTATATGTCATGTAGTATTCTAAACACTTTACATAATTAACCCGCTTAATCCACACAAACACCCATGAGGTAGGAAGTAGTATCTGCTTACAAATAGAGAAACCAAGACAGAGAGGGTAAGGGACTGCCCAAGGACACCAGCTACAATTGCTGGGACAAGAACTGAAACCCAAGTGTGTTTGCAGATCTCTTAACCCTAGGGACACCTGGCTCACTTAATGACAGTGTTATGTGTGTGGAGTCTGTTCTAGTGCCATATAAATTTCTTCAAATTTTTCCCTACCCTACCCTGAGCCTACATTATGCAGATGATGAAATCAATTTAGTAACATAACTGGCAAAAGAAAATTCTATTACAGAAATTTAAAAAATATATATATATATTATTGATTTTAGAGAGGAAGTGAGAGAGAGATAGAAACATCAATGATGAGAAAGAATCAATGATCGGCTGCCTCCCGCACATTCCACACTAAAGCTGGAGCCTGCAACCCAGGAAAATGCTCTTGACCAGGAATCGAACCATGACTGCCTGGTTCATAGGTTGATGCTCAACCAGTGAGCCATGCTATTATAGAAATTAAAAAAAAACAAAACACGAGGGACTAAGAGGGTTCCCTAAATTAAGAATTTTAAAAGCTCACCTTAAAGAAACAGAGTCAGGAAGATCATGTTGGCAAGTGACATAACTTCCTCAGAGATGTACCTACTAGTACAAACAAGGGCCACTGGTCTATGCCACAGACTGAATGATTAGATTTACCTTTTAGAAAAAAACTCCGGTAGCAAGGAGGAATAAGAGGAAAAGACAAGGGTCTACTACTCTAATGCAGGCTATTGGTAGTCTGTGCATTGAGTCAGCCACTCACCTGACAGTTACTGAGCTTCCTCTACTTAGGAGACACAGTGAATAAGATGGATAAGATACACCACTCTTGCTCTCAAAAAGTTTCCAGTGGAGAAAGAGGCAAGAAAACTAAAACACTGTGCAATAAGAATACAAATGTGAAGGATATAATGAAACTAGAGAGGAAAGACACCTAACTCGAGAGCGCAGAGCCAATGTATGGGAAAACACTTCCAAGACCACGTGAATTCTGAGCCTAAGAGGGAAGCTGAAGGAGTCACCAGGCAAGCAAGATGGTGGTAGATCATTCTACGCTATGAGAACTTCCTATCATGATCCTATAAAGTTAAGTGAAAATAAGACTGGAACAAGGGCAACCGTAGGGACCTGAAGGTAGAAAATCAAAGCCAGAAATGACTCACGTAAAAGTTTCAGCTTCACAATGAAGGCAATGGGACCCTACTGACCAGCTTTAAAAACTTAACCGATAGCCCTGGCTGGTTTGGCTCAGTCAATAGAGCATCCGCCTGTGGACTGAGGGGTCCCGAATTCAATTCCAGTCAAGGGCACATGCCCAGTTGTGGGCTAGGGAGCATGCAGGAGGCAGCCAATCAATGATTCTCTTTAATAATTGATGTTTCTCTCTCTCTCTCTCTCTCTCCTTTCGTCTCCGAAATCAATAAACAATATATATATTAAAAACTGAACTTATATCATCAAACTTATGTTTCAGGGGTGGGGGGGAAATCAGTCTCATAGTAGAGAAAGGATAGAAGAAAGGCACATAGTGCAAATCAAAAGGACAATGACGTACCATCTCACACCCGTTCAAAATGGCTATCATCAACAAATGACAAGTGCTGGAGAGGATGTAAACAAAAAGGAACCCTCTTGCACTGCTGGTGGGAATGCAGACTGGTGCAGCCACTGTGAAAAACAATATGGAGTTTCCTCAAAAAATTAAAAATGGAATACTATGCTGCTGTAAAAAAGAAGGAATTCTTACCATTTCCAACAGCATGGATGGAATTGGAAAGTATTATGCTATGTGAAATAAGCCTGTCAGAGAAAGATAAGCATCACATGATCTCACTCATTTGTGGAATATAATGATGAACAAAAATAGAACCAGAGACACAGAAGCATCAAACAGACTGTCCAATTTATGAGGGAAAGTGGGGGTTGAGAGGGTAAGAGATCAACCAAAGGACTTATATGCATGCATATGAACATAACCAATGGATACAGACAGTAGGGGGGTGAGGGCATGTGCTAGGGAGTGGGAGCGCTGGGGAGAGGTAAATGGGGGGAAAAGGAGACTCATATAATGCTTTAAACAATAAAGAATTTAAATTTAAAAAGAAGAAGAAGGCAGGTAGGAGGACCAGTTAGGGAGCCATTCCAACAAACTAGGTGAAGAAGAGTGAGGACTAGCAGGGCAATGGGTCAGTGGAAATGGGGGTAGATTTCACTAATTTAGGGGTGGAAATGGTACTGAGCTGACTCATTGGATATGGAAGAGTGAAAGAAAGAAGAGTTTAAAATTAAGTTAGGAAGACAATGTGAAGCCCCTAGAAAAGATTCTAGAGGACAGAATTCTTTAAGAACAGCTTAAGATACAAATTCTATTAATATATCACTACTAGGTCACACTTTAGGACTCCATATAATGACCTTACTATATACTAAAAATGTTTGTCAATTTCAATATGAAATTCTGATTTTTAAATATATACTTTATTGATTTTTCACAGAGAGGAAGGGAGAGGGATAGAGAGTTAGAAACATTGATGAGAGAGAAACATCAATCAGCCGCCTCCTGCACACCTCCGACAGGGGATGTGCCCGCAACCAACGTACATGCCCTTGGCCGGAATCGAACCTGGGACCCTTCAGTCTGCAGGCTGACGCTCTATCCACTGAGCCAAACTGGTCAGGGCTATACTATATTTTGTTACCTATTCATCAGCACATTCCATGGATACTATAAAGTTCCTTTACCGAAGGATATTTTCCCATTGATTTTAGAGAGTATGGAAGAGAGAGGGAAAGACAGAGAGAAATATCAATGTGAGAGAAACACATCGATTGATTGCCTCTGCATGCACCCCGACCAGGGCCCATGCCAAAGAGAAGCCTACAACCATGGTACATGGCCTTGACCAGAATCAAACCAGGGACCTTTCAGTCCGCAGGCCAACGCTCTATCCACTGAGCCAAACCAGTTAGGGCAGAAATTCTGATTTTTAAAACTAAGTAAATCTTGGGAATAATATTACACAATCTATACTTCAAAAAATCAAAAAGCATTCTATTTTTTAATAACGTTTTATTTACTGATTGACTTTAGAGAGAAAGGAGAGAGGGGGAGGAAGAAGGAGGGGGGGAAAGAGATAAAAATATCAATTTGTTGTTCCATTTATTTATGCATTCATTGGTTGATTTTTGTATGTGCCATGACTGGGGACTGAACCTCAACCTTGGTGTATCAGGAAGATTCTCCAACCAACTGAGCTGCCCAGCCAGGGCCTGGAAAGCATTCTTAATGGCAGAGAAACTGATGGCAATCCCATTAATAGTATTAAAAAAAAAAAAAAAAACAAGAATGTCACTTCATTGTTAGATACTACTTTCTAAGAAGCCTGAACTAATTGAGTTATCACTGATAAATGAGGAAGGTCAATAAATTCAATGGATACAAGCTAAATTTACCCAAGAAAATCAAGAGCTTTCCTGAAGAATAAAAATTATTTAATGTAATAGAAAAATCTATAGGCAAAGATAGCCACAAACTAAACTGTGAAAAAATATATACAAGGTTCAAGGAGTCTATATAAAGAAAACATATCTTTACTGAGAGATTTAAAGGAAGGCTTACATAATTGGTGAAACAGACCATACTTCTAGGTGAGAAGGTGGATGTCAGTTATTCACAAATCCATATGCACAATTATTACAAATCCAGTAACTAAATGCACTCTTTTACACATACACAAGATACCTAAAACTTATAAAACTATAAGAAAATAAAGGTAAAACTCTAGGCTCTTCATAAGAAAAGACTTTCCAGGCAAAGGAGGTAACAAAGAATCATTAATTTTAAATACACAAAACTTTTGTTTGTAAAAACATCTCAAGGAAAATTAAAAGTCAAACAAATTGCAAGGAAATTGCTCCACATGAAATGGGTAAAAGTTACCTTTACTAAAACTATTCTATCTAATAATAGACAAACATGGTAATTGACCATACCTTCGCTATGCCTCCCACTGGCTAATAAGCACGATATGCAAATTAATGCAACCAAGATGGCGGCCAGCAGCCATGCAGCTGAAGCGAGCAGGAGGCTTGCTTGCTCCAGTGATGAAGGAAGCCAAGGTTCCCTGACTGCCGCGGCCTGGCTCTGAGCTCCGAAAGCAACAAAGTTTCAATTATAGAAGCTAAACAAACCCCAGATACTTGCTTTCAGCAGGCTGTGGCCTCAGAGCTGGAGCGAGGAGGAGCCAGCTCTCAGTTCCAGTGACGGCAACAAAGTTTCAATTATAGAAGGTAAATAAATCCCAGAATAAAGAAAAAGAAAAAGACAAAAAGGAGAGGCTGGGAGCTTCAGTCGCCGGCCAGCCTGAAAACGGCCCTTAGCCCCTCACCTAGACTGGCCAGGCACCCCC
>NW_006296406.1:571719-575503 GCF_000327345.1 Myotis davidii
CCGGGCTGCCAGAGGGATGTCTGATTGCCAGCTTAGGCCCAATCCCCCGAAGAGCAGGCCTAAGCCAGCAGGTGGTCATCCCCCAAGGGGTCCCAGACTGCGAGAGGGCACAGGCAGGGCTGAGAGACCACCCCCCCACACCCAGTGCACACATTTTTGTGCACCGGGCCTCTAGTATCTATATATATGTAAAATCCTAAGCGACATTACAACTGGTCGACCAGTCACTATGATGTGCACTGACCACCAGGGAGCAGGTGCTCAGCATAGGAGCTGCCCCCTGGTAGTCAGTGTGCTCCCACAGTCAACCTCCTGCGGCCCCGCCCACTGGTCAGCTAACCTCCCATGGTCCTCCCTGCTGCCAGCAGGCCAACCTCCTGGGGTCCCGTCCCCCTGCCGGCAGGCGCCCCCAAAGGCCTCGATCACCAGCCAGGCCGAGGGATCCCACCTGTGCACGAATTCATGCACTGGGCCTCTAGTATCAATATAAAAAGAGAGAAGACATGAACAATTCATGAGTTAATACGTTCATCTACTAGTAATTGCTCTAGTAATAAAAAGAAAGCACATTAAACAAGAAGACTGTTTTGATTAAATTAACTGTTTTTAAATTAACTATTTTGAAGTTGTAATGCTCAATGCTGAGGAGGGCAGGATGATATGGAAACTTTCAAACTTTATTGGTGAACATGAAATGGTAGAGCATTTCTGAAATGCTAGTAAGCCTAAGGCCTCAAGACTTTTTTTTTCTACTTCCACAATTCCTCTTCTATAATAACTCAATCAGAATAAAATATGATTCAAAAATCAATGTTCATTTACTGAGTGCTATTAGTGGCAGCACCAAAGTATGCATCCACTCAGCATTCACCCTAACTTTTACTCCAAGAGATGAAAATTTCTCCTTATCAGGAATC
Source organism: Myotis davidii (assembly GCF_000327345.1). NCBI lineage: Eukaryota > Metazoa > Chordata > Mammalia > Chiroptera > Vespertilionidae > Myotis > Myotis davidii. Next base: position 572,637 of record NW_006296406.1, read on the forward strand.
CAGTTACCAGTTGGTCTCTGAAATTTGCACATTGATGCCTTTTAGAAAAAACTTTTAAGCCTGCCTTAGAGGCACCCAACTCTAAAGTTTTCTACAAAATTATTTCTAAAAACAATTGCATAGTAATTGGAGCAAACTGTTTTAAAACATTCAAACAAAGATTTAATAGGGCCACTATTTTACGTTAAAAAAAAAAAGAGGTTCAATAATTTTTTAACACAAACTAAGTGAAATTCTTGAATGTTTGTTTTTCAGAACAAAAGTACATGTTTATTCTATTCACGTGTGACTTGGTGACATTTGCTTGAGGGGGGAGAATAAACTGGAAAAAGTCTGGCTGCCACTCAGACTTCAGAGAGGAGAAAATCAAACGCAGAACAATGGAAACATCAATTAAAAAAGAGATGGGGGTAGCGTAAAGAAACCCTGAAGTGGCTTTAACAAAATTAAAACCAAATTACCCAAGCTTGGTGCAAGGAAGAATCTCCACAAAAGGAAGGGTGTTTAGACCTCACAGCCCAGCCACCATCTACCACACCTGTCCCTTAGTAGTAATCTTGACTTTATCCTCACGAAGGTTGCTGCTTCCCCATCTACACCCTAATTCAGTTGTGGACATATTTTCTCTTAATTTCCCATTAGGCTTTCAAGATAAGATAATATACTTAAGACATTTAACTGAAGGCTTTCTCTCAACACGAGAATAGACAGAGAATAGCACAAAATTTTGTATTCTGACCTTCTGAACAATATTGGCTCTCTGGGACCCACAGGGCCCTATGTTAACAGTGTCCCAAGAGAGGTATCATGCTCAGTGTCCCCAGATTTTGTTCTCCTTCTCTCCTTTCAAAGGAGGAGCCAACAGCATGATCCAGTAGACATCTACCTAGGAAGATATTTCCATGTAAATGGGCCGTGGTTCTGTCATCCTCACTTGAGTCTCTTCTGGGGGTTCGAATAAGGAGACCATGGCACCTAGACCAGCTAGAAGCCCCTGCCCAACAGAAGTAGCGTCCTGAAAACCTCTCGAAGCCTGAGGTTGCTGAGGATGAGGACAAAGGGATGAACAGATGTGCACAGGTAGGTTACAATTTGCCATGGCCAGAACCAGTCATTCTCTGTTGAAAAGAAGCCTACAGCATCAATGATCAGGGACATGAAAGACAGAATGTAAAGAATGAGGAAGAAGATGAGTGACTTCAGAGCTCTGGTGTGAGCCTGGGTGCTGGCGTCTTGCAGGCTGTGGGCACTTTGCCGCATTGTCCGAGCGTGTCTCCTCAAAGAATGAATCAACAATGCAGTCGCGACCAGAAAAACAGAGCAAGGAATCGACAACGTGATGAATTTGAGGGGTAGGAAATAGTGAATTTCCATCCTCATGACCCTCTCCATGTAGGTCATATTCCCAAAAACTTCTCTAATGAAGAAACCTTGATTCACAGCGTAGTTTCCCCAGAAGTAGAGCAGGGTGACGACAGTGGAGATCAGGAGAGAGCCCAGCAGAAGCCAGGGCACTGACCTTGGGAACCTCCACTTCAGCCAGAGGAAGGTCGGGTGGGTGAGGTTAGCAATCTTCATGCAGAAGAGGACACTGAGCCAGGTACCAAACCAGAAGTTGGCTGAATTCAGGAAGTCCCAATGGAGACCAAAGAGCTCCCGTGCAGGACCCTTGCTGAATTCGCCCAGGTGGAAGAAGAGGTAAAAGTTGTGCACCATTCCAACCCACTGCAGGCAGAAACGGGAGGCACCCAAGCTCATGAGGATCATGTCAGAGGGGAGCAGCCTCCCAAGCCGCCTCCACTCTCTGCTCAGCACCAGCACAATGAAGCCATTGGCCAGGATTCCCAGGAAACACAGCAGGACAAAGAGCAGCATGAAGAGGGCTGTGAATGCCGGCTGCATTTTGGCCCCTCCTCTGGTCACCAGCCTTGCGCCTTGGTCCTTGGCCTCCTTCCTACCTCCACTCACAGTCCCTCTTTTGATGTTTCCTCAGGGGATGTGAAAAGAATGCTCAGGTTCTGCATTTGAGCCAGAGCTCACTTAAAAGGAAGATGCTTGGCTATGGCTATGCAGGAAAGGTGAGCTTGGCTCCGCAGGATGCAAATATCTCCCAGGCTCAGTTACCATTATGCTACCAACCGCACCTGATTTGGTTTTCCTGGTTTTGCCTACATGTTGCCATGGTTAACATCAATGTAGAGGGTTTCTCAGCGAGTCTGTGACTAAGTTTCATCTTTCTTATGCCATCTGTGGGCCCTGTAAACACACACCTCCCCATCAGGTCATTCTCAAGATATCTGTCCTATCTAATAATAGAGAAACATGGTAATTAACTGTAACTTCGCTACCCTTCCCATTGGCTAATCAGTGAGATATGCAAATTAACTGCCAACCAAGACGGTGGCCGGCAGCCACGCAGCTGAAGCGAACAGGAAGCTTGCTTGCTCCAGTGATGGAGGAAGCCAAGGTTCCCGGCCTGCCGCTGCCAGCCTCTGAGCTGCAGTCTAAGAAACAATGTTGCAAATATAGAAGGTAAATAAACCCCAAAAACCTGCTTTCAGCTGTCAGAGCTGGAGCGAGCAGGACCGCAACAGTGTTACAATTATAGAACCCAAACAAACCCATACACCTGCTTTCAGCAGCCGAGGTCTCAGAGCTGGAGCCGAGCCTCAGAGCTAAAGCTGGCTCTCAGTTCCAGTGACAGCCATAGAAGGTAAATAAATCCCAGAATAAAAGGAAAAAGAAAAAAAAGAGGGCTGGCCAGGCACCCCAGTGGGGACGCCCATCCTGAAGCGGGTGTGACCAGCTGCAAACAGCCATCATCCCCTCACCCAGGCTGGCCAGGCAATCCAGTGGGGACCCCCACC
>NW_006296406.1:575736-588218 GCF_000327345.1 Myotis davidii
GTCTTTTGATAACAAAGGAGAGAGAGGGAGAGAGAGAACTAGAAATACTTACGTAGAAGAGTATCAAAGTGGGTATGCGCACCTGCTGAAAACGAGTTTGGTTTTTGTCCTCAAGAGTGTTTGGGACAGAGTTACCTCTGGATCAGAGATGGAAAATACATGCCACTTCTCCTTCCTTTCACCCATTGTTAAATACCCATTGAACACTCTTCCATTGCCTTGGTGCAACCTCAGAATCTTTTAAAAACAATATTTGGCCAATATAAATTCAAGTTGGCATGCCCGATGGGACATAATATCATCTCTGCTCCAGGACAATCTTGGCCTCCTGCCATTTCTCCCACTTGTGCAGCAACGTTAAGGCCGGGCTGAGGGACGACCCCCTGCCCCCTGAGTGCACAAATTTTTGTGCACCGGGCCTCTAGTATATATATATAAAACCCTAATATGCAAATAGACTGAATGGCCGAACAACCAATCAAATAACTGGTTGCTATGATGTGCGCTAACCACCAGGGGGTTCAAGTGGATGGTGGAGCAGGTGAGTGGGAGCACCAGACCAAGGCGGGGCACCAGTTGCTGTCATCAGGGAGAGCCTCTGGTGGTTACTAAAAATTCTTTGCTCCCACTCAGCATTTGCACCTGCTGCTGGCACCTGGCCCCTATCGCTCAGCACTGTCAGCAGGTGCGAGTGGTGGCTGCCAGCCCATATCGCCCCTCAGGGCTTTTCCACCTCCCCCAGCTCCTGAGGGACAATTGGGGCCGGCAGCCACCTTTTGCTCCTGCTGCTGGCAATGGCACAATTTGCACCCCCTGCAGGCACCCGGCGCTGCTCCCAACTGCTCGGTGCCATCAGCGGGTGCAATTGGTGACTGCCAGTCCTGCTGAGGGCTTCTCCACCTCCCCCTGCCCCTGAGGGGAGATAGGGCAGCAGTTGCCGCTCACACCTGCTGATGGTGCTGGCCCCACTTGCATCTGCTGCTGGTGCTGGCCCCAATTGCTCCGTCAGCGGGTGTGAGCAGGGCTGACGCCATCAGCGCGTGGAAGCAGTGGTAACGGGAGTGGGGCTGCCAGCAGATGGACTGGGGGCCGTGGCGGGAGGGGCCAGATGGGGGCATGGAGGATGGGCCGAGACTTGCCCCTGGGCCCACCATAGCCTTGCGGCCCACAGTTCCTTTCAAGGTGCATGATTTCATGCCCTGGGCCCCTGGTTAAGTATATAAGCAAGAAGTACAGAGAGACATTCATATGGCCAAGACCTAAGCAAATCCTGAAGCTAAAGAAGTCTGTATCTAGCCAAGCTTCCCTGTTACATGTCCATCCTTACCTAGGAGTAGTCACCCCCTTCAAACTCAGATACCTTGGTAGCAAACCTCTTCTTAAATCCTTCTTGACCTCTGAGGTATAAATGATTGACAATGTTTTAAACTAGCTGTACGCTTCCACTGAGAAAATTCATTTCCTCGTGGTTATGGGACCGAGGAGCCTCTGCTTCTTGCTTGATGTCATCTGAGGGTCAACCTCAGGTCCTAGTGGCTGCCGGAAGTCTGCCAAGTGGCTGTTTCAACATGGAGGCACAAGCCAGCAGAGTGAGTCTCTAAAGTCTTAAATATCAAAATGTAATCACAGGTGTGACATCCTATCACCTTTGTTATAGTCTATTGGCTAGAAGCAAGTCACATTCCCCACAGACACGCAAAAGGAGGAGGTTATACAATGGTGAGGATACCAGGGGTGGGGGACATGAGGGGCCAATTAGAGTCTGTCTACCACACTGAGATACTGTAGCTTACAAGGCATGTGTGAGTACTGTCCTCCAACACCAAATTAAAGAGATCCCAGCCCTACCTGGGCAGCTTAGTTGGCATCCTCCCAATATGCCAAGGTTGCGGGTTAGATCTCTGGTCAGGGCACATTCAAGAATTAACCAATGAATGCATAAGTAAGTCGAACAACAAATTTACCTCTCTCTCTCTCTCTCTCTCTCTCCCTCTCTCTCTCTCTCTCTCCCTCCCCACCCCATAACCCCCTGTTTTCTCTCTAAAATCAATAAGTAAAAATTATTTTAGAAGAGAGATCCCTATGAGACCATGTTAAAAATAAAAATAGGATGGACCTGGAGAGCATTATGCTAAGCGAAATAAGCCAGTCATAGAAAGATAAATATCACATGATCTCACTCATTTGTGGAACACAATGAACAACATAAACTAATGAACAAAAATAGATCCAGAGACAAACACCAAATGAACCATCAAACCTCAGAGGGAAGCAGGGAAGGGGGAGGGGGATGGAAAGGGGAGGCTGTTAGAAATTAACCCAAGGAATTACATGCATGCATATTAGCATAAGCAATGGACATGGACACTGGGGCAGTGGGGGCTTGTCCTGGGGGATGGGAGTGGCCGGGAGGGGTCACTGGGGGGAAAAGGAGACATATGTAACACTTTAAACAATAAAAAAAGAAATTAAATAAATAAAATAAAAATATTTTTCCACATTAAAACAGATTCAAGTCAATCCCTACTCAAATGTTTTCTGTTTAATATATCAAATTTGTCCTTCTTCCACATTTGTTTAAAGTATTTTTGTTTGTGTGTCATAAAAGTCAGCTCAGAAAATTAGTCATACAAATAATATAAAGGTTGTTACCACCACAGCATGAATGTATAATTGTTCTAAAAATAATTCACAATAAAAAGAGAGGGCCCATTGAAATTGGGAGAATATGCATTTTTCTCACTCTCAGATATCTGTTCCTTATACAGTTTTCACATTCATTCATTCACTCAACACGTATTTATTGAGCACTTATACACACAGGGCACCTATTCTAGACAATGGAAACAGCAGCAAACTAAAGAGGTGGGATTCCTGCTTTTATGGAACCTGCAGTCCGATGGAAGGTAATAGACAATAAGGAAACACAGGAACAAGACACTTTCACATAATAATCGGTGCTTTGAAGAAAATAGAAGAGTAGGATTGCTGGAGAATGAGGGGAGAAGGAAAAGTGGTTTTCTCAGGGGGTAACCTGGCCTGAGAAGCCTGAACAGCTAGAGCTTTTCCATGTATAATGGGACATATTCATAATATCACAAACCATAATTTTATATCATTCTCTTACACCATTCTTTTTAACTTTATTTGGCAGGGAATCTTCTCCTGCCAGAAAATAAGAACTCCAGCAGACCATATGACTTTTCCCTTTACTCTTATCAAATAGGTTGTCCCAAGATCACTTCAAATCACAAAACATCCTCAAACCAGAAGTTGGACATCGCCGTACAGTATATGAATACTAGAGGCCCGGTGCATGAAATTCATTCATGGGAGGGGGAGGGTCCCTCAGTCCGGCCTGCACCCTCTCCAATCCAGGATCCCTCGGGGGATGTTCAACTGCCAATTTAGGCCCAATCCCAGTCAGACATCCCTCTCACAATACGGGACCGCAGGCTCCTAACCGCTCACCTGCCTGCCTGCCTGATCGCTCCTAAATGCCTCCAACTGCCTGCCAGATCACCCCTAACCACCTCTGCCTGCCGACATGATCGCCCCCAACCACCTCTGCCGTGGCCCCCACCAAGAAGAACAGGAAAGAGGACCAGACGGCAGGAAGATGTCTGGTTGACCCGGTTTAATTAGCATATTACCCTTTTATTAATATAGACTAGTGGCTCGGTACACAAAATTCGTACACGAGGAGTGGGGTCCCTCAGCCCGGCCTGCACCCTCCCCAAGCTGGGACCCCTCAGGGGATGTCTGACTGCCAGTTTAGGCCCAATCCCACAAGCAGTCGGACATCCCTCTCGCAATCCGGGACTGTTGGCTCCTAACCACTCACCTGCCTGCCTGCCTGATCACCCCTAACCACATCTGCCTCGGCCCTGCAACCATGGCTTTGTCCGGAAGGATGTCCAGAAGGTCTCCCGGTCTAATTAGCATATTACCCTTTCATTAGTATAGAAGATTACATACTAGTATCACCTTTCCCATTTTAAAGGAATGATAACAGCTAGATCTCACAGTTTTGATGTTTGGCATTCACATTTTCTTCCAGCTCCTTTGTCCTGCATGCTACACAGATTATAAACCTATGTTTGCTTAGTTCTCTGTCTTGTGCAAACCTTGTATTATTATAGGTCAAAATTTTTATCAATAACAGGTTATAAAAAAAAATCAAACAGAAAAAGCAATAAGGTTCACAGACACTGAATTAAAGTCTTGAAAGCATTTTAAAGAAAAAAGAAACAACTTTTCAATTTCATTTTAAATTTCAAGCACTGTATATATATTAATCTCTAAAGGTGGGTCTAAGTTATTGAAAGTTGTTTTTGAATAATTTGCTAAGTTTTGTTCAAGTCTTTCTATAAAAATTAAAAAATACATATTCTGGAAACCTACTAACTGACAAAAAAGCCATCTCCAGCCAATTTACTTCTTTCAAAGTTAAAAAGCTACATATTTTTTTCTTTTCTAAAAATGGAACATGTTAGCACAGATTTATATTTAGGCATAAGAACCAGAACCATTTCCAAGGACAAGTTAGTTAAGACTCCCTAGTTTCTAGATCTGAATTCTTTCTTCATATATTTTCAGATGATTTTTTTTAATGAAAGCATAAGTTTATGGATTTTCTACCAAATGTGGTTTATATACTTACCATAACCTTTGCTGTATAGAGTATGTCTCTTATCAACCCTGCAGTGCAATTTCATATTTGATATCCCTTTGATCCCAAAATTATTTAGAAAAATTTTAATTTCTGTTAGAATCTTATCCCACATTTATTAAATGGATTTAGGCAAGCAAAGAAAGGCTAAATTGTTTCTACTCTTTAATATTTATTTAACTTTCATTTAAAGACTATAGTATATATTTAATACTCATTGAACTTTCATTTAAAGACTACATTTAATGTTTTTCACTTTCATAGGCACTTAATTTATATAATGTTTAAGTAATATTGTAGATGTGTATTCATAAATATTCAACATGTACTCACTCAAGCTTTTTGAAAGTAATAGTCAAATTTCCTAAAATTATTTGTTGGCCTATTTGATCTATTTTGAAAGAACTAAGTTAAAGTCTCTCAGTTGACTTTTAAAATACAAAATAACATACTTCTAGAAGTTTTAGTTTTATAGATTCTATTGCTATGTTGTTTTGGATCATAAAAGTTTGATGACAACTGTATTTGTTCTCAGCATGCTGTACCTTTCATCCAGGGGTGATATGTAAAATAAACAGTACAGCACAGTTATCTGTGAAAAAATTGAGATTTTACTGTATGCAAGCTAATGAATTAGCCTACCATTGTTTACAGATACTGGCCCAAGACAGGAAACTCCTGGGTCAAAAAGGATGTTATTCACAACACAGAAGAAGGCAGCATTAGCATCACGCTCCCCTGGGTTCTCCTAGCCAAGTCCCACAGGAGGACACAAGGCAGCTCAAAGAGATGCCATACGTGCAGGCACTTGTGTCACAGCTGAAGATTTCTGGAGTTTAGGAAACGCCAATATTTTTAAAGGGGTTACTAGCACATACATCTACCCAAACTGCATCCCAGAGGAAGGCAATATATATATTACCCTGATTAGAAAACAAACCTGCCCTCTGTGCCAGAGAGATACTTTACCTTTTTTTTAAACACAGCATTTCTTTCTTACTAGTGATTACCTTTAATTTAGCCTATCCACACCTATATTTGCTTATCACCATCAACATTAATACTAAATATATGATCTTTTCCCCTACTAAAATAGGACTATAAACAAGGTTTTAATTTCCCTTCCCTGACAACCTCCTAAATTTTACTAAGGTTAGATTCCTCATACTTTCAATAGTTCAGCTCTTGATTTTTGAATATCTTTTCCAACAACTACATTAAGATTCACAATCTCCTATGAATTTAATCATATTCTTACTAGCTTAAGTATTCACTGCTGATTCTTCCACTCTACTTCTATCTTCTGTATTATGGTTCTTTTTTTCATTTGATCAAAGCAAGTAAAACCAACTGCAGCAAATGCCCCTTTATTTTGTGGACAGCGCTTAGTACAAAAGTCAGGAGTCGCACGTGCAGGATTCATTGATACATCTGAAGGGCCTTCATTTTCTCTCCCGATGGACCACCTCATCACATACCCACCATCCTCCGAAGCCCTGCTACTCTGAAACTACAGCCTTACTTAAATAAAAATAAAAAAAAGCCTTTTGCCTGAAATTCATTGATGGGTTACTTTCTAAGGCAGACTCATTCCTTCCACTCCATGTATTGAATCAAGGGCTAGTTAGCATTAACATACTTCTCTCCTTATCTGATCCTGTCTGCTGAACAGCTCGAAATTCCTCAACATCTCAGGCTGCTCACTGGCTTCCTTCCACACTTTCTAGCACTGTTGTCGGGGTTTTTGTCTTTTAGTTTTTATGTATTTGTTGGCCTTTTCTGGGGACGAAAGGGGGCTCTATAATAAATCTGACAACTCCAGTGACTAAAAGTCACCTCCCAGAGTGGTCTGATCATGAATTCCTAACTGGGCAGATGATGGTGGGTAGCCATGCCCCAAGCCTGTAACTTCTTTAGTGAAAGGTTTGAACCAAGCCCTGTCATTATTCTTGTGCATCTTGGTTAACACCCTCTGAAGTGCCAAGAATACCCCTGGAAGGTATAACCAACCTCCAAAGAACACAAAAACTTAACGATCCCGTAATCCTGTCCTTGCCTGGCTTTCTCCCACCTTTATGTAATTTTCCATAGGTCCCCTCCCTAACTTCAAATGCAAGTAAGAGGAACTGTAAAACTGTCATTCTCCAGGGCATCTGAGATATGGCTTCCTGGCAATTGTCATCAGTTCTGGCTCAAATGAGCTCATAAAAATTCTCTACAGGTTTGAACGTTTCTTACGTTGACAACATAAAGAACATCATCGTGACTTTCTTTTAAAAAAAATACTTTCTCTTTTCTGCTTCACTTCACATTTGTTCTGATTTCTCTCTCTGCGCCTGCAGGTCTTACACAGATTGCTCCAGTCTATTGTGGCTCCCTAATCTGGATGCACACCAGATTCACTTGGGTGCTGGGAAAGTTTAAAATTCCTAATGCCTATTGAATCAGAAACCCTGGAGGAGGTGCTGCTCCGGCCTCAGTACTGACGTAGCAACTCCCTCAGGTGCCACCAGAACCAGAGCCCTCACCCGATTCCAAGTCTCATCACGTGAACTGTGTAAAGAAAGAAGTCCACCAGTCCCTTGAAGAGAGCACTCGGGCCTACCTGTCCTCTCAGGCTCTGGGCACGATGCTACATCTAGCCATTGAGCCCCCTCCTGGACTTCTAGGGGGTCAGAGACATCCAGCATACTTTCATATACCTACTCCCAGGAACCTTCAGATCTCTGAAGCCCGGGCTTTTTCTGGGGTCTGCCTCTGTGAAGCTCTTTATCCTGTGGTTCCAACACTGTTCTTCCAGCAAGGCTCAGATCACTGGAGAAAGCTCCCATCATCTCCCTTCCCTGAAGCGCCCCCTCACACAAGGACTTTCAATGGGCTGCCTAGGTCCTTCTCGCTCAGAAAAGCCAGGGAACAAGGTTCTGGCAGAAAACAGAAACCACACCCAGATCTGCAAACAATACCTCTTCGGAGGAATCTCATGGGCTCTGATCTTATATGTTTCCTATGTTTATAGTCAACATCTAAATACAGTTTTTGTTCATGGAAGTAGCAAATGAGCATCTCTGGTGAAATGGGTGAGAGGCCAGAGAGAGAGAAAAGTAGGTCTGCTAATAATGAGCATTAGATGCCAACAGCAAATTTCACAGGGAAGGAGGAGGATTAAGCAGTCAGGCTGGGAGAAAGGACTGATTAGATAATGCCTGAAGCAGAGTCAAAATGACTTACAGATATAAATGGGTAAGGAGTACATTTAAAGATTAGTAGCTTTACACAACAAGAGTGTTTCGCTGGAAACAGGTGAATAGGAAATGACATCCTTACATTTCTTCTAACTGGTATTTGGCAAGGATGGGACATTTTGCTTATAAGAATTTATCAAGAATTGCACCCTAGTGAGACGACGAGTGAGATAAATATATGGCACAACTTTTGTGGATGACTTTGCCTTCCAATTCTGAGATGTAAATGTTTGTACTACTGTTGTGAGTCCCCTGTTTAAAAGAGGATTGCAAACAGTATTTCCAAAGCTCTCTCCATTCTCTGAGAATTAAGTAGAGAGCAATAATAAAGCGTCACCACATTCCAATTTCTCTATAAAAGGGATTTTCAAATTGGTTTTAGTCAACCTTTATTCAAAAGGGAGTTGAGATAAAAGCTCACACTGGAAAACAAATGGCAGCAGAACCCAGGCTGCTGACGACCCCACCCTCCCAGCCACAGCATTCTCCCCACTAGAGAAACCAGGCTCCGTGAGAATGAGCCCTTGTGTGTCTCACAGCGCCATCCCCCAAGCTACAAAATGCAAGGCACTTCAGTAGGCCTTACCTAGCATTTGTTTAAGAAATGAATCTCCTAAGAGCAGGCAGGACTATTTAGAAACCATTACTCTTGATCCTTTTGTGTAAATATTCTCCGGGTAAGCCATTCCAGAAATAAAACTTTAAGCACCAAGAACAGCTCATGCTCCTACCAGCTTAGTGATCAAGATATTTAACCTTTCTGTGGCTCATGAGGGTTTCACAAGAAACTCAAAGAGGGAGAGAGGGAGAGAGAGGGAGGGAGGGAGGGAGGGAGGGAGAGAGGGAGACCCTTTGGTGTGTGGACCAAAGCTCTAACTACTGAACGCACGGGCCAGGGTCAAGTACACCTTATTTTTCACACTGGGAAACAACGGGAAGTGGAAAGGAGGCTGCTGATGACCCCCGCCCCCCGCCCCCAGAGCATTCTCCCCACTAGACACCAGGCTCCGTGAGAACGAGCCTTTCTCACAGCTCCATCCCCACTGCATAGACTTCCTTGGGCCCCGGAGGCCTCCCCGCTGTTTCCTTGTTATTACAAACTTCTGGGAGATGTTCTTCTCGCAGTAAACTCACAGTTTGACTCTCGTCTTTGAGTCCAGACGCGCTGCAATGCAAGGCCCAAATTCCAGATAACTGAAGGCATGTGAAAGTTCCCATGGACGCTGGAACAGGGATTTCAACACGACTAGTTTGTATCCCAAACAGTTTATCTTTAACACTCAATACAACTCACTGCAACAATCTGCTTCCATGTCCATCTCCCCGAACAGAGAAGGGCTCCTCAAAGGTGAACACACACTGTGTTCATATTAGTAATTAGTCTAAGTGCCTAGTGCATGGCCCACTATAGGCCCCATTACCTGTCTCGGGCAGGGAAAAGGCAGAAAGTTCAAACATAAAGTAACTGCATTCCAAGCCCAGCTGGTGTGGCTCAATGGTGGAACATCAACCTATGAACCAGGAGGTCACAGTTTGATTCCGGTCAGGGCACATGCCCGGGTTACGGGCTCAATCCCCAGTGTGGGGCGTGCAGGAGGCAGCCGATCCATGATTCTTTCTCATCACTGATGTTTCCGTCTCTCTCTCGCTCTCCCTTCCTCGCTGAAATCAATAAAAAATAAAAAGTAACTGCATTCCAGGTAATCTCCTGGCATCAGCAGGCAGGGCAACCTTCAGGATCATCTGTAACCACTCACAGAACTTCACGGTAGTGAGGAAATGAGGCAAAGCAGTACCACACTTCTGATACCTCACCCTCACATGACATCTCTCAAGGTCCAACCACCAGCTTAAAACACTGGGAAGCAGTTTGCGCGGTACTTACATGGTCGGACTAGAGGGAACAAAGAGAGTCCCTGACACCTAGTGCTCAAAGAATAGATGACTTAAATGCCCTCCTGTGAGGCGGAGGTCATGTCATGGGAGACTGAGAAAGTAAAATTAACTCAGGAAAAGAAAGTAAAAATCAGCTCACCTATTCATCAAGTTGAAACAAACACAAGGAGAGCTAGCTTCAAAGTTAATAGGAAACCGTATTTTTCTTAAGGACGTTCTGCTACTGTAAGTGCTATAATAACCCCCTTTTCTGAGTGTGGACTGTTTTCTTTCGGAAAAAAACTTAGTTCTCTAAAACCCCAGACCAGTGGTGGGCAAACTACAGCTCGCGAGCCACATGCGGCTCTTTGGCCCCTTGAGTGTGGCTCTTCCACAAAATACCTAGTGTGGGCGGGCACATACAGTGTGAAGTTGACTTAAAACTTTAAGTTTATTTAGTTAATTTTAGGGAACGTTGTGGAGTGAAAGAAGATGTAGTGTCGAGGATTGAGAAAGGTATTTTGAGATGGTTTGGACATATAGAGAGGATGAACGAAAGGAGATAGACGAAACAAGTATACAAGATGAGTGTGGATGGGAGAGTTGGAAGGGGTTGACCACAGCGAACGTACCTCAATCAGATTGAGGACGTTTTTAGCAAAGGCCAGCTTAGGAGTACCCTAATTAATAACAATGTACCTACCTATATAGTTTAAGTTTAAAAAATGTGGCTCTCAAAAGAAATTTCAATCGTTGTACTGTTGGTATTTGGCTCTGTTGACTAATGAGTTTGCCGACCATTGCCCCAGACTACTAGAAACTTTGTTGGCTGCGGTTACAATACAGAGAATGAAGCATTTCACTTTTGCCTGGAGGATCTACGTCACTTTGACAAAGAAAAGTACCCTTGATTCTCGATCCAGGCGCAAAGCTTCCAAAAGAGGGTTCTGGAAACAACATTCCACCTCACTCCCAACTTCATAGTTTCCAAGGAAACAGGACTGTGGTCCCTGCGCAGTGATGTCGGCCCGTTTACACACAGTCCTGTTGTGCTTTGAACCCATCAAAAAGTTGATTTAAATGCCCCCTCAACTCCACCCTTCTCCAAACTCCTACAATAGCTCCATATTCTTTTACCAGTAAGAAGTCCCATGAGTGTTCCTCTGGTGTGTGGTCTCCCTTTCTGCCGTGTCAGTCTGTTGAACTACAGCTTGTCCCTGATGGCCTTAGGCTGGTTTGGCTATGGTGAGACCTTGAACAAGTCTTTCGTTAACTGTCCCTTCCATGACTGAGTTCAAATGCAAGCCAAGCCCCACGCAGTAAACCGGGGCTCCCTGAGGTCATAGGGCACCACTTTGTCACTTGAGTTCAGTCAGGCCTAAGTGTACTTGTCCTGCCCAGGATGTAAGTCCTCAACACAGTCATTAGGGCTGAGAAAACGCCAGCTTCAGCAGTACAAGCAGCTAATTATTTCCGGTTTTGGTAAGCCCTACTTTCAACACTCAGCACACCCTGGCTCTCATCCGATGCTGACCACAAAGGACTGGTTATGCTCTATCTCCAACTCTTGGTCCCAGCGGTTAGACTCCAAGTCCGTAAGTCCTCAGAGGTGGTAAGTATCAGATGGTGGAGGCACTGGTAGTGGTTTTTCTTGGTTCCCCAGCTTGGCTGTACCCAACATGCCCCTGAAGTAGGAGGTGGAAGGGTGAAGGGAATGTCCTTAGGAGTACAGATTTCAGTATTAGGGCATCACTCAGACTAGAAGGATGCAGAATGCCAGCCATAGCATCAAGTACATCCAGGGCTTAGTGTTTTTATAACCGATTCCTTTCTTAGTCAGAAAGGCTCACTGCTGTATTAGCCCATCTTCCTCAAGGCCCACACATTTCAAGGAGGGGGTCAGCCACTAATTTGTTTCTTTATCCCAAAGGCCCAGCGATGTAGTAGTGAGAGCTGTTATTTAATTGACTCAACCACTTTATCTTGCTTTGGAAAGCACTCAAAAGGAAGGGGTCTTGCAGGGCATATCGGCTAAGGAATACAAAAAAATTCAGCCATTTACTAGAAGCGTTACATCCTAACCCCAAAGCATCTTTAAGCCTCAAACCCAAAGGACATCAATACAAATTCTTCTCCCTCCCATGGCCAAAAAAAATCATAATAAAATGCTTTAAGAAATTAAGTTACAAAAAAAAATACAAAATTAAATTACAGCTAAAGTGTCCATAGATAAATGTGCACATTCAACAAATGCTTTCAAAGTTATTTGCAGATAAAACCCAGAGGCCAAAAGGAAAACACTGGTAACTTGACTGCCTAAAACTTTTATATAAAAACACAAAACAAAACATGGAGAAAAGCCAACACCTACATGGGAAAATATCTACAATGCCAAGAGATAAGAGGAAGCTTCCTTAGCACAGAACATAGCCTTGAATAAGACATTCACAGAAAATAAAATAAAATAAAAATAGCACCCATTTTCTTAAAAAAAGAAAAAAACTATAGTTAAAGATAGTGTGCTGATAAGAAACATAAGAAACTCTGTATGTTCACATAAAAGTAAGGAATCATGTACCAGGCAATATCTGTGTGTGTGTTTTTGAAGAAACACTGGTTACCTGTAATCCAAGTTTGCAATGATAAAATTGTGGATTTAAAAAAGAAGAAAGTGTCAGAGTGAATTGGTTTTT
>NW_006296406.1:588298-588862 GCF_000327345.1 Myotis davidii
TGAGATTTTATTAAAGCTCTTATAAACCAGTAAAATATTCTTAAGCCCTCCCACTCCAATTTAGTTTTGTGTGTTTTTTTTAAATCTACTGTCTAGAAGTGAATTCAAAACACAGGAACTACAGGACTTTAAAATATCAAGGTATTATAAGATCAAACTAGCTCTCCTTATGAATAAAACATCTAACTTAATCCATATGAAATTGTGGGGTTTTTTTAAAGTACCGAAATCTAGAACTTAGATCCCTCAGTCATTCTTCAAATTATGGCTCATGAACACCCATCTACATCTGAAATTTGTTTCAAGATAGCTGTAAAAGTTACTCCAATGCATGACAAGTACTGCCTAACTGAAAATTCACAGGAATGAAATCCAAGGCTGCTGTAGAACCAAGCTCTCCCAAGAGCCCATCTTTATAACTTCTCCCGGCCACCACGTCTTAATACCCAAGAATTTAGAAATATGAACTATGAGCAAGTACAAAAGGAAATGGTGGCACCTAACATAAGAAAGCAAAGGGAAAAGATACAAATCACCTTTAATTCAGGGTTCACTATGTGGTAT
>NW_006296406.1:589173-592488 GCF_000327345.1 Myotis davidii
TTGCAGCGTTCTTTATAAATGTGTGTAAAAAAGGAGAAAGTCATTCACAACCAACTTCAAATAGAAACATAGTGGTTGCTCCCTGGCCAGTGTGGTTCAGTGGATAGAGAATCAGCCTGTGCACCAAAGGGTCTTGGGTTCAATTCCTGGTCAAGGTTATGCAACTGGGCTGCAGGTTTGATCCCTGGCCCTGGCCAGGGCACATGGAGGAGGCAACCAATCGATGTGAGACATCTCTCACATTGATGTTTCTCTCTCTCCTCTTCTCCCTCCCTCCATTTCTCCTTTCCACTCTCTCTAAAAATCAATAGAAAAAATATCCTCAGGTGAGGATTAACAAAAAACAAACAGAACAAAATTAAATAAGCTATATGAGACTATGCTGATGGGTGAGAAAAAGTATAAATGACCAATTTGTAATGTATGAGGTGCAGGTGCTACAGCTCTTAAAACGTTAACATCACGGTCTTATATAAGAAGTTATTTTCCCTCATGTAAGAAATTATTTAGGTATGAAGTAATATTGTCTAAGTTGTAGATTTTATACTACAGAAAAAAAACAATGAGGAAACAAGACATGCAATCCGATGAGGTTCTGATTTTCAGAGATACACACATACACAAGAATAAATTCTTAAACTTTACTATTCTTGGTGCTTCTTTCAACCATTCTAGTTTTCCTTGTGTTATTTTCTTGAACAGTCAATGTCAACTAAATCTTCTGTTCGTTCTGAACTGGACAAAGGATAAAAGTCAGGCACTTCATGAGCTATACCAGCATAGCAATTCATAACAGTCGCCAGATTAACAACCACTTTCAAACAGTCTGGAAAAAGACTACACAGGATGCCATTAACAAGTATATTGTGATTTACTGACTTCATGTTGTGATTTACTTCCAACTAAGCATACACCTCACTGCTTGCTTTACCCCTCTGACCTCAGCTCAAAAAAATGCCTTCTTTATCTAACACAGATATGCACATATATGCCCATATACACCTGAGGTGTAGGTCTGTCCCATTATCCATCTCAAACTATAACCATCCCGTCTTCCTCCACCTGCTTAGTGTTTGCATTCCCATCAGAACATAAGCTCCATCAGTGTAGGAATTACCTCCCCAGTCATCTCTGGGGCCTGGCATAATGCTTGGCACACAGGCTTTTGCTTAAACAGAATTTATGAGTGTGTTCTTCAAAACACAATGTCTACTTTTTCACTATTATCAACCGCCTAAAAGTCTAAGCTGTTGGTTAAATAATTACACATGCATGCAGTGGGACAATATACAACCATTAAAATGATGTTGCTGAAAAAGAATTAAAGGCAGCTATTAAAGTATATAAAACAATTTATGTCTACAAAAAACATAATACACACAATTCTTACAATGGCTACTTAATAACATGTTAAGTGGTTGTTTTGTATTTTTATTCATTTTAATGCCTTTATTGTATATTTTATAAAATAACTATGAATTATTTTTAATAAGGAAAACCCAACATAGGTGTGTTGTTATTGGATGTGGGTGTGTGTAGTTTTAAAATATAGGCCTCTTCACTCTCCCAACTTCCTTATTACCTTTTCCCAACATACATAAACTCGGGGAAAAAATCAGTTATGCCAGTCAACTGAACAAGTTATACAGCTCAGTGTTGTTTGTAGAAATCCACTCAATACTTTCCTTGCTGCTTAAAAAAAAAAAATGCAAATCTTAAGTAAAATAAACTAAATACTGCCATTATTTGCTCTTTAAAGGGTAATCACAATTCAGAAAGGCTTTTTTCTTCCTTTCCAAAGTAGGATCAAGAACAACAAAACCTCGCTCAATTCTTGCCCTGGTAATATAGGAAAACCAGCAGGGAAGAATACATGTTATTATTATGGAATCTCATTTCAAGGTCTGGAAAAATGTCATATTACTGCATGTGACACAGAGCTCTGTTTTATATCAGAATCAAGTATGAAAATGTGACACAAACCATAAATTACAGTAACCTTTAACCACTAGATGGTGATCTCGCAGCTTGGCAGCTCCAGCCTGTGACATCATTGCTCCCTCCCTTCAATGGAAAAAAGTTTGAGAAATAAGATACTCAATTCATCTTAAAAATGAAATGTTTCGCATTTGTAACTGAGCATCATACAGTTCAAACACATCTATCAAAACACTTTTTTAAATAACCAAAATGACACACTTAAGTCCTGGTTTCTCATCCCATACTATACTTTTTTTTTTTAATCTTCCCCTGAGGATATGTTTTCACTGATTTTAGAGAGAGGGGAGGGGAGAAAGAGAGAGAAATATCTATGAGAGAGAGAAACATCAATCGGTTGCCTCCCTTATGTGCCCTGAAGCGGGATCAAACTACAACCTCGGTATTTGCCCTGACTGGGAATCAAACCCGCAACCTTTTCAGTAAACGGGACAACACTCCAAACAACTGAACCACCCAGCCAGGGTTCCCAATATACAATTTTTTTCATGATATACATTTATACTCAAATTTAACTGAGGCGAGAGGATGTACTACTTAAAGTGAGAATCCTATGTTCAGGCTTTCTAAGTTTGGTCACCCCCCTGTACTGTCCTTTTAACCAGTCTTGAACGGAAACAATCACCGGCAGGCTTGTAGTGAAGTTTCTGCTTGACGTAATGGACAGCTACACTTTGGCCAAACGCTAGTTTAAAACAATCCACTGTCGTCCAGCATTCTATGGTTCCCCCGCACATGCCAGGGCCAGGCCATTGGTATTACCAGTATTTATCTTGAGGAAAAAAACACTTCTTGTAAGAGCTTCTCATAAGCCCAAACAAGCCATATCTATTCATCAAGATCTGAAACACAGAGATACACAATCACTGAATACCATTCTATTGCATTTTTACAACCATGGGTATATACTGAGTTTTCCTTTTACTTTCAGAAAAAAAATAATAATTTTTGTTAAACCTCATCCAAGGATTTTTTCCCCCTTGATTTTTAGAGTGTAAGGGAGGGAAGAAGGGGGATAGAGAGAAACATTGATGTACATCAGCCAGCTGCCTCCTGCACACGCCCCATCCAGAGCCTAGGATGGAACCTGCAACCCAGTCACAAACCCGACTGGGAATCAAACCTGAGACCTAGGGGGAACCGAAGATGGCAGCATAGGTTAACGCCGGAGATTGCTGCCTTGAACAACCAATTCAAATTAAGACTGAAACAGGGAACGGACAACATCCAGAACCACAGGAGGGCTGGCTGAGTGGAAATTCTACAACTAGGAGTAAAGAGAATATCATATCCAGACTCAGAGGAGGCGCAGTGCTG
>NW_006296406.1:594007-596241 GCF_000327345.1 Myotis davidii
TGGGGGTGTGAGGGCATGAGCGGGGGTAGTGGTAGAGGGTGATGTGGGGACAGGGGCACATATGTAATATATTAATCAATAAAAAATATATTAAAAAAAAAGAAGCAACCAATGAATGCATGAATAAATGGAACAACAAATCTCTCTCTCTAATCTCAATCAATAAATTTTTTTAAAGAATGTAAAAACAAAAAACCTGAGACCTACCAGTGTGCTGGCTGACTCTCTAACCACTGAACAATACCATCCAGGGCTAGAAAAAATATTTTTAATGTAATAAAGAATCTGCTCTCAGAAATCCTATGCAAACAAATGGCTGAAAATTTTACAATCAATGATAGTTTTGTTTAAAGACAAGAGATCATTTAACTTACCATTTTCACAGGATAGTTATTCAAGGACCTTTTTTTAAAGGAAAGTTTATTTAGAAAGTTACAGAGGTAGTAGTAGAAGGGCCCTTGGAGATTAGGAGAAAGAGGGAGAGAGGGATGAAAAAGTGAGGAGAGGTGCGGGCATGGTCTGACAAAGAGAGCACGCCTATTCAATGACATTTTAAGGAAATAACTAGGGTATGTGGTATTCAGTAATGAAGCAGAAAATAGTTAAACCTTTCTTAAATCTGTCATCATCATGAATGGCAATTATTACTCTAGATTAGAATACACATGCCCCTCAGGACACCATGTACCACAAAGAGTCTGTTTCTCTGTATTTAATGACTCAAGATTGACACACTTGTCACAGTCTTACATACTTTTATTGGATTTCCTAGGTTCTGTCTTGAAGTCACCTATCATTTTTCACTCCAACCATCATGCTGCCTCTAGGAGCTCTTACCCTCACCTATTTGCTACTGCTAATACCATACACTTAAAAACTTGGCTAGTTTGTAAGAATGGTTAAGTGAAACAATGAGTAGACTCTAGAAATTGGTCAGGAGCCTTCTTACCAATCACAAGCTCAGGCGCTGCAGTGGGAAGATCTTGTCTGGTCTATTTAGGGATATGTTATCCTGTTAATATATGTCTTATCTTCCTTTATTAATCACACATTTCTGGAGGGCAAAGGCCACAGAATTCCTCCTCGGATTCCCACAGCTAACCCCCCTACAGTGCCTTGGTAAACACTGAAAGAATTCTCACATGCTCACTGTTTACTTCTTTTATATTTTGGATAGCTTATGTCCAGATGAGTATTTTTACTAATTTTAACAGTGGCACCAAAGGTCAAAACTTTACCAGCTCACAAATTAGGCTGCAGTCCTTCCAAATCAAATCTCTTTTACACTGACATGCCCCATAACCATCTTCCCCAGTTATGACTCAAGCAACTACACTGTTAACCAGGACAAGTATCAGGAGAAGACACAACTGAGGGTCTCAGGACCGTGAGGGTCTGTGAAAGGCCAACACTGACAGTGGCACCATCACACATGCAGCTGTTACCCGGAAGTACATGCCCCATTAACTCACAAAAGAACACAGAAGGAAACCACAACAAAAGGAACAGAAAAAAATGCACACAGATATTAACTTGCTACAGCCCTTCCCGCCCTTAAACTTGAATAGGGTGATTAAAAGGAGACAATGACCCATAATACGAGAGGCGCAAATGAGGGACACAGAGCTCCACCTCAGCCACCATGTCCCAACCACAGACCCTCACAGTGAGCTGACAGCCCCAGCTCAGCCCAGTAAACACTTCACCATGGCCTTCTAACATGGAGAGTGTACGCTAGGTCTTGCTCCACTCAACCAGTGAGCACATTCCCACTGCCCAAATCCCTTTGTGCATCCGTCCACCAGGCTGGGCCCTCCTGAACACCAGAGAGGTGTTCCTTGCCTGCCAATCTCAAGCTGCCCATAATCTGGAAGAGTTTCCTGTTTGCCTGGCAACAGGACCAGCCCTGGCCTGGACAACCCAGTCAACTTCTAGCATCCAGTGGGCCACACCATACCTTCTACTATGAGGTCTGAATTCCAGTGCTGGAGAGGTGGCTCCTTTTCCAACTTTGTCCCTTCCTTGGTTTGTCTGTTAGGGCTGCCACAAAAATACCAGAGACTAGCATAACCAATGGACACAGACAGTAGGGGGGTGAGGGCTTGTGCTGGGGGTTGGGAATGGCCAGGGAGAGGTCAATGGGGGGAAAGGAAACTCATGTAATACTTTAAACAATAAAGAATTTAAATTGAAAAAACAAAAAGTCTCATGGTCATATCAACTGACACAGAAAA
>NW_006296406.1:596445-598172 GCF_000327345.1 Myotis davidii
GTACAGACCCTTGACCAGAATCAAGCCTGGGACCCTTCAGTTCTCAGGCTGACGCTCTATCCACTGAGCCAAACCGGTTAGGGCAGCAGCACCAAATTTTTATAAAAACTCTCAGCAAAGTGGGCATAGAGGGATTACACTACAAGAGAATAAAGGCTCTATATGACAAACCTACAGCCAACATCATACTCAATGGCAAAAACTAAAAGCACTTCCCTTAAGAACAAGCACAAGACAGGGATGTCCACTTTCACCACCTACTCAACATAGTACACTAAGTCCTAGAGTACTAGCCACAGAAGGAAAAATAAAAGGCATCCAAATTGGAAACAACCCAAGTGCCCATCAGTAGGTGAGTGGATAGCAAAGCTGTGCTACATCTGAACAATGAAATACTATGCAGCTGTAAAAAAAGAAGGATCTCTTATCCTTTGAGTCTGCATGGATGGACCTAGGGATTATTATGCTAAGCAAAATAAGCCAGTAGGAGAAAGACAAATATCACATGATCTCACTTATATGTGGAGTCTAAGAAACACAATAAACTGATGAACAAAACAGGCCCAGAGACATGGAAGTATGGCACTAATGGACAGATCTCAGAGAGAAAGGGGGCTGAGGGCAGGAAGAGATTCACCAAAGAACTTGCCGTATATGCATCTGTGCATAGTCAATGGACACCAACATTGAAGGCCTGGGTAGGGCAGGAGCCAGGTGTAGGGACGCAAAGGGGGGAAAGAGGGGGGCATCTGTAATACTCTCAACAATAAAAAGTCTCATGGTCATATCAACTGACACAGAAAAAGCATTCAACAAAACCCAGCGCTGAATTTTTATCTTTTTATTTTTATTTTTAAATATATTTTATTGATTTTTTACAGAGAGGAAGGGAGAGGGATAGAGAGCCAGAAACATCAATGAGAGAGAAACAGGGGGAAAGAGGGGGGCATCTGTAATACTCTCAACAATAAAAATAAAATTTAAAAAACTTAGTATCAACTCCTTCAATTTGGGTAAATTTTTTCTACCAAAATTAGATCTATCTATTCATGTATAATTGCTCAATATTATTGATGCTAAAAAAATTTAGAGAAATAGGAGTTTTTTACCCAAAGAGAAATACTGTCATGATGCTCTCTCCCCCAACTTATCTCTTTGACATTCCTTATTCATTATAAATCAAATATAATGAAAAAAAAATAAATACCCTGGACTAGATGGCCTAAACAACAGAATTCATTTCCTAACAGTTCTAGAGGCTGGATGTCCAAGATCAAGGTAACAGCAGCTTCAGTTTTTCTTGAGGCCTTTCTCTTTGCCGCACAGATGGCCTCGCTCTTGCTGTGTCCTCACATGGCCTCTCCTGTGTGCTTGCATCCCTGGCATGTGTCTCTCTGCAGGTCCTCATCTCTTCTTATAAGGACACCAGCAGATGGGATTTCAACATGTGAATTTGGGAGGGGGACTCTAGACCGCAACACATGGGTACTCTCACTCATCCAATTAAGACTGTTTAAAGTTCCTTTTAGCCCTTTGTAGTGAATTCCCCATCATAGTTAATTTTTAATTAAAGTATTCTTATTCAAACTACTTTGTGGTTTCTGCCTCCTGGCTGAGCCCTTTCTGATACACATAAAACTGGGAGGCCCCACATTCTATGTTCATATTTTTATAACTTCAGCATGCCTGTAGTGTTGGACCAGTATGATTTAGAATTAAGACAGAGA
>NW_006296406.1:598396-599836 GCF_000327345.1 Myotis davidii
TAGATATAGATATAGATATAGATATAGATATAGATAGATATAGATATAGATATAGATATAGATATGCATATACATAAATTATGATATTAGATGTGGAAGTTCATGCTGATAATTCTGATTAAGCAACCTCTTGTCTTAAACTTACTTCTTAGTGGGAGAGGACGATGGAGGCTTCTGGAGTAATAGGTAAGGCTATTACCTTCTCACCAAAATGAGGTTGCTCACCTGTAATAACCCATTAAGCTCTATATTTGTTTCATGTGCTTTTCTACATGCATATTATATATGTATGTTGTTTATATCATAAAAATGTTTTTAAATAAAATCGCACAGTTAAGAAGAGGGCAAGGATCTAAGACTTTTTACAATACTCTCTTACACCCTAATATGAAGCAGCTTTGTAATATATTTTAAAATATTCACAAATATGAATTATCAAGCCATAGAGAAACCTTAAATGCATTTTACTAAGTGGCTTTTTATATATGGAGATAAAATGTCCTTGAAACTGATTTCATTACACTGTGCTGAGCAGTACTACTGATTAAGGAGATAATTTGCTAAACTGAGGAGACTCATCTTTTATTTAATTATCTACTCAATCATTTAAATCATTCACAGTTGTTTTTTTCCTCATCTAGCTTTCAGATTCCAGTATACTTAGTCCTAAATTAACTGGGGATTTCACTTATTTCTTTCCCTCTTCTGTCTTTCCTTTCATAGAATTCAGTAGATTGAAGTCCCTAAGTACTAAATATTCTACTTGTAACAATATCTTGCTCAGTGGTTTCTGAATCAAGTAAATTCCCCATCTGTAAAATGAAAGTATTATACCCATGGAAGTTATTTATGCTGATAAAGAATTGTTCTAGTGCAGCTGGCATAGCTCAGTGGCTGAGCGTCCACCTATGAACCAGGAGGTCACGGTTCCATTCTTGGTCAGGGCACATGCATGGGTTGCAGGCGAGATCCCCAGTGTGGGGCTTGCAGGAGGCAGCCAAATCAATGATTCTCTCTCATCACTGATGTTTCTATCTCTCTCCCTCGCCCTTCCTCTCTAAAATCAATAAAAATATATTGTAGAAAAAGAATTGTTCAAAAGGACTTCATATTGATAGATAACACTTCAAAAAAAAAGTAGCATCTACTTCTAATTATTTACAGACACTGTATAACTTGGAAGCAACAAATGCTAAAGGCTACAAAGTCTGTTACACAAATTTTTTTAAAAAACATAAAAAAATAGTGTTTAATGTGTAAACTACAAGTATTAAGAACACTCACTGTGTGAGGAAGGGATGGGATGAGAGCTGTCTTTATGATGAAGCCAATGTCTTAGTTATCTTTCAGAGTTTCTTCTCAGTACTCAGTACTTATTCACTCAACAAATATTTGAGTTCTACTATCCTCCAGGTATTACAGTAGATTAGATATTAAAAA
>NW_006296406.1:600024-612942 GCF_000327345.1 Myotis davidii
AATACTTGCAACAATAAAAATTTTTTTTAAATGAGAAAAAAATAGTCACTTTCTTACAGTGTTTCTGTGATGATAATTATGCATTTAAATTATCCAAATAAGCTTGCAAGAGATTTTACTTTACTTTATTATCTCATAGTTATATAAATATTTTGTAACTTTAAACTTGACCTTTTTCTCTAATAAAGATTCCATGGGACCTAAGCATTGGTATTTTTTAAAGATCTCTAAATAATATTTTTGAAGAAACTAGAGGCCAAGATCACAAATCTAATTTATGAAATCACCCAGCAACAACTGGAAAATATTTTCAATGACTTGGAAAATTGGATTAGATGATGGATCATGGAAGATGGTTTTAATCTTGAATCTGAGGAATATTTCCACTATAATTAAAACATTGAAGATGATGTTTCTATACACAATTTTCAGTTTTATTCTCTCCCAGAACTTAAAATATTATTTTTACTCAAGAACTTTCTAAACAATACATATTCACCTACGAAAAGCAATATGAACCTACATGAAATACTAGTATATAGTACAAACTTCTAAGTCAGTTCCTCTTAAACGTTAGTGTCCATTCAAATTCTCTGGGTTAAAATGCAGATTCTGACCTAATAGGTTTGCTGGGTCGAGTCTGAGAGTCTGCAGTGCTAAGATGTCCAGATGTTGCTGCTGTTACTTCTGGAAGCCACACTTGAATAACAGGGCTATGTCTCTTTAAGCCTTTAAAATGGGGATTAATGACCTCCAACTCAAAAAAGACATCATGCCCCACCTAAAGCCACTCTCATTTAAACAACAGTTTTCTAAGTGACTGTCCTGATTTCAATATCACTTTCCTCCTTTCTTATCATTCACATTATTTCCAAAGTAATCTTCTAAAATGCAAACCAGTTAGCCCAGCCAGCTTGGCTCAGTGGTTGAGTGTGGACCTATGAACCAGGAGGTGACTAGTTGGGGCATGCCTGGGTTGGGGGCTTGATTCCCAGTGTGGGGCGTGCAGAAGGCAGCCAATCAGTGACTCTCTCTCATCATTGATGTTTTTCTATCTCTCTCCCTCGCCCTTCCTCTCTAAAATCAATAAAAATATATTGTAGAAAAAGAATTGTTCAAAAGGACTTCATATTGATAGATAACACTTCAAAAAAAAAGTAGCATCTACTTCTAATTATTTACAGACACTGTATAACTTGGAAGCAACAAATGCTAAAGGCTACAAAGTCTGTTACAGAAATTTTAAAAAAAAACACATAAAAAATAGTGTTTAATGTGTAAATTATAAGTATTAAGAACACTCACTGTGTGAGGAAGAGATGGGATGAGAGTTGTCTTTATGATGAAGCCAACGTCTTAGCTATCCTTCAGAGTTTCTTCTCAGTACTCAGTACTTATTCACTCAACAAATATTTGAGTTCTACTATCCTCCAGGTATTACAGTAGATTAGATATTAAAAATAAATCCTAGTCTCTTACTACTATATCCATTTTTAAGGTAAGTATAGTGTCCTACCATGAACTTACTCTATAAAGCTAAAGGTATTGTTTGCTATGCACACTAAGAACCTAATGGACATTTCTAGTTGGCACTCAATGTGCTCTATGTCAATCATTCCTTGGACCTCAAGCTTAAAAATCAAATTCTTTTGGTGTTACATCCAATATGAGCACAGTTAAGAAAAAAAAAAGAAAGAAAGATAAAAAAAGCTATGATAAAAGGACAAAGGCCCTCTACCACTTCCCATTCTTCCTCCACTCAGATTTTAAACTGGATAAGCAGTAAGTTTTTTAGAAGTCAAAGTTATTATCTTAGAGAAAATCGCAAGCTAATTATGTCTTTATCTGTACCAAGTCCCTTTGACTCTCCCTGCAAGATGTAAATCAATATCTACATTTATGTATTTTTCTTCTCTTCCCACTCACAATTAAAAAACACACTTAAAGCAAAATCATGAAAAATAACACTTTGATTTTCTATGCAAGTCCAATTTTTAGATTAAATTATACAAACAGCTTGCAATAATTATATTGCTTAATTACGCTAACTTGTAATAATTACATTTGTCTTTTTGCTAAAATATTATTGTGAAATTCAATAATTCATCATTTCAAATTGCTTATTAACCATAACTAGAGTGTTTACAGTTCTCTAGTCAAAAAAAACACACTCAAAACCATCAATTGTAAATTTACATTAACAGCCTTTCAGGTACAGAAATCTTTTTTTTTTTTTAGAAATCCTTTTAAAAACTGAACTTTATCATCAAAAAGTTGCACTTTAGCAAAGCCTGACAATACATAGACCAGGGGTCCTCAAACTAGAGCCCGCGGGCCACATGCAAACGGAAATTTATCATCAAAAAGTTGCACTTTATCAAAGCCTGCCAATACATAGAGGCTACAAAGGGGCATGCTAACAATATCACTGCACTGAAACTGTCTGATTTTAAAGAACAGCTTTGTCTCAATTACTTTTTAGGGCTTTACCTGATAACACCATTTTTAGTATAGCACAAAAAAAGACAGTGGACACTGGACAGTGGACACTTAAGGAATAGAGCATATTGTTTTGTAAGATACGGATGCCCCAGGTTTCCATTTTTTCAAAGAGCTTCCCCTTAAATTAATGCAGAATATTAAACATTTCCCATAACATTGTGAACCAGGGAGAAGTAAGGTCTGACTGAAAATTTTAAAGGTAATATTTACTATCTACGCTTTTATTTTAGAATATTTTTAGAGTAGTTTTAAGTTCACAACAAAATTAAGGGGAAAGATACAGAGAACTTATAAATACTCCATCCCTCCTAATTCGCAGCCTCCCCCATTACATCCTCCACCAGAGTGGTACATTTGTTACAATTGATAAACCTACATCAACACATCATTATCACCCCAAGTCTACATTTTGCAATATAGCTCACTCTTGGCGGTGTTCACTCTATGGGTTTAGACAAATGTATAATGATGACATGTACCCATCACTGCTGTATGATACAGAGCATTTCAGTGTCCTAAAAATCCTGTGTCTGCCTATTCATTCCTCCTCCCACCCCCACCAACCACTTATCTTTTTACTCTCTCTACAGTTGTGCCTTTTCCAGAATGTCATACAGAAGCCTTTTCAGTTTAGCTTCTTTCACAGAGTAATACGCATTTAAGGTTCCTCTAGGTCTTTTATGGCTTGACTAGAGGCCTGGTATATGGGTGGGGTCCCTTGCCCTGGCCAACGATCAGGGAAATCTCACCCATTCTTGGGGGAGGGAGTGTGGGAGGTTGGCTGTGGGAGCATACGGACCATCAGGGGGGCAGCTCCTGCGTTGAGCGTCTCCCCACTGGTGGTCAGTGTGCATCATAGCAACCGGTCGAACGGTCCTTCGGTCAACCAGTCGCTTAGACTTTTATATATATAGATAGTTCATTTCTTTTTAGTGCTGCATTATATTCCACTGTCTGGATGTACAACACTTTATCCATTTACTGCTAGAGGACATATTGATTGCTTTTGCTGCTGTAAACATCCCATATGCAAGCTTCTATGTAAACGTAAGTTTTCAACTACTGTTCAGGAAATAACAAGGAGTGTGACTGCTGGATTATTTGGTAAGAGTTTTATAAGAAACCACCAAACTGGCTTCCAAAGTGGCTGTGCCATTTTATATCCCCAGCAGCAAAGCACGAGAGTTCCGGTTGCTCCACCTCCTCACCCACATGTGGTGTTGTCCGTGTTCCTTGTTTGGGCCATACAAAGATGGGATCTCCTTGTTGTTTTAATATGTGTTTACCCCAGCTTTTTGGTATCTTTTTCAAATCACTTCATTAATATGTGTCCAGAGATGTGGGGGCAAAGTTAGTCATGTTGTTCCCACTTCAAAGCTGCATACAATAGGCTGAGAAAAGTTAAGTAAATTGGTCCAATGATGCAACTAGCACGTGGAATCTGACGTAAAG
Organism: Myotis davidii; assembly: GCF_000327345.1. Classification (NCBI taxonomy): domain Eukaryota; kingdom Metazoa; phylum Chordata; class Mammalia; order Chiroptera; family Vespertilionidae; genus Myotis; species Myotis davidii. The sequence goes on from NW_006296406.1 coordinate 603,979, forward strand.
TCGACACCTTGCTCTTATGCCTTCCAACTGGTATCTTACTAAGTATTCTGAAAAATAAGGGGGGGAGGATCAAGCAAACCACACGATTAGCAAAATCCTAAAGATCAATAATGAGATAAGGAGACATACTGAGCAGATCGCATAAGCAAAATAATGGCATGAAACCTTCTCAATTTAGTGAAACCAGAAACAAATGCAAACTTTTGAAATATCAAATGAAACACTCTAAAATAAGCATCTTAACTGGACCACTGTAACCATAACAGTGTCAGTAAAAATCATAAAATTTATAATATGGGGGTCAGCAAACATTTTGTAGGTCCAGCAAAGTTAAGAATATTCTCATGTTTAAACAAAAAAAGTATATTATTCATGACACATTGTTATTGTTAGCAGAAAAAAAATATATGTTCTACCTTCTCAAAGATAAAGTTTATTTAAATCTTAAATTATTTTATATCAAGGAGTATGCTGCGAAAAAGTCAATCCGTATCAAGGAGAGAAAATCTGAACCTCACATCTCACAGTAACTTTTAAATTGTACAATGCCATTTTATTTTAGGAAAAAAAACAAGCATCCCTTGACTCAGTTTCTCATTCTGTAAAATAAATTAGAACCTAACTCTTAAGTTTGAGGTACTAAATGAAAATGTATATACAGTGTTTAACAGAATCTTACCACATAAATTATTAATAAATCATTTTATGATACATCCATAAAGTCTCAATACTGAGAATGAAAAGGCAGTCCAACAGGTAATAAAAAATTTTAATTAGGTATGCAGTCCATCCTTTCTCTCTCCTAGATAGCTTTATTGTAAGAGTATCCACTACACAATGCTCTAATAGGCATAAATATCTCCTGGAGATTTTGCTAAAATGCAGAATAATTCCATGGCTAGGGGTGCAGGGGTTAGAGATTGCAAATTTCTCCTTTTAAAAAATATTTTATTCATTGATGAGAGAGAGAGAGAGAGAGAGAGAGAGAGAGAGAGAAAGAGATTTGTTGTTCCACTTATTAATGCATTCATAGGATGATTCTTATATATACCCTGACCAGGGATTAAACCAGCAACCTACTGAGTTACCTGGTGGCCAGGGCAAGATTCTGAATTTCTAACAAGCTCTGAAGACACTAGTCCACAGTCTTTGCGTAGCAGAGCTCTGTTATCAGCTATGCATGGGGATTAGCTACAATTAAAAGGGCTATTTTGGTTGAAAGAAACAGACACCACTGAACGTTCACTTAGGAAATTTAATAAAATAAAATATACCCTGGAACAGACCTAACTTTGGAGCTGGGTCTCTGAAAGACAGTCTCTCTCTGCCACTTGGCACCTGCTTCCCCCTTCCCCTTTCTCTTCTACCTCTTTCTCTTCTACCTAGGTCCCTCACCATCTACTCCAGTGGGGTAGTATCAGACTAAGGGTGGAGGTGGGCTGGTCCTGTGTTTTTAAAATGTACTTATAGCATCGATGAATTCTGACAACTTCACTATTTGTACTTTGGACAGCAACAATGCCATTGATGTAGATTTCCAGAGAAATTCCCTGGTAACATAAGAGAATTCAAGAACTCTAGAGCTCCTCAATCTTTGCTTGCCCTCCAGCCAGCAAAGTCTAACACCTATTCACAATTCCCAAGTAAAAAGAATATAGTGTCCGTCATTTAAGGAATGCCTACTCAATTTAACAAAGTTTTGTTTTTGTGTGTGTGTGTTTTTTAATATGTATATATGTATGTATGTATTAGAGAGAGAGAGAGAAAGACAGACAGACAGAGGGGTAGAGAGAGGTTGAGAGCAGGAGAAGGAGAGAATCATCAATGTGAGAGAATAACATCTATCAGCTGCCACCCACATACACTATGGCCCACTGGGACCAGGGATTGAGCCCAAAATCTGGGATGTGCTCTGCGACCGGGAATCAAACCTGTGACCTCTCAGTGCACAAGAGGATGCTCAACCAACTGTGCCACACCAGCCCGGGCTTAACGAAGTTTTATTAAACATGTCAGTTTACCACTGCAGGCAGCGGCTGTGACTGATATAAAAGCAGCATTTGGTTGAGTCTTTCCCTGAAGGAGCTTTCCATTCAAACAGCTAAGAAGTATCAGCAGAAGCTCCAACAATAGCCAGCAAGGACACAGTTTATTAGATCTCCATTCTCTTGGGCAGCATTCTTATTCTGCAAAGGGCACGCTGTAGCTAGTGGCTCCTTTCCTAGCCGCCCGGGCACTTCTGTCTTCACTAGGACTAGCTATGCTATAAGTCCACAATGAGACAGTTGTGTTTCTCAATTCACGCATGTCAGCTTTACTTATTATTGTAACTGTTCTTATTATTTAAACAACATGTGCATTAGTAGTTTGGGTCCACCATGTACAGGAACACTCAAATAAGATCAGACATGCAAAAGACATATTGAGGAAGTGTCTCAGTGTCTTCAGGCTGCTAAAACAAAAATACCACTGACTGTCCTAACTGGTTTGACTCTGGATAGAGGGTCGGCTTGCAGACTGAAAGGTCCCAGGTTTGATTCCAGTCAAGTGCAGGTACCTTGGTTGCAGGCATATCCCCAGTTGGAGGTGTGCAGGAGGCAGCTGATCGATGTTTCTCTCATTGATGTTTCTAACTCTCTATCCCTCGCCCTTCCTCTCTGTAAAAAAATCAATAAAAATACATATTTTTAAAAAATACCACTGACTGGGTGACTTAAACAAAAAATCATTTATTTTTCAGTTCTGGAGGCTCAAAGGTCTATGATGGAGGCACAAGCAGATTCAGTGTCTAGTGAGAGCCAACTTCCTGGTTCATACACGGCCCTCTCCCTTCTGTGTCCTCACAACTCAAAGAGGTGAGAGAGCTTTCTGGGGCCCCAGAAAGAAGGGCACTAATCCCATTCAGGAGGGCTCCACCCTTATGACCCAATCACCTCCCAAATTCACCTTGGGAGTTAGGATTTCAAGGTATGAATTCTGGAGAGACACAAACATTTCAGTCCATGAAGAGTAGGAACAGGAGAAGACAAGGAGAATCCTAATACAGGGTGGTGGGCTGGTGTCGGTGGAAGAAAAGAGAGAAGAAGGAAAAATGGAGTTAGAGCAAAGATCAAAGAAAGGTTCACCTGCTAGCACAATCCACACTCAGAGGAATGGGTGTGCCTTACTATCACTTCTGTGCCCAGTCACTGGCTAGAGGCCTACAGAAAACATGACGTCAGGTGAAGGTGGAAGCAAAGGGCAGCAGCTCGGCGATCAGTCAGTTATGCTCCACAGCAGGAGACCAGAGGGGCGCATTTTCCTGGTCACTGCAGCAAGTAAATCCAACTTTATAAGAATAGCTAAGATCTAGTGAGCACTTACTGTGTAGACTAAAGTGTTTTTCATGCCTTAACTTCATACTTATAACCACGTGGTGTGGTACTATTACTATCTCTATTACAGACAAGGAAGCTAAGCCACAAGTAATTGTCCGTGAACAAACTATGAGAAGTGTCAGAAGTGCAATGTGAATCCAGAACTCCTTACTACCTCAAAAATTTTAGTCAAAAGTAATTCTTTTTTTTTCTATTAAAAATTAAGGTAAAACACTTTGGAAAGACTCATGAGAAGCAAGTAAGTTATTACTGTCACATTAAATGTAATTAAAACAACTAAGAGATTTTTGAGAGAGAACTAAAAATCTAGGAAGACTCCTAGCCATTCATCCAACAACAGCATATGAGCCAGTTGTGCTATGAATAAAACTACCAAAAAGTCCCCCCGCCTCACAGAGTTTACATTAACGGGGGCCAGGGACGGGGGGGAAGTAGAGGTAGATCATGAATGTTATGTAGTGTACTAGGAGGTGTGCAGTGCGACAGGGAAAAATAAAATTCAGAAAGTAGTTTGTGAATAAGAAGAAAGGACCATGTTAAACAGGGAGGTCAAGAAACACCTTATCAAGTTGATGACTGAGCAAAAGTGAAAAATGGGAGTTGGGAGGGAAACCTGGAGAAAGAGCCTTCAAGGTACAGGGAACAATCCATAAGGGGCACAAGTAAAAACATGACAGCATGTTCCACCAACAGCAAGGAGGTGCGTTTAGCTAGAGCAGAAAGAGCAAGGTGGGAGGAGCAGGACATGAGGTCTGAGAGAGAAAGGAGATGAGGTCTGAGAGAGAAAGGGGGCAGAACACTACAGGACCTTGGGAGATGGAACACTGTAAAGACTTCAGAGGGGAGTGTAGTGGAACCCTTTGGAGGTCTTGAAGGGAAACAAGCTCACTTTTCTTATAAAGGACTCACTCTGAGTGCGTGTAGAGCCCAGATTAGAGGTGGGGGTGGTAAGGAAGGAAGCAGGAAAACAAATTTAGAGGCTACTGCAAAACACTGCATACAGACTGCATTCTCCATTCCAAACATTTCCAAGAGAAATTAAAGAATTCCTACAAATTAAAAAATCTAAAACGGGAAATGATGGAAGGTATGTTAGGGATGTGCCTCATGCATGACTATCATCAACAGAACCATATGTCTGTGCCAGTCCTTTGCCTATTTGCTCTCCCACTAGTTCCCTTGCCTGCTCCTTCACAGGACTGAATCCCGCCACCTCCAATGCCTAGGTTTCCCTGACAGCTGGCTACTGGTGTCTTGGGCTGATGAGAGACTAGCAGGAGACTAGACATTATGAGATGGGAAAAGGTCAGGGTATTTCTACCCTCACCTACTCTATTTCAGGTGGCAACTCCAGCAATAGCTACAGCTCCTCTGTTGTTTTAGCTCCCCATGGGCAGCCCGCTCCACAGGTCCACTGGGTGACCCTGAATCCTGGGTTCTGCTCTCACCAGGCAGCACCCTCATTCCCTCCCTCCCCCCATAATATCAGCTCCCCTGTCTCTTTAGCCCAAGAGATGACAGCTGCTTCCTGCAGTTGGTAACCTCTGCATTGCGTAACAGATTCACATTTGCTCTTTTGACTTTTCCATTATCTTTGTAATTAGTTCCCTGTATTAAATTCCCACTATTAACCCACTTCCTGATACTTGTTTTTCTGACTAGATTCCGACTACCATACTCCCACTTCAAAAGATACACAAATAAATGTACGCTTATATATTGTTCTATTAAAATCTGGAAAGTGTGCATATATCATTCTGTATGACCCACACTATTCATATCAACTCCTTCCCGGAGAAATCAGGCTGCAGGAATAACAGCGGAGATGGAAGAAGAGAAGGAAAGGCAGGAGAAGACAGGGTGGTGGCGGAGCGGGGAGGCAGAAAAGGGTGCGCGGCATGAACTGTGTGCACTGTTTCCGTGCTTTGCAAGCTTCCACTTATCTTGGAGCCCAAGGGAGAAGCCCCAGAGGCCGCTGGGGCATGCAACTCTAGTGGAAAAGCCTAACCCAGGCCTTCTGGAGAGTCTGTGGCCACCAGTCGAGACAACAGGGCGCCAGGCACTCCTGGGACGCTGTCCTCGGAACCCCCAACGAGAATCTTGCTTTCCCCTGCCCTGTCCTCACAGCATATGATGTTTTACAAGGCAGAGGAGAGGAAGTCTATGACCAGACAAGTCAACAGAAGGTGTCTGACAAAGCTACCATCCACATTTGCTACAGAATGTCGCCAAGCAAGGCACCCCACACCATGCTGCTCAGCTGTGCCGGACCGGGAGTGCTGTACATGTCGAGGACTGTGAGAGGTCCGCGAGCAATCAGGGCTAACACTTCATAGTGTTGCACATCAGCCGTCTGCGCCAACACTGACAGGAAAATTAGCTTCAAGTACATGCAGACAGCAACAAGTTCTACAGGAAAACACTTAAGATGATATTGTGCTGCAAAAGTGTTTGGTATAAAGGGAAGGCTGAGTTGACCTGGAGAAGACGGACATTTCCAACTGATCAAAACACATGGCTTCAGCACCATAGCTGTTAGTCGCCACTTAGTTTCATCAAAGAGGAAGTGTGTCCTTGAAAATCAGCACCAAAAGGGACATCCCCATATCCGCAAAAGACCTACAATAATTAGATAATGTTTACTGACTTGTTATATATCAAATATAACCCATGAAAGCCTTGAATTACTTAAAAGCCTCTCTCCCGGGAGAGGAAGTAGTTTGTAGTGGAGTCTGAAAGCTTTCTAAAGTGTGACTTTGATCCCCATCCGCTGTAGTCAGGGCCGGAGAGGAGCACTGATGAGAAAACAAGCAGGATCATTTCCTTAGGAGTAGAATTAGGAACAGTCCTTAGCAGCTTTCTCCCTGGAAGCTAGTTCTCCCTATACCAAGTCACCATCAGGGAGACGGGAAGGAAACAGTCCCGGAAGTGAGAGTCATTATACAGCCAGTGTGGTCAGTCTTAGCAACAATCCATCCCCCCAAGTATGAAAAGGCATGTATCGAGAGGGCTGAAAATGTGGTTACTGCCATATCCCTCCTGATAAACTGCAGACTGGAATTAAAATTCCAAACATGGATAGAGGACCACCCCTCCCTCACCCCCCAATCAACACAATAAGCAAGCATACCCAAGAGAATTTTGAGGGCAATTAATGGAATAACAGCAAATAGACCAGAATGATGGGATGTCATGAGGGAATCTAGCCTTGTGCCTGGAAGGTGCTGGATAGTCCTGACACAAAGTGACCTGAAACCTCATAAATGGAATTCAGGCAACAAGAGAAGCCATGGAAATAGGACAGAAAAACTGAGAAGTTGGAATTTGAAGTCCTTTAGATAAAGGTCTGAATATGAATCAAATGCAGATCGCATCTACATCTATCTTCCAAGCCCTGATAACTTATTCTAAAATCTAAGCACATTTTCCATTGCATAAATGTCTCCTCCACAAACATGGCCAAGATTAAATTTATTATCCATCCCATTGTTGGCATACTTTCAGTGGCTTAATTCCCATTCCAAATCCCCTCTCCTCTGCTTTCCCCTAGTACAGAATGGTAAAAAACAAAAACAAAAAACTAATATCCCAGCCTTCCGTGGTGCTATGTTTTGCCAATAAGACAAAGAAAGTCCATACCACCCAAAACAATCTACAGATTTAGTGAAATCCCTATCAAAATTCCATTGGCATTTTTCACAGAACTAGACCAAGTAATTCTAAAATTTGTAGGAGCCACAAAAAACTCCAAACGGCAAAAGCAATCTTGAGGAAGAACAAAAATAGAGGTATCATGCTCTCTTATTTCAAACTATACTACAAAGCTAGAGTAATCAAAACAATATGCTATTGGCATAAAGACAGACACACAGATCAATGGAACAGAAGAGAGCCCAAAAATAAGCCCTCACGTAAGTGGACAATTAATTTACAACACAGGAGCCAAGAACACACAATGGGGAAAGGAAAGTCTCTTCAATAAATGATGTTGGGAAAACTGAACAGCCACAAACTGGTGCAGCCACTATAGAAATTGTATGGTGATTCCTACCAGGTGACCCAGCTATTCCACTTCTGGATATTTATTCAAAGAATACAAGAACACTAATTTGAAAACATGCAGGCATCCCTATGTTCCCTACAGCATGTTTACATGAACTAAGATAAAGAAACAACCTAATGTCCACTAATGGATGAATGGATAAAGATGATGTGGTATGAGTACTATTCAGCCATACCAAAAGAAATCTTTCCATTTGCAACAGTAACATGGATGGACTGTGAGGGTATAACGTTAAGTGAAATAAGTGAGATGAAGATCAATACTGAATGATTTCACTTATATGTGGAATTAAAACAAAACCAAATAAAACAGATACAGAGAACAGATGGGTAATTGCCAAAGGGAAGGCGGGTTAGGGAGGGCAAAATGGGTGAGAGAAGCCGACTATTTGATGATGGGTAGTAACTAGACTTGTAGAGGTGAACACTATGCACTGTATACAAATATCAAATTATAATGCTGTCCCACCTGAAATATATATAATCTAGTATAGCAATTTTGCCACAAAAATAAAGAAAGAAGTCAAGGTGGGGAGGGGTGCTCTTTTACAGAATAAAGTCACTCCATGACAGAGCCCATGGCTCCATCTTTCCTTCTGCCAGGAATGTAAATCCCTCACCTGCAGGTAGTTGCAACCATGAAGGTAAAAGCCTCAGGCTAGGGATGGGAGAGCAGGAAAACAGGAAGATGAGCCACAATCCCAGCTGCTATTGTAAAGTAAGGAAATAAAGTCCAGTGGCTAAAGCTACTGTGAGAGAGGCTTTGTGTTCAGAGCCAACCTAATCCTCACTAGAATATCCCCAAATCCTTTTCACATATTGGTAATGTTATCCCCAACCCATAAGTAGCACCAGCATGATCCTAAGAATAATCTCTAAATCCTGCTCATTTACCAGTCCATTTGCTTCTCACTCTGTTTCCCAACCATCTCTTACAACCCTATTATTTCTCCATCACCTTATCCATCTTTACATTCACCAGGTCCGTTCATCTCTCCTTCCCTAGACTACCGCTATACCACCAAACTCCTCTTCCTGCCCCGAATCCACCAATCCTCTTAGACACACAAACCTCTACTTTTTAGACACATCAACATGAATTCTTGGCTCTCAGCTTGCCTCACAAGAGCCTTCCCAATTATAGGGCCCAACAATTGGCTAAAAGAAACACATGAAAATGGAGCTAAAATTTTCGCTAACATTTTTTTTAAGTAAAGTAAAACAAGACCTCATCTGTGGTAATCAAATATACAAAGATGTCTAACAAATTCTTTATAGAGCAGAATAAAAATTATACCTCTTTATTAAAAAATGAACTTTTCAAAGACATCCTATCTAATAAAACAGAAACATGGTAATTGGCGTACGACCGCTACCCTTCCCATTGGCTAATCAGCGAGATATTCAAATTAACTTCCAGACAAGATGGCGGCCTGCAGCCAGGCAGCTTGAAACTAACATGAGGCTTGCTTACTTCAGTGACGGAGGACTCCAACATTCTCCGCCTACCGCTGCAGGCCTCTGA
>NW_006296406.1:613899-622824 GCF_000327345.1 Myotis davidii
TTGAAAGCTGATAAGGCTATAGAGAAATGGGTATTCTTACAGGAGTATCTGTAATAATAAAAGCATAATATGCTAATTAGACAGGACGGCCAAACAGGAGAACGACCATCCGGATGACTTTACAGATGAAGCTGGGGCTGTGAGGGCCGAGGGCAGCCACTGCAGCTGCGAGGGCCAAGCCCCTTGCACAAATTTAGTGCACCAGGCCTCTAGTGTATATATATTTATGTGTGTGTATTTGTTCTAGAGAAGAATTATTCAATATATATTACAACTCTCAAAATATGCACACTCTTTACTTTGATATTCCCAGTCTAGAAATATTGTGAAATCCATCCCTCAGCCCCCATAAGGTGTACGTACAGGATCATCAAGGCACAAATGTTAAGAAAATTATGATACAGAAACAGTTTGAGGAAAGAGTACACACCATTAAAAAAGTACTAGAAATAGTTTTTTAAATAGAAGGATATTCAGTAAATGATGTTAAGTGGGAGGAGGGAAGCAAGATACAAATTCATAGGGTGGTCAATAGGGGGAAGCAATCATGGAAACAACAGTAAGGATGAACTGCTCACCACTTGCTGCTGTTACCTCTGGTCAGATGGTAAATATTTTCCCTTAATTTCTCTGCATGTTTCTGGACTTTACAACAAGCACATATTATTTCTACATTCAGAAAAAATATATAATTCTAGAGATTTATGAGTAAGAAAGATAAGATAGTAAAAGCTAAAAAAAAAATAAATTAAAAGAAACTGAGGTTGGACTATTTATTAAATAATGACAGCTTTCCAAAACCAGATTCCACATGGCTTTGGGGCAGGTAATGGGAAGCCCTGAGTACAGATGCCCCAAGGGCAGGCACTTGGAATCAAGATCAATAACCCCCGCAGGAGTTTGACAGATTCTATTAGACTTTATGAGAATTCAGAATTCCAATTATGAGGTCCTGACATTTTAAGATTTCTTATTCAAACAGTTTCTCACACAATCCTAACTCCCTTTATAAAGCTGGCGTGAAGACCACAAAATACTCAAGGCACCTTCTGTCAGGCTTTTATAGGGTGTTGTAATGTGTTGGTGGCACATGATTTCTCCTGCAATTTGACTTCAGCGCAATCTAATAAAACTACTTTAAAGAGTTCTTGTAGCAGAAACAAAGTAGTTGTAATTTTGAAAAAAAACAAAAAACAAACAAAAAACACAACACAACACCTCGGTAAGCACCTGAAGGGAAGATCCAAGGGTTTGGAGACACAGAGGTCCGAGTTAGAACCTGAAGTCCATTTACAAACGCAATGACCTTAGGCACACTGCTACGATCTCTGAGCAAATGCCGAAATAGAAATAAGATGACCTCAAAGTTCTAAGACTTAAAAATGTCATGTAATCCTATTCACTTTTTTAAAAAGTCATTATGTATTTTACCCATTGTTTTTTAACCTTCATGCTCAGCACCTGGTAAACATTAATATATCTGGCACATTATGTAGAGTTGACATTTTAGACTACACATTTTTTGTGAAGATATTGAGACCATTCTGCTGTGAGGCCTCAGAACAGCAATGTATAATTCTGAAATTAATGAAAATACTGGGGGCCTAGTGAATGAAGTCGCTGGCAAGAAAAAAAAAAAGTTCAATGTTTAAACAAATATGAAGAGAGCTGCCTTTAATGAGAATAAAAGATGCTTCATAACAAGTTAAAATGTTCTCATTGTCATACAGTTGGTTCTTGTGAGGGGGGTGGAGAGAGTACAACAGATGGTACTACTGAAACCATTACATATTGATACTAAAGGCCTGGTACGTGAAATTCGTGCATGGGAGCGGGGAGGAGAGTCCCCTCGGCCTGGCCTGTGCCTGCTCGCTGTCTGAGAGCCCTCGGGGGATGTCCGACTGCCGCAGAGGTTGGAGAAGCTCCCACCACCACCACTGTGCTCACCAGCTGTGAGCCTAGGCTTCTGGCTGAGCAGCGCTCCCCCTGTGGGAGCGCAATGACCACCAGAGACACTCCTGTGCTGTGTTGAGCGTCTCCCCCCTGGTGGTGAGTGCGCATCATAGCAACAGGTCGTTCTGCTGATCGGTTGGTTTGCATATTAGCCTTTTATTATACAGGGTGGTCAGGGAACAGGGCCGCAGGGCCTTGCACTATAAAAAGAATTGAGTAACTCCTGCCAAAAAGTCACTAATGGAATCCAGATCTCTCCCTGACCCTAGCACATACCTCACCAGCTGGTTTTCAGAATATGCTTTTGATTCACCTTCACTACTCCCTTTATTGGTTTGCTCCTAAAACTGCTTAAAACATTCAGTTCAACTGGGTGTTGGTTAATTGAAAGCTTATACTATTTTACAGTAAAAAAAATTATCCTAAAAGACTTCTATAAAATTTTATAATTGACTGAGCTTGTGAGTCATGTATATATACACACACACATATATACACATATACATTTCAATATACATACATTAAATAACTAATTAAATAAGGACCTTTTCATTTTTATTCTTATCTTGAGGTTTATAACAACTAGTTGTTTTGTTTTGTGGGAAGCAACAAAAGTTATGCTCAAAGACTGAGCTGTCTTTGCCAGCAAATTAGCCCAGGTTTTCTGTGGGAAATATAATAATTTCACAAGCCAATAATATACAGGATAATCTCACTTAATAAGCAATATATATATATATATATACATACATATATATATATAAAAGCCTAAGCAACCAGCTGACCAACTGACCAGCCAGTAGCTATGATGCGCACTGACCACCAGGGGGCAGACGGTCAGTGCAGGAGCTGCCGAGCTGCAGCCACTTGGCAGCAGCAGTTCTCAGGTGATGCACTTGGAACCAGAGAGGAGGGAGCCCAATTCCGGAGTGCGTCACCCAAGAACCGCCCTCTCACAATCCAGGACCCCTCAGGGAATGTCGGAGAGCCAGTTTCGGCCCAATCCCCGCAGGCCAGGCTGAGGGACCCCACCGGTGTACGAATCCATGCACCAGGCCTCTAGTAAAGAAATAACCTATTCTAAACAAATGACACTACTGTTCCGGCAAAGGGAGGCGTACCTTTTTAGATGAGGAGACACTCAGGAGAGTCTTTACCCAACCAAGAACTGTTTTCCAGCTGCCAACACCCAAGTAAATGCCCCATGTTGCTAGAGCCCGCTGCTAGGGAATGCAGATGCCAGTGTTGATAGGTGGGCTGATCTCTTCCAAGGGGCCACAGCAGGGCTAGCTTATCACCAGGTCTAAAGAGCCACCTTGACCACAGCAGAAACTATATGCCCAACGACCCCTGGAGAGTTTCTGTTACCAAAGAGTCACTTCACCCAAGCTGAAATTCTTAGTCCTCACAAACTCTCAGAATTTATATTTTAAATGTCCCCTTGCCATAGTTGCTTCTATCACAAGCTCTTATGGATCAGCCCACTCCCCCCTCCCCACGAGGCGCCCTCAGCTGCTGGGTTGCTGACTGCTTATCGAGGACAACAGATTTAGAATGAAGACATCCTGGCACTGCTTACTTTCATTCTTCTATCAAAGAAATGTGGAATGATGACATCCTGCCACAACTTCACATTTGGATCAAAGCAACTCTCTTTTTCCCCCTTGTCATCCGTAGATTAAAACAATTTAGGTCATAAACAAGTGGTTTTACAATTAAAAGAAACCTATACACAATGCTACCTAATGCCTCTAGGCAAACATAATGCTGAATGAGCAAACATTTCTTTTGAAATTCCTTTCTCCAACCAGAAGTTTACATTTCATCATATCAAGATCATTTTAAAATCTATGAGCCTTACTCTAGTTAATAGCTCCATTAATATACAAGGAAGTCAAAGATAAAACCACAAAGTCATATATGAAATTAAAACATAAGAAAAATAGGGAATATTTTAATTACACACATATGAATACCCTGTTGTCATGTTGATTCTAAGCAAATTTTATATTACTGTGTACTTAAATAAAGCCAAGAGGCAACAAAGAGAAAACACCTGTATGTTAATGACAACCAATCTTCAGTATGATGAAAATTCACCTAAATTGATGACAATTCACCCAAATAGAACGTTTCGAGGTTTATAAGTGTGCTAACAACCAGTAGGATGATATCAAGAAGCTGTGTCACCTTAAAGAAAGCAAACACCACTCTTTACCGCCTGGCCTTCCATTCCAACTTCACACAAAAATCTCTAAGAGTTGAAAGACATGGTCCTGTAGGCAGATTGAATGGAAACAAGTTCCTTGCACAACAAATACTTTTAAAGCTAAAAAGGTTATTGTAGCATTTCAGAACCCTCTAAAGACAAAGACAAGAACATAAAATCATTTGAGAAAGCGGGAAAAGAGGTCATTTAAAAGTGAAAACACACTTCAAGCTTTTCATCATGACACTGGAAGCTAGAACACTATGGAGCAATCATGCCTTCAATGTGCTGAGGGAGAATGAGTTCAACCCAGACTTCCAGGCCCAGTCAATTTTCCCATCAGAATAAAGAAAGTCGCAGACTTGCATGGATTCGGACGATTTAGCACACTGTCTTACAAAGGTACATGTGAAAAAGTTCAAACAAAGTGAGGGAATTGCCCCAGCTGGTTTGGCTCAGTGGATAGAGCATTGGCCTGAGGACTAAAGGGTCCTGAGTTCCATTCAGGTCAAGGGCACATGCCCAGGTTGTGGGCTCGATCCCCAATAGGGGGCATGCAGGAGGAAGCCAATCAATGATTCCCTCTCATCAATGATGTTTCTATTTCTCTCTCACTCTCCCTTCCTCTCTGAAATTAATAAAAAATATTTTTTTTAAAATGAGGGAATAGGACAACTGTGTCTCCAACTCAAAAGGAACGATGAGAATGACAGGTCTCAGCCTGCTGTCCAAACACAGATTCAGAAATGAGTTATGTCAGAGGAGGGCTACAGGAGGAACATATCTGGGCGAGAAAGGTAAAAACAAGAAATTAGTGCTACCCTTTAGAATACTGACTCTCACACCTAATCAGACACAACATCCCCAGTGCTGGGAATCCCCTTCACCTTTGCCCTCCAGGCCCATTTTCCCCTATTGTCTACACTACTCTGTGCCTTGGGAGGCTAATGAACCGCAACAGCCAAATCTTTTTGCTCCTCAACTTCTCATAGGGTTCCCCTTTTGGTGAAGTAACAGCAGGAAACCAGAGGGAGGGAAAGAAGAGCAAGGGGAGATTTACTCCCTTGGCTCCCTCCCTGCCACACCCAGTTTGTCAGTCACTAGTGCTTCACCTGGAGACCTGAGCTTCTTTCTCCCACAGCTTTAGTTCCCGTCCAGCTCAGGCCACAGCTCCCTCCTTCTGCCCGTGGAGGCTGAGGGGTAAGTAAGGGCATCGCTCTGCAGCCAACTATTGAGGCTTCAACATCCCTCATTGCTTCCATTAAACCTGTCAGACCCTCCGTGGTTTGTGAATTCCCCCCATGGAGTATGCCAGCTATTTCCTACTGGGCCCTGCTAAGCCCCTTTTTAATTTTAGAGGAAAACAAAATAACCCTTTTGCTACGCAGAAATAACATCTATTGCCAGGTTATATTATCTGCACAGATGTTTTAAAAATTAAAAATACATGATCCTAACTGGAATAGAAATAATCAAGTGAAATAACATGTATCTTAGTATGTAAATACTTAGGCATAGCTGGTCTAGAACATAAACTAGATGCCTAGACCCTCTTATATAATGAAGGAATCTGAACGTAAGGGAAGTTAGGAAATATTTAACTGTTGTCAGCACTATTCTTTACTTTTGACATAAGGGCTAAATCGTTTTTGTATACATCTATAAAATCAAGGAGAATCTGACAACTGTAAGTGAAGGCTTACACAAGCATTCTGCATTGATAACACAAATGTCACAAGCATCATTGCTGTTGGTGACATTATTTCCAAAAACGATGAGCAATTCTCAGAAAACTTCCTAACAAAATAAAGTGCAATCTTCCCTCCATTTACCCAAGAGTTGTATTTCAAGAAAAAATAATTACATATCCCTGTGACTCAAATAATTATAAACTATCTTAACGAACGTAAGTGTCCAAGTGGACATGCAAATGCCATGTGAGATGGAATTTATCATGCATTTCAGGATTTGTAGAATCCCTGGATCCCTACAAAATGCCAGTAGTAACCCCTAATCATGGACAAAACCAAAAACACCCCACAATTATTTTTTAAGTTTGTTTTGATTGTTTCCATTTATTTTTAATATATTTTTATTGATTTCAGAGAGGAAGGGAGGGAAGAGATAGAAACATCAATGATGAGAGGGATTGGGTGTCTCCCGCATGCCCCCCACTAGGGATGGAGCCTGCAACCCAGGCGTGTGCCCCTGATGGGAATCGAGCCCGGGACCCTTCAGTCTGCAGGCCAATGCTCTATCCACTAAGCCAAACCAGCTAGGGCCACAATTATTTTAAACATCTGCTAAAGGGTACTACCATCCCCCTTGAGAACCACTGGCTTATAATTTGGTCCACTGTGAGGAAGCAATGAAAGGAGACAAGATAGGTAGAGAAGAAAAACAAATCAAAACTCCAAGATAAATACAAAGTTTTGTAAGAAAAGGAACGCAACCAAGCATACTATGTGGTATTGTAGTGAAAAACAGTCTTGATAATGTAAACTCCATTAATTTTTAATGTCTAGACCAGGGGTGGGCAAACTTTTTGACTCGAGGGCCACAATGGGTTCTTAAACTGGACCGGAGGGCCGGAACAAAAGCATGGATGGAGTGTTTGTGTGAATTAATATAAATTCAAAGTAAACATCATTACATAAAAGGGTACGGTCTTTTTTTTTTTAGTTTTATTCATTTCAAACGGGCCGGATCCGGCTCGCGGGCTGTAGTTTGCCCACGGCTGGTCTAGACTCAACTACTCAACAAAGTGCAGAGATCCTAATGATTTTTATAGAACAAAGTAAATTAGCAATATATTGGCAAAAAATATTGAGAGAATATTTTTCTCACAGAAAAACGTCTAGGTGCAGGTGTTGTTGGCAATGGCTTCAGAATCAAGTGTGTCTGACCCAGCCAGCACATCTGAAATTTCCTTAAGTATTTCCCTCAGAGTCATAAGATGATTGTCTGTCTCATATAACAGAACTTGTGTCATATGGCCACCTGTAGCTGCAAGGGAAGATAGGGGTGGGGAAGTATCCAGAAAGGAGGGGAGGTGAACATCAAGTAACACTAACAGCAGGAAAACTACAGCCATAAGGTCTACAGAGAAAGGAGCAAGAAATAAAAGAGTAAGTATATTACTTACATTATAAAGCTAATTATAGATAGGATATGGACATAACAGACCTCTTATAACAACTAAAATCAAGTCCTTTAACTTAAAAAGGTTAGCATAAACATGACAGAAGTTCATTTCTCTGACTTAGAAGTCTGAGCTGTGTGACAGCCCTTCTCTGCAAAGCTATCAGAGTTCTAGGCTCCTTCAAATGTGTTGCTTTGCTATACACCGTAAGTGGCAACCATCTCCTAGCTTGAATGGCTGCTCTAACTACTGCCACACTGACGATAATCCAGTGGGAAGGGGAAAGGGATCAGGGAGGACTTGTCCCTCCCCTTTCAGGGAATGGCCCATAGAGTTGGCCCACATCACTTCCATTCATAGCCCACAAGCCTGAACTTAGTCTTTTGGCTTCATCTAGCTGCAAGAGAGGCTGGAAAATATCAGACCCTGATTGTTCCCAAAGTCAGCAACAATTCACAAAGTCAGCAACAATTTGTAACAATGTAAAGCCATAATTTGTATGCCACACACTTGCTCCTGTTCTGGTAAGACTCATTTTCTGCTCTCCTCAGGGAAATCTCTACAGTCTATGGCCTGTCCTCCTGAATTCTGTAAAAACAAAGATACTGTCTTGTACAATTCCTCCTGAAAACTGAGGGTCTCATGGAACCTGGTCCTGCTATCATGTGGGAGATGCAAAGCTGGCATCCCTCAGGACTGTGTTCTTGACCCACATTCCCTGGGTCAATCATGCTCAGTCCCACGGCTAACAGAAAAGGGGGAGGGCAAGATGAGAGATGTAGTCTTCAGCCAGGTAGGCATAAGCTCAACTAAAAAGTCTATTGCGAAAAATAAAAATAAAATAAATAAATAAATAAATAATAAAAAGAGAATTAAAAAAAAAAAAAGTCTATCGCTTTTAAGAAGGGAAGAACATATTGGAGTCACTAGCAGCAACAAATAATTCCAAGTAGAAGAAAGGGGAGCCAGTTGCTGTGTGCACGAGTTAAATCTTCCCACCCTGCCCCTTCTATAGGAAATAATGGCTAAAGTCTGAGGAAAAGTAGTGTGAGCATCTTACATCAATTTATGAGACATTACTAGTTAAGAGTTCCTTCTGGGCATGTGACTAGGAAAGGAGAGAAATGGGATGGGGGACTATTGCTTTTTTTAATATTTTATTTTATTAATTTTTGACATAGAGAGGGAGAAACATTTGTGAGAGAGAAACATCAATCATCAGCCTCCCACACGCACCCAGACGGGGGATCAAACACCCAACCTGGGTATGTGCCCTAATGTGCATGGGACAATATCAACCAACTGAGCCACACCAGCCAGAGCACTATTGCTTTTTATCGTTAAGATCTTCAAGACTTGTCTTTTTAACCACTTGAATACATTATTTTAATAGAAAGCTTAAATATTTGTAGCATGTTATAATTTCAAAATAACAGTATTTTAGCATATTGCTCATTATAATGTACTAGAGGCCCGGTGCACAAAAATTTGTGCACTGGGTGCGGGGGAGGTCCCTCAGCCCGGCCTGTGCCCTCTCGCAGTCTGGGACCCCTCGGGAGATAACGACCTGCTGGCTTAGGCCTGCTCCCGGGTGGCAGAGGGCAGGCCCAATCCCTAGGTG
>NW_006296406.1:623557-627018 GCF_000327345.1 Myotis davidii
CAAGGCAGGCGGGGAACGTTGGTTTCCTCCATCCAAGCAAGCCTCATGTTAGTTTCAAGCTGCCTGGCTGCCGGCTGCCATCTTGGCTGACAGTTAATTTGCATATCTCACTGATTTGCCATTGAAAAGGGTAGCAGTCATACACCAATTACCATGTTTCTCTTTTATTAGTGTAGATTTGTGAACTTGGTTAAATAATGTTGAATAAATACTACCTACATTGCATATTACCTTTTAGTCTACAACCCTATTTAAACCTGAACCACTGCCACAACCTCCTAACTCCCAGCTTCCTGCTTCTACTCTTGCCCCTTTAGTCTATTCTCACAGCTGTACAACTTGAAGGCAGTGCCTTAAATTCCATGGAACTGGTATACCCTAGAGTTCTGCAATGTAGTGGCACTATCTATTCTCATCTCAAAGAGATCTTTTCAGAATCTTAGTCAGATCCCTCCTTGAACCTGCTCAAAACTTGTCAATAGCTTCTCATCACACTTAAATTCTTATCTTACCGTCACCTAGAGAATTCGCATAAGCTAGTCCTAACTCTCCAGACTCTTCATCTTCATTCAAGTGGCTCAACCCTTCACTTAATTTCAAGTTCTGCTCAACCACTACCTGCTCCTCAAGGCTATCCCTGACCACCGGACCTGAAACAGCCAGTGATGCCAAACTCCCTCCCACAGTCACTAGATATCCCTTATTATGTAGATCCATATACTTGTTGATCACCCATCTCCTCTGCTAGAATATAAATTCCTGAGGGCTGCCTTGTCCACATCTCAATTCCCAGTGCTTACAATAGTGCCTAGCATACGTATCTGTTCAAATATTTTTTGTTAAATACAATGCGCTTTATAGAATGAAAAATTTCTTTTCTGAAGGAATATTATGAGAAAATAAAAAATAAAAACTCTTTGAAGATCTACTCCATGCCAGACACTATGCTAGTTGCTGTTTAGAAATCTTACATGATCTTCATGGCATCTTGCTGAAATATTAGTCATTTGACAAATGAGGTGACAGCAATATAGAGAGGACAGTGAAGGGCAGAGCCCTACTCTCCTACACACAGGTTCCCACAAACGACACAGAACCCAGCGCGTGGGAAAGCCAAACCAAGAAAAGAGAGGCAATGTAGGAGAGGAGACATACATTTCCACTGAGATAAAACATTACAAAACCTGGTTGCAACCCACTTTTCAGCTTATGTATTTGTACAAGTTGTTCGAGTCTGATTGTTTCATTCACAATTGAAATGAAAAACAGCTAAACTGAATAAGCACCCAATTTAATGTTAAAAACTTGCTATGTGTAGCATAGTTTGGTCTTTGTCTCAATTCTACCAGATTTGAAGTCTATGCTTATCACTAATAATTTTTATTTCACTTCTAAAAAACAAAAGCACAACAAATTTTTTAAGAACCTCCATATTGTCTTCCATTTCAAGTTCGTTCTTATATATGACGTGGAAAAGTGGTCTAGTTTCACTTTTTTTGCAAATCTGTCCAGTTTCCCCAACGCAATTTATTGAAGAGACTATTTACCCTAATGTATGTGCTTTCCTCCACTGTCACAGAATAACTGACCATGTACGTGTAGGTATTATTTTCTGGGCTCTCTATTCTGTTCTATTGATCTATGTTTCTGTTTTTTATACCAGTACTATGCTGTTTTGATTATTACAGCCTTGTAGTATAGTTTGATATCAGGAAGTGTGATACCTCCCACTTGGTTCTTTTCCAAGATTGTGGTGGCTATTCAGGGTCTTCTGTGGTTCCTAGATTATTAAGATGTGTAGGGTTCTTTGTTCCTTATGAGAGCATTCCTATTGCCTTTTTCTTAATGTGGAATACTGGTTTAATTACTCAGTAATCTTAATCAAATACTTTCACCTTGCTTAGGTGAAAATAAGCCATTTCCCTGTAGCTTTCCAGTCTAAAACATTGCTATTCAACCTTGGTTGTAGATTGGAATCACATGGGAAGCCTGAAGACTACCCAGAGATTGATTTAATTAATCTGGGGCACAACCTGGATAATGGCATTTAAAGTTCCCCAAGGTGTTTCTAATGTGCAGCTAAGGATCAGAACCACAGGTGTTTTTCTTTTCAAAAAGGAAATCATAGCCAAACCCTTAGGTAACTTAAACAGTGACCATAAAATGAAATGTTATAGATTGAAGACAACAGTTCCATAATTTGATTCTTAAATATTCCTAAAACCCTGGAGAAGGTGTCATTTGTTTCAATAATGCATCCCCTATGTACAATCATTAGGCCTTTTCTAGCCTAAAAACTGAAATAACTTGTGACTATGCAACCCACCTCTTCCTTCCCAAAGAAAGGTCTAAATTAATTTGAAATGCATATAAAGTAACACAATAATTCAAAAGAGACCTGCCTCACAACCAAATAGCCGGTAGGATTTTCCACTCAGAATGCCTATATTTCATAACTTGGCAATGGGCTTCCTTTTATTTTGCTTTGAAGGTCTTTAATGACCTTACAAAGTGTGCTTTTTGTCTTGTGAGTGTACAAATGAAGAGGACTGTTTCCATTGACAGACAGACAAAAGCTAAAGAGAAACCAGAGCATGACAATATTTCACTTTATAGGCAGTCATTGTGTATTAAAACTACAGCTGATTTTTTGAAAGAGAAAAGCAAATGCCAATTTTACTTAATCTGTTTGAGTTCTCATTAATACAACTCATTTCACCAAATTAAGTTCTGTGGTCTCAAGACACCCTGGTGGGGGGTTAGATGGATCAGTTGAAGCAACAATCGTTTTCCTCTGAGATACTGTTTAAGACCAACCTCAAGTTTTACTTTTATGTGTGGTTTCCGACTCACCCCGCTCAGGACCACAGCAAACAACAAAACCTTTCTCTTCTGTATTTGCACCATAACATCCCAAAGCCCCAGGGAGCGCAATGGATGGATTTTTATACCATCCCCAGTTCTGATGGGACTCTGCAAGCAAGAAAGCAGGGATACTGTGGGGCTCCTACAAGCACTACGTGCCTCTAGGGATTGGCAGTGGGAAAGGGTCACTTTGAAGTTATTACTTGCACACCAAAAGGTATTACCTTTTATGGCTTTCTTTAGAAGAGAGGGGGTGAGTCCTGGTGGTCTCAAAACACGTTTATGGAACATTAGTTTCCACAGCAAACTATAAACTATAAGACGCCTCTTTTGCCTCTACAGTATCCTTCCCCCATCCTCTATGTTGCTGATTCTTTGAGGAGGACTAAATGGAACCCTTCCACATACCCAGACATTTACTCATTTCTTAGACTCCACGCACTGCGCTGAGAATGCATCGGGCCACCATTGTATTTTAGTCCCCAAAGATGGAACAATAGCAGAATCATTGAGGCACAGTGACTCCTGTCCTAAGGTAAGCGATTCTCAGTCTTCGTAAATCTGTAGCTAATATTTTATAAAAGTGGCTCTTTCCC
>NW_006296406.1:627078-631164 GCF_000327345.1 Myotis davidii
TCCCCTGTGAAAGGGTCGTTAGACCGCCAAAAGGGTCGCAACCCACAGGTTGAGAACTGCTGACCTAAGCAGTCAGAAGATTCAAAATCAAAACAAAACCCCCAAAAGACAACCATTTCTAAAGAGGGACAGAAGTGCCCACTTTACTGTAGTATAATATTCGGATGGGAGAAGAGTTGTGGGCAAGAGCGCACTGTGAATTATTTCACCAATACTATTTCCCCACAAGTGATCTCCTCCTGATCAATTTTAATTAAGGAGCTTACTCTCCCCGGGCCCCATCTGCATTTCACAGTATTATTTGTATACATTAGTCAAATTTAGAATTAACAAGAAAAATTGTGTGAAGTGGTGGGAGTGATTATATAAACAGGTTTAATAAGGCACAATTTAGTGTGATTACAGTGACAATCCACGTAACAATGCAAAGAACGTGGGTATACGTGGAAAGTTATTAGGTACCATTTCAATCTTTTTAATTCCCTCTTCATTATTTCTAATTTAAAGAATAGTTGGCTCCTTCTCAATATCTGACTTTAACTTAATAAAAACAAAAATAATGAACAGAGCAACCACCAACTAGAAACCTATAGACTCCTGGCTAACCAAAACAATTACCACGTAAGCCAAGCACATATGAAAGACAGTTACAATTTGAGAATTATAGTCTGTAAACCCACAGCTACGTGAGTGAATGTACTAAATCTCTCCTGTGGGTATCATGTTTGCCAGATTCTCCCTACTTCTAACCACTATGAACCCCTTTTTTATCACTTTTTCCGCCTGGATCTCAATGTTTTCCAAAGGTTCAACAAACAAATTGCCTAAAGCAATAATTGGCTTGCTTTATCTGTGTCACTGTTTTCCCTTTTCAACACTGATCCCACCTTTACCCAATGATATAGAACCACCCAAAGTTCATCTTTACTGCCCTTTGCAGTGTGATGGTGCCAAGGTAATCAAGGTAAATAAGCACCAGAGGCTTAAGCAACTATTCAGACAAAGCTAGTTTGCCATTGGCAATTTACCATATTATGTATGTCCACTTAGGAAGTGTGTCCACCTGGTACAGAGCCTTATCAGTGCTCGGTCCACACCCCATCACCACCACCCAGAATTTCCTGTAAAGTCAGTCAGAGGGTCTAACGGGCATAAGGTGATGACTGTTGTTCCTCAGCACTGAAATTTCCCAGCCAAAATCAAAGACAGGCCTGTTTTAGTCACTGTGAGTTTAACGCTATGAAGCCTTCTCAAGTAGCTCACGGATGAGCCCTTCACTAGCCTGGTAGGCCCCTGCAGCCAATTGGAAAACAACACTGCGCTCCTCAGAGGCTCACCAGCCCTAACAGTGAGAGGGCTCTGACTGGCAAGGGAAGGCTCTTATCTCCGATTAATTTTCTTCATTTATAAAATGAGGACCCTTTCAGATCCCAATTTCTGAGTTCTAAATTCACAAAGTTGAAAGAAGTGACTTGAGGTGGGAAACACACAATACAATATACAGATGATGTGTTGTAGAACTGTATACCTGAAACCTGTATAATTCTATTAACCAATTCAATTTTAAAAAAAAAAAGAAAGAAGTGAGTAGCAATATGCATTTCAATGACAACAATTTAAGCTATTAAATCCTTTTATGGGATGACTGCCTACTTGAAGACAGTACAAAAGTATACAATAGATGGTGATTTTGTAATTATCCTGTTATTTCCTCTGTATAACCCAACTGTATAATTCAAGATTGGCTTGTGCATCAAATTCACAAAAATATAGTTTATTCCCATTTCATTTTGTCCAGGAGGAAATCTGACTGTCAAGAATAGCTCCAGCTCCCCTTAGCAAATAACTTGTTTTAAAAAAAAAAAAAAGCATGAGGTGCCTTTTGAATAAGTTTGGCTAACAGAACGACTTAGATTGTTGTGGGCTTTCCTCCTTAATAATAATAATAATAAATTCACAAAAGTTAATCTGACCATACTCAATGCTCTCAACATTTAGAAAAATTTCCAAGTATTCCAAATTATTTTTGAGCAGAACATATGCAGTAGTGTTGGGAATGCACCTGTTTGCCAACACAATTTCTGGAGAGACATTCTACACTCTACAGGGCATATCTCATTTTACTGCGTCTGCTTTCACTTCACAGATGTGTGGGTTTGGGGCATTTGGGGGGTGGGGGGAGGAGGTGGTGCAAATTGAAGGCAAGACCCTCCAGCAGCAAAAGATTAAGACTGGCTTTATTGAGGTGGTCTGGAAGGGAACCTGCAACATCTGAGGCATGCCTGTAATTAAACAGGCCGTGTCAGAGAGATCTGCCCTAGCTCAACAAGCAAGGGAGAGTTTGTTTTGTTACCAAAACCCAACAAGAACACACAGTATAAGTCAGCTACTAATAAGTTGCAAACACTTATTTTCAAAGATAATATTCCAAATAGGACAGCATCTTAATGTCACCAAACTTTGTTTTTTTAAGACTTTAACGCACCAAAAATAAGTGTTAATGCAGTATGAGTGAAAAACACTGGAGACTGGATGATATTCGTAAACTTGATATGACCACTTATCACAGCGTGCCCCAAAAATGTATACACATTTTAACAGCTGACAGCTCAATTTTGAAAATGAAACATATCTTAATAAACACTGCCTTTATAATTATTCAAAGTGTGTGAATACATTTGGGGGGGCACCTATACTTGTCAAAAGTTACACTTGGTTTAAGAATGACTACTGAAATTGAAAGTCCTTTGACCTACAGAATTCAGAAGAGGTTAGAGGGGACTGCATCTCCACAGCAAGCTACAGATGAGAAAGTAGGGTACTGGCCTAGGGTTGAATGGAAGGCTCCCAAAACTCCCCGGTGCACTCAAATCTGACCTGAGGAATGGTGTCATCAGTTAGGCCAATTGGTCTGGGATTAAGAATGCTACTCTGGCACGATCCCTACCTCTCAGAGGATCCCTACCTCTTTTCCATCTCTGGGGTTGTGACTCTGAAGAGGGGTAGGTATTTGAAGGATCTGTGTAATTAGCTTCCAGATGCACAGAAGCATCCTATAAGCGTGCCCTGAAAATGAATGATTCAGAACAGCTGCTCAGGTTGGGCCTGTTTTAAGAGGATGGGTACAGAGGGTTAGGATGGTGTGGGAAGACTGCACTGACACTGAAATGCAGGCTTTCAAAATCTAATTCACAAGCTCTCCAAATTTCCAAGTGCCTTACACGCTAAAGTTACTGCTCCAGGAAACTAACAAACACCTGTGCATCCAGGTATGCATGCGTTGGGCAATCTCTCTAGGTCTCCACATCTTGTCCCAAACCAAGGAGACTGCTATATGTTTCTACTGAACCTTCTAAGAATCATCTGGGTTCAGCATTCTATTAGAGCAGTGGTTCTCAACCTTGGCTGCACATTAGAGTCACCTGGGAATCTTTTTAAAATCCTGATTTCTGGGCCTCATCATTAGTAACAGAGAAACAGAATTTCCGGAGGATGAGGCCCAGAAATCAGGCTTTTAACAAGATCCCCAGGTGATTCTAATGTGCAGCCAAGGTTGAGAACCACTGTATTAGAGAGACCGTCTACTACACCGTTTCTGTTGAAAACAGCCAGTTAAGGCAATTTGAGCCACTACTTTTGTCTGCTACAGAACATTCAATCCCCGGGGTCTTTGGCATTCACTACACCCGAAACAAACTCCTTACCTCTTGGGGGGCGGGAGCGGGGGACAGGGAGGGGACATTTGTTTTGAAGTGGTTAGGAGCCAATCCTTTATTTGTATCAATAGTGCGTTTCACTGGGCCTGGCTGGCCCAGGAATTACTAACTCATGGTACCTCTACAAAGCTGCGTACCTTTTGCAGTCTTTAGATCCGAGGTCCCAGGTTATAAAGCAATATAGGAAGGCTGACCATTTTACTTTGGGGTTTTTTATTTTTAGTCACCGAGGAACATTCCCACCCCTTCACCCTAGTGGAGACTCCCCTCTGACCAACGCCAAGTGTCCGGATCCCACTCGCTACACTCATTGCGACCTCCGGCCAGGTCCAGCTCCAGCTGGGCTAGGCGAGCAGGAGGCGCCGCTGCC
>NW_006296406.1:632168-639555 GCF_000327345.1 Myotis davidii
CTCTTCCTTCCTCCCCGCCCCCCACCCACCCCCCCAGAGAAGGAAGCTGCCAGAAACTCTCTCCGACCCGAAACGGATACCCAGGTTTGGAACCGGAGCACAGAAAAGCGGGGCCTTTCCTGTTCTCCTCCAAGTAACGTTGGGAAGAGACTTTGAAAAGTCTCTCTCTCTGCTCTGCTGCTGTGTGATCCTCATGGTGAAGTTCCAATGGTAAAAGTCAGAGGGACGTTCTTGAAAAGAAAAACAGAAAGCAAAACACGCGAGGCTTTAAAAAAATAAAAACTTTTTATTGCTGTAGACGCATGAAACAAGATAGATTTTATATTTGCTAAGTTGCGTACTCATTCAGCTCTCGCAGCTCGATGGTGTTCTGGGTTGGGATGCGGTGACTGCAGGCACGTAGTGCGGTGGTGTGAACATTTATTCAGCTAATATTTGCGTGCACGCCCCGTGCCCAGCCCCGCTCAGGATCCGGACGAGCCTGCGGCGCCCGGGGGCACCCCGCACGCGGCCCCTGTGGGTTCCGGCCTCCAGTGGGCGTCTCCTCGCTGCACCAGAAGCCTATCTTATCTGCGCAGATTCCTCAGTCCCAACGCCGGAACCACCTGGAAGTTTCTGAGATTTTGTTTATGTTCTTAATACCGACAGAGCGGAGAAATCAGGAAAACGGGGCATTCAGCACACGGAGCGGAGCGGTGTGCCGTGGCCAAGCTGGCAGGGAGGTGATAAAGCGCAGTGGTAGTGCCACTGAGCAGATGAAATTACTGCCTCTGAGCTTGTCTTCCTCCAGGCCAAAGAGCAGTTTTAGCTTTTTCAAGCCACTTTCACAGTTAGGTAAACAAGAGAGAGGCGTTCCTTCTGCATTGAGTGACATTCTCCCTAGATGGCATAAAAAGGCAAGGAGGCATTTACTCCTTGCCAATTTATCAATCTTTAATGGGTGCTCACAGTGATAAAAGGGATTCTCTGAAGCATGACTGATCGCCAAATGCCAAGGAATAGGAAATCTCAAAAACTGATATATTTAAAGACAGTGTTTCATTTCTGGCAAAGTAAACAATAAATGGCAAACTTATTCATGTAAGTCATAGTATCTAGTGCTTATATTCATAATTTGCAAAGTTTTGTGAATGTACTTATATAATAATGTCACCGAAGTAACCTTTTGAGAAAGGTGATGATGATGATGTTGATAATTACCATTTACATGCTTTGTACCAGGTACAGCACTAATCCCTTTATAGAATCTCATTTATTTTTAGTTCCATTGTACAGATAAGGAACCTGAGACTTAAAGAACCTTCTTTTCTACAGAACTAACTAATGGAACAGGGACTCAACATAGTAAATCGCTTCTTGTTCCAAATAGTAGCTTTTACTACTACAATTATAAATCAGTATATACTAAATGTGTAATGTTTATTAAACTAATAACTAAAATAATTTAGTTCCTAGGGACATGAAAGTGCATTTGAAATATAGCATCTTTTTTGCACTTCCTTTTCTTGCCAAGGAAAGGTATATTTTTCATTTTCCTTTATTAATTAGTTAATAGTATTTGGCGTGATGGCTTGTTATTTATTCTCTTCCTACTGAAAATGGTTATCAAATTAAAGATTCTCCAAACCTTGGGAACCCCACTGGAAACATCTAATAATTTTTAGAATAAGATATATGGTTTTCTCTATGAAGATGAAAATGGTTCAAGGAACATAAATTAAAGAAATATCCAAAAGACAACAAAGAGAATGTTTAAGCCCTGGCTGGGTAGGTCAGTTGGTTAGAACATCCTCCCAATATGCCAAAATTGCCTGTTCAATCCCCAGTCAGGGCATTTTCAAGAATCAACCAATGAATGCATAAATAAGTGGAACAACAAATCGATTTTCTCTCTCTCCATTCCTCTCTCCCAATTCCTCTCTCTTTCTCTCTCTAAAATTAAATAAAAATTTTAGAAAAGAGAATATTTAAGGCTTTCATTAATTAAACATACATTGTTAAAAAACTAACATGTTAAAATGATGCTGGACATACTCAGAAGGACAAAATGCAGTCTCTGACCTTAATAAGGATAAAGAATGACATATGAGAAAAACATTTATTTATTTAAAATAAAACATTTATTTAAAAAAAATCAGAAAATAAATATTGGTATTGCAATCTGATAATCATTTTAATAAACCAGGAGATAATGGTCGTACAGAGGGAAAAAATACTTCATTCAGGAGAGAGCAAGGGAAGGCTTCCAGGATGCTTGATGTATATTTTGAAGAATGATTTGGAGCTTCTGGGCGAGGGCACTTTAGGCAAAGGCATTAAATTCTTTGCTTCATTGCACAACTGCAAGTAAACTGGCCCACCAGCAGGGAAGGATACATATGAAGATGGGGAGATGCAACTAGAAAGCAAGCAGAGACAAATTCAGCATCGAGCAGAAGGACAGCGGGCAGGCATCCAGGGCCTTGTATGCCATGCTTTGTTATTTAAGCCAGATCCAGAAAAAACTGGGGAAAGCCTTAAAGGTTTCAGTAAGGTAAGACATAAGGTGATCTGTAATTCTTAAGAGTCAATCTGGAGTAATGTAAAGGCAGTGAAATCAGAGGCAAGTCACCAAGAGATTACTAAGGAAATCTGGGAGGGAAACAATGAGGGCTTGAATATAAGACAGCAGACAAAGAGAGAAGGAACTCTTAAAAGATGAACAAAGGAATTAATACCATATGTATGAGAAACTGAGGGAGAGGGTCAAAGATAGAATATGATTCCCAAGCTAAGATAACTTGACTGATAATAGATGAGATGCGGACTTCTAGAAGATGACTAGATTTGGAGAAACGTCGAGTTTTGAGGAGCTTATCAGAGAGTCCTAATCTCTGTCGGAAATACAAATGTAATACTCAAAGCTAGATAAGGAGATCATGAGCACATAGATGGCAGTTGAAGCTACAGATACAGACGATCATAACGTCCAGAGGTCCTTTGTTCAAGGTGAGCAGAGGGAGAATGATGGGTCTCTGGGGAACCCTCCCTGCCTCCCCGCCAATTAAGGGATGGATGGAAGAAAAAGAGCCTGAAAAGAAAACCTGACTGTTAAAAATTCATTATGCCTTAATAATTCCTAATTAGCATTTTCAATTTTGCAGGTACACTAATGTTCTTACCAAATTTCTATGAACAATGTTAGCTTTTCAAGTAATTATAACATCGGTTAATGCTCTGGGATAATTGAATAAATGAAACCCAACATAAGATTGCTATTGGTTTGTGCCATTTCATAAATACAAGAAATACACTGGAATTTAGTCAGTGATTCATTTAACTTTTGCAAAGGTGAGCATAAAAACAAATTGAAGTTATACTGCTTTTTAATGAGACACCTCTAATACTGGTAAAAGATGGATGCACAGTAATAAAATGGAATATAAATGTGTTTTAGCAATGATATTTAAGAAAACAGATGTGTGGCCTGAATAGCTATAGGTGGTCTGTTTGCTGGTTGAGAATTGATTTGTGCATTTGACCTGAAAGGAAGCTACTAACTCTTTCAAGTCACAGATGAAATCATTCTTTTATTTGAACAGGCATTGTTTGGGTACCCACTCTAGGCTATACAGTATTCTGAGTAGGTAAAATAAATAAATAAAAGTTTGACCCTCGTTGGTTTGGCCCAGTGGATAGAGCTTGGACCAGAGGCCTGAAGGGCCCAGCTTTCAATTCTGGTCAAGGGTATGAACCTCAGTTGCAGGCTCAATCCCCTCCCCGACTCGGGTGCGT
The DNA here is from genome assembly GCF_000327345.1 of Myotis davidii. Lineage (NCBI taxonomy): Eukaryota > Metazoa > Chordata > Mammalia > Chiroptera > Vespertilionidae > Myotis > Myotis davidii. The sequence goes on from NW_006296406.1 coordinate 635,943, forward strand.
GCAGGAGGCAACCAATCAATGTGTCTCCCTCACATCCATGTTTCTCTCTGTGTGTCTCTCTCCTCCTCCCTTGCACTCTCTCTAAAAATCAATGGGAAAATATCCTCGGGTGAGGATTAACCCAAAAAAAAGTTTGTCCTTGAGGGAATGCATATGAAACAGACATGAGCAAAATAAAAAATTATGGCAATACATGCTCTTGTGGAAATAGAGAACAAAATACCCCTTAACTGTTTTGGAAGTTATAGTTAAAATTATAATACAACAGAGAGAAGAATCATTTCAGATCAGTTGGAAAGACCGGTTTTGCAAATATGTACAAAAAATTGTCAACTCACAAACCCAGCTAATAAGAGGAGTATGCTTTTACAAAAGTAAGATAAAAACAAAAAATTTTTGAAACTTTAAAGGGAGTACTTTTATCTTATGAGGCAATAATCCTCCTGGCAACCCCTTCTTCCCTTCACTTAGCTTTCTCTTTTTCTCCTCTCCAGTTATAATTTGAGTGCTAGCAGAGAATTATTCTGGGACCCTAATCTGTACATATAATGGGTAAAAATATATGCAGATGATCAGCACAAATTGATCAGTAAATGAGCCGTCCACACTGATGCGCAGACACACAGACACATGATACAATAGGAGGATTGTTATGAAGATTAAAGAAAACAATGCTTGCAAAGTGCAGAAAGCCATCTGTTAGAGTAAATTCTAAAGTTATGGGCCAAGTATTTTACTGCTATTATAATTGCTGTATCACTTAGCTCACTTCTAACCATAGAACTATAGAAACAGTGCTATAATATAAATTACATATATTTATTTTTTAAAAGTACTATATTTTTGAAATAGAAATAAATTGTAGACAAATTAGTAAATGATTCAATGCATTCATTTATTGGGTTTTACATAAATTAGAATTTTTTATTTCTAAATTATTTGCCTTGAAACAACCAGACCTAAGAAACTCCCCGATACAGGTTAAGGTTATAAAGGTCTCAAAAATTTCATAATTTTTATAAGGTTGACCTACCAATAAGAAGTTACTTTACTTCTATTCCTTTCAACCTGGAAGTATTCCCATTAATGATTGATTGCAGTTCTGTTCTTTACTTTTCCATTTTGTGAGAAACTGGGAGGAAGTAACAGAAATTTGAGTTGGTTGTGAAGTGCAGGGAGGAAAGAAAGGTAGAAGTATATTGTGACCTATGTGCTCGAAATATCATGAGAAAAGTCTTGTATTATTTCAAGATACATAATGTATGGGATAATTATTATGATCGCCTAGTGAAGCAGGAATTTAGCCTACGAGAGGATGTTTGTATTTTAAATGTGACCAGAAACACAAACTATGTGAACTTTTGGGGGAAATGGAAAAAATCTAAGAATGATGCTCATAATGGTAAAGCAATAGTCAGAGCTTTTACCCTCTCTAGCTTTCACAGTTTTTTGTACTTGTATTGACTTGTTAAATACATTTTCTGCCTGTCAGCGAATAACAGGAATTGAGTGCCTGTTCTATATAAAGCACTATACTAAGACTCTAAAGAGGACATTGCATTGATTGACTAGGAATTCAACCAATGTCTTACTTCAAAGATGAAAATCATACTGCTGTAAACACACCATTTCAACAATAATGCTCCAGAAGATTAAATTAAATTGAAGTTGAGATTTTACTGGACAAAATGATAAAGGATAGTCAAATAACATCAAGTGCAAAAAATAAAGATATGTCTATAACTACTTACTATTATTTTGGTCTGTAGCAATAATTAATAAACTTGTTCTCAGAACCCATTTACACTTTGAAAGTTATTGGGACCCCAACGATCTTTTGGTTAAACGGGTTACATGTATTAGTATTTCTAATAATAGAAAAATAAGACTAAGACAATTTAGAAATAGCTATTTATTAGTTCATTTAAAATAACAAATTTGTGCTATAACATAAATTTCATATATTTATTTTTTAAAAGAATTATATTTTCAAAATAAAAAAGTTGAGTGGAAAGAGTAACATTATTTTACACTATGCAATTGTCTTTGTTGTCTGACTTGGTATTCATGTTACCAAGATTCTCATATCTGCTTGTACATTAAATCTGTTGCAATATATTAGTTTGTTTGAAATAGATGAAGAAAATCCAGTCACACATAGATATGTCACTGAAAACAGAAGGAGTATTTTAATGACCTTTTTATTTATTTTTTTAAAATATATTTTATTGATTTTTTACAGAGAAGAAGGGAGAGGGATAGAGAGCTAGAAACATCGATGAGAGAGAAACATCGACCAGCTGCCTCCTGCACACCTCCTACTGGGGATGTGCCCACAACCAAGGTACATGCCCTTGACTGGAATCGAACCTGGGACCCTTCAGTCCGCAGGCCGACGCTCTATACACTGAGCCAAACCGGTTTGGCTTTAATGACCTTTTTATATAATTGTAGATATTCTTCTTTGATATTACACCAAAACTAATAAGTGGTCATTTCTTTCAGATTAGCTGCAGTGTGGAATCTAAAACCACATTAATCAACTTTTTTATTCTATGATATTAAAAAATTCATTACTCTATCTTGCCCCTTGAACTGCTGGTTTTGTGATGTCATTCATTGCTCATTTGGAACACACTGGTTCATTGGGTAATACAGATCAAAATTTGACACTTTTAATTTTATCATATACTATTTTAAAAATTACATTTTTCAATAACCACCAATCTCATCTAAAAAAGCAGTGGAAGACTATCAAGCTTATCGTGACAGATACAAACTTTACAAAATATTAATTTTTTTCTTGAATGCTTGCATTTTATCACTGGCAGCTGTTTTCCTTAAAGTAACAAGCTTACTTCGCTGACATCTGACAAAGTATCTGCCATATATCTAAGTATGAATAACTAAAATTTGTCAATTGTTCTCTCAGGTGAGAATGGTGTTCTAGGAAAAGGCTTCCAGCTCAAACCAGTGCTTCTCCTACAATTCACTGTGCAGAAGTGTTTTATGTATTCTTCCCATTTCACCTCAAAGAATATTTGTGTACCCAGGGACTGAGGCAATTAGCATAATGCTCTCCAGTTCCATCCATGCTTTTGCAAAAGGCAAGTTCCTTTTTTTTTTTTTTACTGCAGCATAGTATTCCATTGTGTAGATGTACCACAGTTTTCTAATCGCCAATCAGAAAGGATATATGCACCCCTATGTTCATAGCAGCGCAATTCACCATAGCTAAGATTTGGAAACAGCCTAAGTGCCCATCAGCAGATGAGTGGATTAGAAAAATTACATTTTTCAATAACCACCAATCTCATCAAAAAAAAGCAGTAGAAGACTATCAAGCGTATCGTGACAGATACAAACTTTACAAAATATTGTTTTCTTGAATGCTTGCATTTTATCACTGGCAACAATATTGTCAGCTGTTTTCCTTAAAGTAACAAGCTTACTTCATAAAGATAAAATAGGTATTATACTACGTTGAACAAATATATCCTGTGAATCTTATTCTAGCGAAAAGTATAGAGTGTGAAAACGTTTTCATTCCTATTTTAAATGATTAGATAGCTGAATTTTTTCATAAATTTTGATGCCCTTAAAAATTAAAGTA
>NW_006296406.1:639832-640219 GCF_000327345.1 Myotis davidii
GAAAGGTATTATACTATGTTGAACAAATATATCCTGTGAATCTTATTATAGCTAAAGGTATAGAGTGTGAAAACATTTTCATTCCTATTTTAAATGATTAGATAGCTGAATTTTTCATAAATTTTGATGCCCTTAAAAATTAAAGTATTGTGGGTTTTTAATTGAATTTATTGAGGTGACATTGGTCAATAAAATTATGTAGGTTTCAGGGGTTCAATTCTATACTCACCTATACATTTATTGTGTGTTCACCACTCCAAGTCACGTCCCATCACCATTTATCCTCCCTTTACCTTCTTCTTCTACTTCCCCTATTCCCCTTTTCCTCTGGTAATCTGGTAATCATAATACTGTTGTCTATGAGCAGCTTTTTGGTTTTGTTCAGTT
>NW_006296406.1:640384-645153 GCF_000327345.1 Myotis davidii
CGCGAGCCGCAGTTTGCCGACCACTGGCCTATCCTATCCTTAAAACATTTAAAATAAACCCTGTGCGCAAAACCAAAAGACAAAAGCCATATGCGGCAACTGACAAGCCACAGAGTCCCCAAAGCACAGCCACTCCTCACCTGCCCACCGTCGCTACAAGGCTCCTAGCTCCGCCAACCTCCATCCCAGTATCGTGGCCGGAAGAAGAGAGGCAAAGCGTGACCACCCTCTCCCACCCAGGGGATGCGGGAGCAGGACAAGAAGGCCAGTCTTGGGGCCCTGACCCCGGTTTGCCTTGGAACTGACATTGCTTCGACTCATGAAATGAGCCCCCCTGGATGACATCACCAGCAAACCCCTTTATTTATACTGACACTTTTATATAATTTAGTTGGAGAAGGGGGAGAATGAGTTAAAACCAAATGGAAGTGTGTGTGTGTGTGTGTGTGTGTGTGTGTGAATATATAGAGCTTCTCTACAACAAAAAAGGCTTCATAATTAAGCTACTGGCTTTCAATATTCAAAATTAGGATCTAAAAATAAATAAATGTTAAAATAAAGAGAATACTATTTAAAATCATAGAGCATGGAGGAATCTCAGGAAGTCCAGTAGCCTATAAAATTATATGCAAAGTATATTTTACTAACGGACTTCTTTCTTAGGAGAGGTTCCAAAGCTTATATCAAGGAATTCAGGACACCAAAAAGAAAGAACCACTGAGTCTATGTTTTGCTTAGAGTAGAGTAAATCTGCATTGTGTGAACTGGGTAAATTATGTAATGCCTCAAGTCCATATATGATAACTAAGGTGAACTAAATATTAAAACTATACCGTACATCCCTAGCCAGTTTGGCTCAGTGGATAGAGTGTCAGCCTGCAGACTGAAGGGTCCTGGGTTTGATTCAGGTCAGGGGCACATGCCTAGGTTGCAGGCTCAATCCCCAGTAGGGGGCGTACAGGAGGCAGCTGATCAATGATTCTCTCTCATCATTGATGTTTTCCTCTCTCTCTCCTTCTCCCTTCCTCTCTGAAGTCAACAAATATATATTTAAAAAAAAAACTATACCATACACGTGTAACTTATCCTTAATAATAAATTGAGAAGTTTTCTTCATCAATTTTTCTGAAATCTCCTTAAACTGGGTATGTGCTCTACATTAAAATAATAAGGATTATTAGGAAGTGTTCATTCAAAAATATCTATATTTAAACAAAATAGCGGGCATAAATCACTTATAAAAATGTTTAAATGCTAAATAAATATGAGGAGAATTTATTTCCAGTTATATAGTATCCACAGATAATTAAATTGGTTTATTAGCATACCTAATTTTTTTCAGCACTCTTTAGGAAGTGTGGCTCATGGCTCGTAAGAAAGTTCTACTTCTCAGTAGTTTAGTTGTTTTAAAACATCTTTGCATGTTGGTAATCAGTGATGCCCCAGTGTCATGTAGAGACTGAAAATATTCTGGGCTACTTGTCTTCGTTCACAAAGTTATGTATTTTTATTGTAATAACAGTTGTTTATGGGTCCTGTTGCAGTATCCTTTTACTAGAAGTCTTAATTTTAAAAGAAAAAAGAATTACAAATCTCAGTTTGTTCCTTTATTTATCATGCCATCACAAACACACATTCACACAAACACACGCACACATTTAAGTTATTCAATGCAGCATATTTTCTTGTTATATTAAAATATTCTCCTCCTATGGTTCTTTTACTTATTTTTTTAAAAATATATATATATTATTGATTTTTTTTTTTTTTTACAGAGAGGAAGGGAGAGGGATAGAGAGTTTGAAGAATCAATGAGAGAGAAACATCGATCAGCTGCCTCCTGCACACCCCCTACTGGGGATGTGCCTGCAACCAAGGTACATGCCCTTGACTGGAATTGAACCTGGGACCCTTCAGTCTGCAGGCCGATGCTCCATTCACTGAGCCAAACCAGTTAGGGCGATTTTTTTACTTATAAATTAAGCTTTGCCATTCCCAAACTCAGAAAGACTTTTACATTTCTAAATTTTACAAATATAGAAATATCCATAAGATGGTGCTGTATCTTTAAGTTAATTTGGTCAGATACTTGAATGCTAAAATACATCTATTGCAAATGTGTTTTTAAAAGTAGGTTAGAGTTCAATGTTTAATAAGCCTTATGATATAGAGATGTTGATAAACTATAATCAGAACCTTTATACAATTTATTTTTCATATCTCACACAATTGCTAAAGTATCTTTGTCCCAGATTTAGTTGCCAATTATAGGTGAAAAAAAATAATTGGTATTCTTATTGAAACTGACATTTTCTGAAAAATAGCCACTTTGCACATATTAGATACAGCAGTTGAATTATATACCATATCAATTTCCACCAAGGTCAATAATAGTCTTTAAAAGTCCTTTGAAACATCCAATTTGCTGAAAATTAGAAATGATATTGCATGCAAGCACTTCCTTTCAAAAGTAGAACCACGGAGAAATTAACTCAATAATTTTGTATACCTAACAAGATTATTTATCTAGTGAGGGAAAGGTAATTTAAGATATGCCAATTGTACAAAACTATTTCTTATTTAGGGTGATACAATTCAAGAGATAATATTTCATATTTCATGCAATTATCACTCATAAACATATTTAAAAAGTAGAGTACTTAAAATTCATTATAGAATCCTTTATTTTTTAAAGATAAGCAATCATATGCCAAAAGGAATAGTGGAGGTAACAGGAGAAAATGTGTTCATGAAAGAAAATATTTGGAGTTACAAAGGGCAATAATATCTATATTGGCAATAATAGCCAAGCCTGGAACCAGGAATCCATCACATAACTACATGAAAATCTCAAAATATTTACTGCTAAGACTTGAGACATTTTATTTTGTGGATTTGGTTTTCTATCAATTGCTCAGAATGTTTTCTCCCTATCAACAGTGCCATCTTCTGAATGACACCATCATTACAACTTTAAAAGGTGTAATCTAATGCTATAATTTTGCAGAAATCTTTGAATAGTTTAGTAGTTATTATAAGGTTGTAGCGAATGGAGAATCCTATGCAACATTACATTGCAAAATATCAAAACTTAGTGAATGGTTATTATTAAGAACATATACACTTTTGTCAGCAAAATATCAAATGGTATTCTAAAAAGTTATAAACAAATTCTAGGAAATATATGATACCATATTTGTGAGGACATTTTTACCTTCTCAAAATTTCCAGGAATTTAAATTCCTTAATTTTTTCTTAATAATCATTTTTCTTTTTTGTCCTGAAATGGAAAGTCTAAATAATACTAAGATTTATTTAAGTAACCTAATATAGCAAAACTCATATTTGTGTGGTTTCAAATAAAATTAAGAAACTAAAACCAAGTAATGAATTATTTTCCCATCCACTCGATGGGAAAACCATTGCTGTTGGTTATGCAATGCTACATAAAGAACATTTATGTCAATGGTACCTTCCCACACACTGTTTTCTATGCCAATGTTCTGTATTCAGTGGGAAAAATAGTACTATGATATAAAAGAAATAGTTAATGTGAATTTAAAAGATTAAGAAGATAAATATTAATTATAAGTTTCATCTGTACATTCATTTTGAAAATAAGACTGCACCTGTAGGAAAAATAATACCTTATCAGCTCCTTTGGAAGAAATCAAAGAGATGATAAAAGTCTGTAAAGACTAAAGGTACAACAGGGCAGGGACTATGTGCAGAAAATCTTTGCACATCAGTCAAAAGAACATGAAAAATACTAAGAAAGCAGCAACAGCCAGGGTTCTACTATAGAAATCTCCACAGATTAATTAATTCAATGAATATATATATACTTTGAATTAATCAATAATTTATACTTATTAATAACACATATAATAGTTTTTATTATTAAGTGTATTACAGATGTCTTCTTTTTTCCCACATTGACACCCTCCACCCGATTCCCACCCCACCCCAGTCCTTCAACATCCTATCCTGATTGTCCATGGGCAATGCCTGTTGCTGGGCCAGTACCAGGCTGTTTTGATTACAATAGCTTTGTAGTATAACTTGATATCAGGTATTGTGATCCCTCCAACCTGTTCTTTTTTTCTCAAGATTTCTGTGGCTATTTGGGGTCATTTTTGGTTCCATATAAATTTTTGGAGTGTTTTCTAGATCTGTGAAATATGCCATTGGTATTTTAATAGGGATTGCATTGACTCTATAGGTCAGATGTTTGAGTCAAACACCCCCTCCCCCTCAATTGCCAGGGCCAGCCCTATGGGCATAGCTTTCCAGCCCAGAGTTGTTCCATGGGGCACCTCCTGCTCCCTCAAGGTGGGGATGACTGCACTCTTCCCAAGGGCACTTTGGCCCTCATCTGGCTTTCTGCTGAAAATTCTCTTAGCGAATAATCCACCCCTCAGATTCACTGCTGGATGGTCTGCTCAGACCCCCTTTGCCAGTCTGGAGTTCTGCTGAGTGGCCTCTCCCACAGGCACTGATCCGGGCAAGCTTCTCAGGTGGGTGTTATAACCAAGCACCTGCTTTTTGCCTGGGGCAGTGTGGCCTGAGTCCCCCGGTGGACCGAGTCACCACTGATTCCCACTGTACGATGCTACCATAGGGTCCCTCCCTTTCCCTTCTCTGTTGCTCTGGTTTGGGGATCCCTGCAAGGACCTCAGACCCTGTACTCCCAAGGGACAGGAGCTGTGCTGCCAAACCTTTCCTCTGGCTTCCCACGGGTGCTGTGCACCTTTGGAGGTGGCTCCCCC
>NW_006296406.1:645218-647188 GCF_000327345.1 Myotis davidii
AGGAGCTGTGGCCAAACCTTTCCTCTGGCTTTCCAGGGGTGCTGTGCACCTTGGGAGTTGGCTCACCCACTGCACATCTTCTCCTGTCCCAACTCTGTGCTCTCCACTCACAGTATTTCAGTTCAACGATTTTTCAACTTTTTTTTTTCAAGTCAAATGTTCTGCAGTTTAGCACAAATCCGGTCTGGTGCTGGGAGTTAGTGGACAGAACTTCCTTAGACTACAGCCATCTTGCCCCTCTCAATGAATGGATATGTATTAATAATTCACTATGATCCAGGCACTGTGATAAGTGGAGGGGATACAATGATGAGCAAGAAAAGGACACAATTTCTCCCTCATGGGACATAAGGTGTAGGGTGAAAATAGACATTAATTAAACACACACACACACACACACACACACACACACAAATACACCATTACAAGCTGAATAACTATTATAAAGTAGAAGCACTGAGAACAGTGAGAGGATATAACAGGAAGGAATGACCTAGGCCAGTGGTCGGCAAACTCATTAGTCAACAGAGCCAAATATCAACAGTACAATGATTGAAATTTCTTTTGAGAGCCAAATTTTTTAAACTTAAACTATATAGGTAGGTGCATTGTTATTAACTTAATTAGGGTATTCCTAAGTTGGCCTTTGCTAATAACATCCTCAATCTGAGGGGTCGACCTCAGCGAATGTACCCCCACTTCTTCTAATGCCACTTCTTCAAAATAGACTTGCCGAGGCCGAAAAACGACTTCTGCGCATGGGCCACGAAGTTTCAATCGCACTGTAGTGGCTCACGAGCCGAGGTTTGCCGACCACTGACGTAGGCTGTCAGAGAGATGAGGTAAGCAAGAGATGCTTGAGTAGAGATCTTAAGAATAAGCCTGAGTTAGAAAGAGTCTTTTGTACTATGTCTGGTATTTGCTTCAAAATTATCTGGAGCGGAGGTGGGTGGTCGTCCATAAATGAAATAAGACATGTATTGGTAATATAAATATATTTGATAATTTCAATAATAATATCTTTATAGAGTATTTAAGACAGAAGTTGAAACATATTTGAAGACCCCCTAGTCAAGAAGGAATTTGGTTTGTTCTAAGTCCCTGAAAGGATAGAGTGGCTGGAATGCAGGGAACTGAAGCAAGACAGCACAGGGCCCTGTGGACTATATTAAAGGTTTTAGCCTTTATCCAAATAGCAATGATGGTTTTTAGACATCAGAGTTATATTCTTATATTTTATTTTTTATAATAGAAATCACTCAGGTTACATTGTAGAGATTAGAAGATGGCAAGAATAAGAGAAGGCAGTGGAACCGGAAAAAAGGAAGTGATCAGAAAGAAACAGGAGGTACATTTGAAAAACCTTGATGAAGAAATGGATATTAGATAAAAATGAGAAAGATATTAAGAGTATGTCTTGTTATTTTTAGTTTGTGCAGCATTTGGCTTAAGAAATTCTTAAGCCCTGGTTGGTGTGGCTCAGTTGGTAGGAACATCAGTCCATATACAAAATGGTCGTGGGTTCGATTTCCAATCAGGGCAAATGCTTAGGTTGTAGACTCAAATCCCAGCCCTAATTGGGGTGCGTACGTGCTGGAGGCAACCGATCAATGTTTCTCTCTCACATTGATGTTGGGGGGAAAAAGAAATTCTCTTAATTAAAAAATGTTTGCCTTGATTGAATTTTTAAAATAACATTTTAGTGTTGGTATCTTTCTCATGCCATAGAATCTTGAGCAATTCTGTCATTTTTTCTCCTCTCTTTTAAAAGAAGATTTAAGTACCTCTTACAGTGCTGAATTCTTGGGGGGAAAAAAATTCTCTTAATTAAAAAATGTTTGTCTTGATTGAATTTTTGAAATAACATTTTAGTGTTGGTATCCTCCTCATACCATAGAATCTTGAGCAATTCTGTCATTTTTTTTTCTCCCTTTTAAAAGATTTAAGTACCTCTTACAGTGCTGAATTCT
>NW_006296406.1:647345-673655 GCF_000327345.1 Myotis davidii
CGCTGACAGATTTAATTACATTCCTAACACATAGTAACTGAAGCTAGAACTGGTTCAGGATCAGGAGTAGTTATTAAAAAGAATTTAGTGCAGAGAAGTTTCACTTGAAACCCTCACTGGAGAGTGTCTGCAGGTTGAAGCGCTCACTATAAGAAAGGATACTGAAGTAAAATTTATTGCTTCCAGATGTTTAGTCAGTTTCATGTCGGTGATGGAATACTGTTCAAATGTTCCCATTTAATATTAACAAGAAAGTTTAGAACTGATGTAACCCTTTGTCTGTATCCACCTTCCCCCCCCCGCCCCCCAGGACATTATCAGAGAAGTTTTGGGATAATAATCCAAGACAAGTTAATTAACATCTTTCGTCCTTGAATTTCTCTGTGATTTGATGTGAAGAACAAACAGAACACCTAACCTGAACCCAAACTTACCAAAGCCCTGACCTGAATGAAATGCAAATGTCCTAAAAGTGAGAAGTCTCATTTTGTTATATCTTGCTTAATTGTAAACAGAGAAGGAAAAAGGATAGGGCATAGAGGAGAAGCCATCGTACATGCATATTTCAAGCTACTGCTTGTATTATGCCCGTCAGCATCCTGTTGGCCAAAGCATATCACATGGCCAAGCCCGGAGTCTAAGTAACTCAACAGAGAAGAAGAATACTCTGTCATGAAGCCAAAGCCAGTCACATGACCAAATCGAACATCAATGGGATGGGGAAGTGAGGGTGGGGAGGAGTGACTATTTTTGAATAATAACTCAATCTACCATGATGGCTTTAACATCTCGCCTCAATGTCTCTGTGTGTAAAGCCCTTCTAAGGTTGCTGTGAGAATTCAACAAAGCACTTAAGATGCTTGCCAGATGGTAAGTGCTATGTAAATAGAAGAACTACTATTTCTATATCTCTATGCTTGTTTAACGGTATTCCCACCTCCAGGCCTCCCATCGCCATTTCATGTCCTCTCATCTTCATTTCTTTTCCACATGGAAGCACATTGTTTGGCCCAAGACAGAAACTTTGCACTTAGGTGAGGCTAGCTCTAGTGACCATATTAAATGACTCGCCTGTAAGGAAGCTCTCTCAGGCAGGCCACCCAGATTTCCCCTTTTCATTTAAGGTACATCTCATTTAATGTTTTGATCCAGATGAGATTAATCCAAAATCAAGATTAATGAAGTATATGCCCTTGTTTTTCTTTTCTAAAGTCTCTGTTATGAATGTGTTTCCTTTTCTAAAGAAGGCAAAAGGAATTATAATAAAGATAATTTACTTCAAGTGACATCTCCAACTTCCCTTCCTTCCTCTGTAATTCTCAATATCATTTTCCCCTAAATATTTATTGCTACAACTGGATTGTATAGGAAATGTTTTTATTTCTGTATACCAAAGTGAAATCTTCCAGGAAATGGTTTCTTATTCTTGTCTCTTTCCTAACATGACACAAGGTAGATGATCAATAATATTTATTGGCTAGAATTAGGGAGAAGACTGAAATGAAACCTAACAACAGATTATTACATATTAAAAGTAGTGTTCACTAAAAGATACAGATTGCTATTTCTAAATTATACCTCAATAAAGTTTTTTTAATGTTCCCAAAGACAAACGATCAATGCCATATGGAATATTATCATTTTACTGGCAGATAATGATAATTATTGAAAAAGGGATATAAAATAATATTGCCAAATGTTTTTAAAATTGAGTTTTGGTTAGTACTAGAAAATAAGCATTGTACAAAAGATGGAGGGTAGTATAAAAGTAGTTTTTTCAACAAATGGTGCTGGAACAGCTAGATACCCATACAAAAACATAGGTATCAATCATCATCTCATATCATTCTCAAAAGTTAATATAAAATTGATGACAAACCTAAAGGAAAAGCTACATTTATAAAATTTCTAGAAGAAAACATTACAGAAAATCTTTCTGTCATTGGGTTATCCAAAGATTTCTTAAGTAAGATGCAAAAAAAAAAGTGTAATGAAGAAAAAATGAAAAATGTGTCTCTATCTAATTCTAAAACTTTTTTTCTCATAAAAAGACACTATTAAGCAAATGAGAAGGCAAGCTTCAGACTGGAAGAAAATATTTACTACACATATATCTGGAAAAGTACTTGTTTTTAGAATACATAATGAATTCATGGAATTCATTAATGAGAAGTCAAATAGCCCAAGTTAACTGTAGGCAAAAGATTTAAACAGGTACTTCACATCATATGCAAATGGCAAGTGAACCCAAGTAAAGATGCTCAACATCATTAGCCACTAGGGAAAAATGTAGATTAAAAACACAATGAGACAATACAGTATACTCATTTGAATTAAAATGAAAAAGACTAACAATACCAATTGCTGGTGAGGATATGAAACAGCTGGAACTTCCCCTCTGCTGGTGGGAATATAAAATAATACAGTCACTTTGGAAAATTATTTGGCAGTTTTAATACAGTTAGGCATACATATACTTACCATGAGAACCTATGTCCACAAAGACTTGTATATGAATGCTCAGATCAGTATTATTCACAATAGCCATAACCTAGAAGCTATCCAAATGTTCATCAACAGGTGAATGGATTTTTTTAATGTGGTAAATTTATACAGTTGAATACTACCCAGCAATAAAAAAAGAATGAACTACTGGTACATGCAACACAAATGAATCTCAAAAATATCATAAGTGAAATAAGGCAAGAAGTATATAGGTATAATTCTATTGTTATAAAATTGTAGAAGTTTCAAACCAATCTATGACAGAAGGCAGGTCAGTGGTTGCCTAGAACTGGGAGCAGAGAGTGAGATGGATTGCAAGGGGCGTAATGTGGGGGTTATGACAACTTCTGTATCTTGATTATTAGCAGTAGTTTCGCAGGTGTATACACCTGTCAAAACCCAACAAATTGTATAGTTAATATGGATGCAGTTCATTCTTTGTAAATTATACCTCAATAAAGTTGATTTAAAGAACAGATTTCCAAAAGCTTGGAATGAAATGACCTACAGAAAATTAACATTTTATTGGCAGATAATTATGTATTGCAAAATAAAAAAATGTAATACAGCTAAACACTTATAAAAAATGCTTTTGTTAGTGCTTAAATATTACGATTGTATAGAAGATGAAGAATAACACAATAATCAAATATAAGCATTTTTTATCCTTACTTTCTGGGTCAATATATTCTTACTCCTGCCTCACCTCTACCCCCCCATTTCCTTAGCTGAACAGGTGGACATTGCTTCTCTTCCTCCTTCCCCTCTGTCTTTATCCCCTCCTCTCCACATACTGAAAAAGGTCTATTATTTTATGCACTGTGGAGTATACAAAATAATTGATTTTTTATTTGAGAAAGAATTTTCAGGTGTAAAATTAAAATACCAGAGGCAGTACATGTAATCCCATTCAAGCAATTGGAAGTATTGACAAAAATGAATTGAACATTTCATACGCAGTCTCCAGAATTCAGAGAAAGGGCTCCTGAACTCACAGTGACATACAGAGCTGACAGAAGCTCATGAAATCCAACCCTGATTTAGTGCATCTCTCAGGAGACTGTTGCTGGTTTCTAGTTGCTTTCAACCTACAAGTTAATCTTATATTTGTTCTGTTTTCCTACGTATGACGTTTAGAAAGAATAGTAGAATTTAAGGGTTTGTTTCCAAAATAAAATTAATTTTGCTGTAATCCAACTAAAAGTCACAGTAAGCTTTTAACAGTACAGTCTCTATAAGTTCCAACTGATTTAAGTTTTAACTTAATTTCAAGGACTAATATTAAAGAACCATTTTAATGAAATTCTTCAGAATTCTAATAGAATCTGCATATTAGGGGATTTTTCACCTGGAAACATTGATGTATACGTAAATAATTTTCCTTGGCGAACGTATACCTACACATATTTCCATTACACTCACAAATTTTCAAGAGCTGGATTGGGAAGAAAAAATAAAGAGGTTAGGGATAATATTAAATAAGCAGAAGTTTTAGTTAATGGTCCATTTTTTCAAATAATTCATAATTCAGACTTGTTCATAATATGTCATACATGGAACTACGAGAAATTTGAAGCATTTTGAATATACAGCAAAATACTGTACTATTTACATTTTTTAAACCATCGCTATCAACTGTTTATTTGAATTCTAGGGCCACCAGTGCATTCAAATGATGGGTTGAAAACTTGGACTAGTACAAAAAGAGGGCCTATACTAAGGAGGACATACAGATAGCCAATAGACGTGAAAAAATGTTCAACATCACTAATCATCAGAGAATTGCAAATTAAAACCCCAATGAAATATCACCCCTACCTATCATAATGACTCTCCTCAGTAAATCAGCAAACAACAAGTGTAGGTGAGGATGTGGAGAAAAGGGAACCTTTGTGCACTGTTGGAGGGAGTGCAGATGGGTGCAGCCACTGTGAAAAGCAGTATGGAGTCACCTCAAAAAATTAAAAACGGAACTACCTCTGACCCAGAGATTTCACTTCTGGGAATTTATCCAAATAAACACAAAATGCTAATTTGAAATAATATATGCACCCCTATGTTCATTGCAGGGTTATTTAAAACAGCCAAGATATGGAAGCAGCCCAAATGCCCATTAGTAGGTGAGTGGATAAGAAAGCTGTGGTACCTTTACACAATGGAATACTCCTCAGCCATAAAAAAGAAGGAAATCTTACATTTGTGACAGCATGGATGGATCTGCAGATTATTATGCTAAGTGAAGTAAGCCAGTCAGAGGAAGACAAGTACCATAAGATTTCACTTATGTATGGAATCTAATGAACACAGAAACATAAAAATGAGTCGGTCAGAGGAAGCAAGTACCATATGATTTCACTTTTATGTGGAATCTAATGAACAAAATTAACAAACAAAATAGAAACAGACTCATAGATACAGAGAACAGGCTAACAGCTGTCAGAGGGAAGAAGGGTTTGGGGGCCTGGTGAAAAAGATGAAAAGATTAAACAACAACAATAACAAAAAACAACCCCCCCCCCACACACACACACAAAACACCTCATAGACAACAGTATGGTGATTATCAGAGGGAAAGGGGTGTGGGAGGATGTACAACTGAGTAAAGAGAGGATAAATGGTAATGGAAGAAGAATCGACTTGGGATGGTGAACACACAATACAATATACAGATCATGTATTATAAAATCATACACCTGAAACATATATAATTTTATTAACCAATGCACCCCAATACAACCATTAAATTAAAAAAAATAGCTTTTCTGGAAGCTTCTCTCCTCCCCAAAAAGATGGCCTGTGAACACCAAAAGTATAATCCTGGCATGAATACTTTTTGATACTGTGAATTTTCAGCTGTAAAATTACCTAGAATTTTTCCAAAGCTACCTTAAGTCCTTCCTGACCATAACAAAATTTTATTATTACTTGAAATATAATATCTAATTACATGGAAGTAAAATACTTAAGTAGTCAATAACAACAGTAATAATAACAGAAACTCAGAAGCATTGCCATCTGTTTAAAGGTGAAATGTATATCACAAGCCAGCCGACTTACTGAGTTCATATAATTTTTTTCACTGGATTTTTACAACCCACCCCCTCCATGAAGTAGGTTCCATTATTGTACCAACTTTACAGCTGCAGCCGGAATGCTGCTTTTCTTCATATTAGTAGAAAACCGTCTCTTCCTCAAGACACAAACAGCCAGCCAACAAACAGCCCTGGTAAAAAAAATCCAAAAGGCCATGGGGCAACTGTGGCTGAACTCACACATCTAGAGCTGTTCCTAACCAATCAGATGCCCTGGCCCCGAGAAAGACCACACTGATGTCCCTATGCAATTTAGCGAATTTCTGTTTCTTCCTATTTCAATATTACTTAGAGTATGGATACCCAATAATAATTATTAAGAACCAAAATTTTCAGAGATACATGCAATATAATCTCTACAAATCATATTGTATTAGGTTCTTCAAATGGGGAGGTGGTTGATTTAAAAAACAAAAAGAAGTAAGCTCTACCCTAACACTAATGTTAAAATAATGTTCCTTGGTGTCCTCCATCTGCTGTTTATGAAGCCCTGTGTCTGAGTGATGTTAGGATGGGGACACTGCAAAATAATATTTTTTATTGTTTATTCCATAGTAGAATACATACTCCTTTCTACCTTGATGAATTCAGTGGGATATCCCAGAGAGAAATTTGAAAGCTCCCCAATACCTACCACTTTTTAGTCCAAAGATAAAAGCAAGACCTGAACAGACAACATCTATTTTAACATTTAGTACATTCTTGCTAGGGAGATAATTTTTTTCCAATCTAATATCTTCTTGTTTCTGAAGAAATTTTGCATAAAAATGTGCATGTCTGAAGGAAGTCACTGAAGAAGGCCTGTGGGCTGTTTGTTCAGAGTCCTCACAGAATAGCATTAATCTTGACAATTAACCAGGTATTAGTGGTTGGTTTTCATATTTACAAGCTTTAAAAAGCAAATAAAAACATAATAACAGATTAAGAATGGACTTTTCTATGAGAGTATACAAATAATAAAATTCATAGATTGATGTGTATAATCAAATGCTTATTATTTTACAATGAGAAGAACAGTTATACAAATCAAAATTCTTGCACCTATTTAATGCTTTGAACTTTTTAGGGAAAACCATTTATAATCAAGAATTGGGAATGAGCGTGGAATCAGAACAGAGAGAGTTGTGTTGGAGAAATATAATCAGAAACAAACCTCCTCCAGACGCAGAAAACCTCACCACAAAGGTAGGAGAGAAAGAAAACAATTTTATTTGGGGATAAGCATTAAACCACAATGTGGTGTGCATTGTAGGCAGTCAAGTAAAAAGATTGTAAAGACAAAGAGATCTCACCCTTTTGCATAGCCAAGCAGATACAACCCATTGCATGCATATATGTTCTCATGGTGAACAGCAACTAGTCCTTAACTAAGAGAACTTAACAGCACCATTTGTCACACATAGTTCATTCTCAATTCACTTGGCAATTGGGATGATCATCTGTGTTAGCTAATTGTCTTACCCAAAAGAAAACTAAAATCTTATACCTTTATGACAGGAGGTAGTTTTACAACTTGGAGTGAGACTTTCACTGAAGTAAGGCCACTATGGTCCCATAGAACGTGGAAAATAGAAATGTTACCTTCCTTGATAATTACATTTCAAAGAGACGGTTCCTAAATCCTTAAGAAAGACATTCCTGGGTCTTTAAGCTGGCAAGACATTCCTGGACCATTAATCTTATTATCTTTTAAGAACATATACCTTTTGATCTCACTTCCTGGACCATTAATCTTATTGGCTGATAAGATTATCTTTTAAGAACATATACCTTTTGATCTCACTTATTCAAGGAGTCTAAACAAGCAAACAAACAAAACCCATAAAACTAGCCAAACCAAAATTCTAACTTCTGAAGACAGAAAACAGATAGGTGGTTACCAGAGGCAGGGTTCAATGGAGGGCAAAATGGGTGAAGGGGTGGGGGTTTTAAAAAGTATCAACTTCCAATTATTAAAAAAAATGCCATGGCAATATAATGTACAGCATGGGAACTATCCTATATAATAAAAGGCTAATATGCAAATTGACAGAACAGTGGATCAACTGGTCTCTATTACATGCACTGACCACCAGGGGCAGACGTTCAACACAGGAGCTGCCTCCTGGTGGTCTTTGCACTCCCACAGGGGGAGCGCCACTCAGCCAGGAGCCCTGAGCCGGGCTCACTGCTGGTGAGCACAGCGATGGTGGCAGAAGCCTCTCCCACCTTCGTGGCAGCGCTAAGGATGTCCACAGGAAGCAGGCCTAAGCCATCAATCGGACATCCCCTGAGTGCTCCCGGACTGTGAGAGGGCACAGACCAGGCTGAGGGACCCCCTGAGTGCATGAATTTCATGCACCAGGCCTCTAGTAGTTAATAATACTATAGTGTACATTTTAAAGATCTTAAAAGAGCAGATCTGGGAAGTTTTGATCATTTCACAATATATACAAATATCAAATCATTATGTTGTTTGTATACCTGAAAATAATATAATGTTATATATGAATTATATCTAATTTTGTTTTTTACCTCCGTCCTCAGGGGACATGATATGGCTGTCCTGTGTCCAAGGGTGGGCAGAAGTCAATGGTCAGGAAACCTTCAGCAGCAAAATTAGGATAAGAGTAAGGGCTCCAGTCTGGAAAGTCTATGTAGGGGCCAGAACCTACAGTCTCCTGTGGACTGGGAAGTGAGTATGGCCTGCATGTGAGAGGAGGAGCAGGGGCAGGCCTGGTTACCAGAGTTAGCAAAGTCATAGCCAAGGCTGGAGGACCTGTGTGAGGGCCTGGAATCTCCCAAGGTACTGAAAGCTAGTACTTCTTGGACATAGAATTCTGGGACACCAAGGGATTGGAAGGTTGGACCTGGACTCCCAGAATCCTGAGGGGTTGAGAGCCTAGGGACACCATAGGACTGTGAATAGACTACTGGACTGCAGAGAACCTCTGGAAGATCAAACTTCCACAGGGTCCCAGCAAGAATCAGGGCCTAACCCCTAAGATTCCCAAAGTTCTAAGAGCTGGGATGTGAGTCCCCGAGGGAAGCTGAGGCTGGGAGCTGAAGGAACCAGGTGAGTTTCCAGACTTACCAATCTCATCCTTGTTCACAGATGGGGTCAGGGGCTGGGCCAGGGGAGCGGGGGGGGACTGTCCCAATAGAGACATAAGCAAAAAGGAATGCAGTTGAATGTATCTGGAGATTTTTCAGCATCCATTCTCCAGCTGTGAGAAATGGCTCACCTGTCTGAATGTAAAATGACGGACTGGGAAACAAAAGCATGGCGAAAAGGAGACTTTTAATAACACTCTGGAGAATGGGCACCCATTGTACAGCAACACACGTGGGGCAGGAAACAGAGTCCATTCATTTAGTTCCTCCTCTGGTTCTCACTGGCTGAGTACTACTTGGTCACCTGTTTCCCAATACGTGGCCTTAGGTCTTGCTGTCTCCTATTGGGATGAGACTTTTCTAACTGTCTTCACCTTCCCTTTCTAGATGAGGCAGGTGCCTCAGCGGATTCCACCATGTTGGCCCAGGTGCACAGTTCTTTGTTCCTACATCCTCTTCCCTCCTCCCCACATTCTGCTTGCCCTGGGGTCATTCAGCAAATTCCACCAGAAGCCGACCATGCTGGAGATGGATCACAGAGGCATCTAAGTCAGGACTACATCTCTCATCCCTGAGGGGATGGTCTGGCATCTCAACCTGGACAGGCACATCGAGTTTCCCAACATCTCTCTGCTGAGAAGTTCCCTAATAGTCTTTCCTTGGGAAGCGAGGTATCCCCATCCCCTCTCCTGGGGAAAGCATGAATCAATAGTCCCCTAACCTCTCAGAGATCCAGGGGTCCAGACCCCAGCCCCACCTTCAGACCTAGGAGTCCATGCCCTGTCCCACAGGAGTCGGGAGCCTAGCAGCCCCTCGCCTGGGACCCAGGAGTCCTGACCTTTAGCCTTCTCCTCCCTAGGACCTAGGAGTCCCAGTTCCCAGATGCCTCATTTGCACAACCTCAATTATATCTAAATTTAATAAAATAAAAAGACATACATATTTCAAAGAGGAGAGAAAGAACTCACACTTTCTAAAGTAAATACTCTAAGAAAGCGAAGGGGGAGAGAAATCCCCTTATTTTCAACAGGGAGAATGAAGCCTCTTATGTTTAATTTGTATTTGCCCTTAGAGGTACACTATGCCAATGCCTAATTTGCTTCAGACTCGTGTTGCACAGATTCTTTCTTCTTTCTTTCTTTCTTCTTTAATCTTTCTTTCTTTCTTCTTACTTTTATTGCTTTCAGAAAGGAAGAGAAAAGGAGAGAGAGAGAGAGAGAGAACATCAATGATGAGAGAGAATCATTGATCAGCTGCCTCCTGCAAGCCCTCCACCGGGAATTGAGCCCACAACCCGGGCATGTGCCCTTGACTGGAATCGAACCTGAGACCCTTCAGTCTGCAGGCCGATGCTCTATCAATTGAGCCAAACCAGCCAGGACTCCTTTTTCTTTAGATGCTTGGACTTTCAATTCCTACCTTTGCCTCTTTCTCTCTCTCCCTCTCATTTCTACATTCATTAACACGTTCTTCCTTTAAATATGTTGCTATTCCATTCAATTAGGTTACATAAATTAGCCAAGGGAGCCATTCAATCTCTTTGAGGTAAATTTGCTTATTGCTGTTTTATACGTTGATTCCAAAGTTTGTCTCTTAAAGCAAACTCATTCTGCTTCTTTCAACTTTTTTGAGAGGCACTTATAGCTCTGCCTAGAAAATCTTACAACACAGACTTTTCCCGGAATAACATACCCCTCCAGCAGGTACTCAGCAGCTATTGCTGATTGATTGAGAAACCTCATTAACTGAAAGACCAGCATAGCTTTCCTTCCAGTTCAACTGGTTCCTGTGTAAAGTTTCCGATTGGCAATTACAGGAATGGTTTTCATTTCCCTTTGCTGTTAAAGAAGCTAGCAGAACGAAGCAATGACATTACCAAAATAATGACTACATCTAAAATGGAAACATTCCAAGTGTCTTGTGAGGCATTGTTCAACCCCTTGAGATTTACCTGAGTTTGTATAACCACTTTGTTGTGAAAATGTAGAAAGAAAGAAATCTTGCCTCTGCACTAGGAATGTAACCTATTCAACTTCTCTTTCCTGAAACTACATCTGGCTACTTCATTAGTATGCTTATTCCTGTGGGTTCTGTTGCTGCATTTAGCACTGTGAAAAGTACTCAAATTAATATGTGTGTAGGAAGTCTTTGCCTTGATTCTCTTAGGGCTTGATTCATCTGAAATTACCTTTGGAAGCAGCTCTGCTGACCTATGTGCACGGATTTAGTAAGGAACAACCACCATTCTTGAGAGTTAAAAACTTTCAGCTGCATGTCAGTTGTGTTTCTTTCTTCAGCAGCATCTTCTTCCAAATAAGATAATTTATTCTGGAAACACAGAAAGCAAAGAGAAATCAATACTGTAATCATTAAACATTTTCTAAATTAGTAACTAAATGTGTTTCTGCAAGATATTCCAGTAAGCTTCTATAAAACTTTTTTTTAAAAATATCAAGATGTATTCTCCACCCCAAAATAAATACCAATTTATAAAAAGCCATAATTCCTCAATATTATCTCTGCATTTTTTATACATTTTCCCTCATTTGGTATATAGTCTACTGCAATTCAAAAGTGGCAGAATAATTTAATAGGAAACAGTTTTTCTGAAATGAGAAAAGAATACATGGCACTCTCTTTTTTGGGAGATCACAAAAAGTAATGGTCTCAAAGTGGGAAAGCAATGGTCTCATGAAACCCCAAAGACCTGAGAATGGATCCATCTCTTGCAATTACCAAATCTGTGAGTTTAGGTAAATTATTAATCTCCTTGAGCCCTTATCCTCTCATCATTTCCTCAGACATAGATTTTACCTCATGGTCACTATATATAACACTTTAATCTATATATATAGAAAAGGCTAAGTGACTGGCTATACGTCCATCTAATCCTCCGACGGACCGACCAACCGGTCAGTACATATGACACACACTGGCACTTTAAAAATAAACATTGACTTGAGTATGCATGATATTTGTCCCTGTCTGACACTGGCCTCCCATTTAAATTAATTCAGAGACAGTTTCTTGTGATGCCAGCATTTGCAATGACTATTAATAAATCACAAGGACAAATTCTAGACAGAGTAGGAGTATTTCTACCTGAACCTGTTTTCAGACATGATCACTTATATGTTGCTTTTTTGAGTTTGAAGAGCGTGTGATGTTAAAGTTCTAAATACTTCATTCATCACAAGGGAAATTAGTCAAGTACTCTGAAAGTGTTTTTACTCTTAATGTGGTATACAGAGAGATATTAGAATAAGTTTAATCACTTTATCAATCATTGTTTTTATATCATGTTTCTGTTATTATATCATGTTGTTATTGTTTATTAATCAATTTATATATTATTTTCATATACATTTTACTAATTTTCTTTCATCTCTGACATTTCTATTATAGAGAAAGGGCAAATAGCAATATTAAAATATTTCTTCTAATTAATTTCCTTTCAATGTGCATGAATCGGTGCACTAGGCCACTAGTATGGTTTCTGGACGAGCATTATGAAGAACACAAAACAGCCAACACATAGCAGATGTTCAGTATAGGGTAGCTGTAATTATCTTCCTCTCCAAGGTTCTATAGCATCCTGTTTAGAGCTCACAGAAAAATTACAATTATAATTCGCTTGGCACTATTCTCCTGGACATGCAGAATTTCTGTACCTGAGATTAGTGTAACATGCTTTCCTAATGAGCTTTAATCTATTCCCAACTCATTATTCTTTTCCTGCATAAGCATCCAAATCCTGTTAGATAAGAAAAACAAATCCCATCAAAATATATATCCAGGCTTCCAGATAAAATCTTCCTTACATATTTGTTATCGAATATTGCAGCTTTGTTTTTACTCAAAACCTAATACCAGAAAATAAGGTTATTCTCATTACATCTATTTGAATAATAACTATGAAGCATGATAGATTTAGAAATGTCAAAGAAAAATGAGGTTTTTGTCTACTCAAGAATCTTAAAATAAACAATCAAGAAGAATAGAATTTTGGTACTGATAGAGCCGTAGTACTTTAGAGTTCACCTTATTCAATTATCTCACTCCCTCACCTCCCCTTACCTTTTTCAAACAAGAAACTTTATTCAGAGATCTAAAATAATGTCATTGTGATATTGCTAAGACCAAAACTCAAGTTCCTGACTATTATATCATGGGTAGCTATAATTATCATTTTCTTCATTATTTGTTTGAACACAGAGCTTCAAGAGGAAGAGATAAGAATTGGCAAGTTTTCAAAACTTCATTTTTCATTCCCATCTTTCCATGCTGTATAGGTTTTGAAAATAAACAGTGGCATGACTATTTCTTGGTTTTGCTCAAAATGTGTAGCCTTTCTTCTGGTAATAGAAATAATTTTTTTCTGTAGGCATCCACTCTATCCCTACTCATGGTCCATGTGGCTTTATCTTAATAAATACTTGCTAAACTAGTGAAATAATGAAGCAAACTGTATTTTATTGATCAGACACATCTACACTTTTTTTTTTAGTGCCCATTAGCAGATGAGTGGATTAAAAAACTTTGGCACATCTATACATTTAAAAAAATAGCAATGCATCAATGAGAAAAGTATATTCCGTTCACTGTCTAAAGACTATTTGGGGTGTGTATATGTATTTTTGGCTGAAATTCCCCAAAGATTCTCAGCTAAGGTGCCATCCAAAGGATAGTTATTCTCAAGATAATGAAAAGCAGCAGGAGGCATCTTGCAGAGCATTTTGTATAAAGTAAACATGAAGGTTGGGTGGAGAAGAGATGAACCTGGGGGTGTCCCCTGGTACTGTCATGTTAACTAGAATGAAGGGAACACTAGAGCAAGTACCCAAGCAGGATCATCGAAGGTTTACTTGTCTAAGGAATGAAATTTGATCCCTTGCCAGTCAAAAGAACCTTAGTCAATTGAAGTGGTGGCTGAGGGCAAAGACAACGCTAAATGGATAATACGGAAGGAAATCATACACATCAACCATCTTTAGAAACGAAGGTGGTATTTAAAGTATTAACTAAATTTTATTTCCCCCACTTCATCTACTGGTTTACATAGGGTTTGTGGCCAGTGGTTATTTATTTTTTTAAAATATATTTTATTGATTTTTTCAGAGAGGAAGGGAGAGAGATAGCTAGAAACATTGATGAGAGAGAAACATTGATCAGCTGCCTCCTGCACACTCCCCACTGGAGATGTGCCCGCAACCAAGGTACATGCCTTTGACCGGAATCGAACCTGGGATTCAGTCCCAGGCTGACGCTCTATCCACTGAGCCAAACCGGTTACGGCTACCAGGAGAGCACACATAATCTTGTTAACTGTCCTGTAATCCAATCCTCACCTTGCTTTCTCCCACTTTCATGCAATTTTACTGCCGTTTGGGCCTGACTCTCAAATGCATAAAAGAAACTGCAACACTGTCAGTTCTGCCCAGAACCTGAGGTCTTGTTTCCCTGGCTGGTGACTCAGTAGTTGGAGCAGAGTCCTGTGCACCAAAAGGTTTCGGGTTCAATTCCCAGTCAGGGCGAGTATGGGCGGCAACCGGTAGTGGAGTCTATAGGAAACTGGAGGTTATGACAGAAAGAAGATATCATAGAATGGGGAAAGGGGGAGTTAAAACAGTGATTAGAAAAACTCCATGAATATGAAATAACTCTGTGTATTCATTTCCTTGGACCATTTAAGATCCAAATCAATGATGTACTGTAAAATGTTTACTAGTTGAAATTCGCTTCACTGCAGTAGTTTTTTAAAAAAATACTTTATTGATTTTTCTTTTTCAGAGAGGAAGGGAGAGAGATAGCTAGAAACATTGATGAGAGAGAAACATTGATCAGCTGCCTCCTGCACACTCCCCACTGGAGATGTGCCCGCAACCAAGGTACATGCCTTTGACCGGAATCGAACCTGGGATTCAGTCCCAGGCTGACGCTCTATCCACTGAGCCAAACCGGTTACGGCTACCAGTGGTTATTTTTATAATTTAGTCTATAAATTATAGAATACCAAAGTAGCTCAATAACTATATGGTGATGGATATTAACTAGACTTATTATGGTGATCATTTTTCAGTTGTACCAATATCAATTGTTATGTTGTATGCATGAAATTAATGTAATTTTTTATCTCAATAAAAAGTTATTTTTAATTAATTAATTAATTAATATTTTTATTGTCTAAAGTTTTACATATGTCTCCTTTCCCCCCCATTACCCCCCCCAAAGCCATTCCCACCCCCGAGGGCAAGCCCCCACTGTAAAGATACAAATTATGAACAACAAATACACATCTATCAACAAGTGAATCTAAAAATCAAGTGAATAAATAATCTGATGAACAGAATAAACTGGTGAATATAATAGAATCAGGGGCATAGAAAGGGAGTAGACTGACTATTCTTGGGGGGTAAAAGAAAAGGGGTGTGGGGGGTGTGGGAAGAGACTGGACAAAAATCGTACACCTATGGATGAGGACAGTGTGGGGGGGATAAGGGCAGAGGGTGGGGTGGGAACCAGGTGGAGGGGAGCTATGGGGGGGAAAAGGAGGAACAACTGTAATAAACTGAACAATAAAGATTTAATTTTAAAAAAAGGACAAATAAAATAAATAAATCCCAAAGAGCCTGAGAGTAAACTAGCAGAAGAGAGCACATCAGTACTTAGGAATAAATACTGCAACTGGAGTTGGATGCAGTAACTGATGAGCTTTATGGATTATTTCTTTTAGGAAAGACATGAACATGTTTCCTTGTGCTTTGCTTTTGTAGAAGCAGCATTCTTCTGAAGGGATGAGAAAATTAATATTTGGATGTTTAGGTTTGGAAGAAGTATCATGTTGTTGCTGGGCAATCAAGAGATGGGATGTAGAAGATATTCATCAGATGGAGATGTCCGATTTAGTTTAAACACTCCTCTGACGTGTTAGTAATTTTCTGCATCATAAACTCAGCCCTCCCTAGAAAGCAAGAAAGTTTACATACCCAGATTTATGTTCATCTGGGATGCAGGCATGTAGCATCTAGGTTGAAAAATGCTTTCTCTTAGTCTTTTGAAGGTAGTTAAAGACACTTTCCTGGATTCCAAGATAATTATCATTCCTTCTTTCAGATAAAATTTTTTTTCAATGATGCTTTTCAATAGTGTGTGTGTGTGTGTGTGTGTGTGTTGGCATTTTGTATTTCACTACATTATCTCTATGTGTGTATTAATTTTTATATATCTTTTTTTATTTTCTGTGAGTCTTCAAACTTAACATTCTAATTTTTCATCAATTCTAGGAAATGATTCAGTATTACCTTTTCCAATATTCATTTTCTCAGACTCTCCATTCTATCATTCCAGGATGCTATTTTATATATATTACTAGAGGCCTGGTTCACAAAATTCTTGCATAAGTAGGGTCTCTAGGCCTAGCCAGCAATCAGGGCCCGTCAGAGCATTCCAGCTGCTGGCTGGGGCCTTCCTTCTGGCTGCCAGCCTGGGCCTTCCTTCCCCTGGCTGCTGGCTGCTAGCCAGGGGCTTTCTTCATTCCATGCCACCCCCTGGTGGTCAGTGCACATCATAGTGAGCAGTCAAACTCCTGGTCTCCCAGTCGAACTCCCAAGGGGACACTTTGTACATTGGCCTTTTATATATATAGATAACTTGTTCTTCTACATGCTGCAACTTTTCATTTTATATTTTCCTTCTGCTTGTCTCACTCTGCTGCATTTTTCAAAGTTTATTCCCATCTCTCTTCCAGTCCTCGCTGTATCTAATTAGCTGATTAATCCTTCCATTCAGGTTTGGTCATGTAAATTTTCTTGGATTATAATATACAGTAGAGGCCCGGTACATACGTTCATGCACCAGTGGGGTTCCTCAGCCTGGCCTGCAGGATCAGGCTGAAACCGGCTCTCTGACTTCCCCTGAGTGGTCCTAGATTGCAAGAGGGCTTAGGCCAGGTGAGGGACCCTACCAGTGCACAATTAGGGCCAGGGAGGGACATGGAAGGTTGGCCAGCAGGGGAGGGCTCCAGGCCATGTCCTGCCTGTCTTGCTCAGTCCCAATTGGCAGGACCCCAGCAGCAAGCTAACCTACCATATATATATTTGAGGTGACAACTTTTTAAAAACATATATTTTTATTGATTTCAGAGAGGAAGGGAGAGGGAAGGAGAGATAGAAACATCAATGATGAGAGGGAATCATTGATTGCCTGCCTCCTGCACACCCCCTACTAGGGATGAAGCTGGCAACCCAGGCATGTGCCCTAATGCTTTATTCACTGAGGCAAACCAGCTAGGGTGAGGTGACAACTTTTAAAAAGGATTTTGCATCTGCAAGATTGGTGGTCTATAAATTCTCTTTCTTGTTATATTTATGTTAAATAAAATGAAATGAGAAGTATCCACCCTATTCTCTGAACAAGTATGTCCAAGATTGGTATTATTTTTCACCTAAGTGTTTAGAAATTTTCACTAGTGAAGCTTTTGGAGAATGTGCTTCTCTTTGTTTTATAAAAAGATTTGATTCCATTTCTCCAATAGATTTTTTTGACAATCTATATATATATAAAACCCTAATATGCAAATAGAATGAATGGTGGAGCAACTGGACAAGTGAACAACCAGTCGCTATGATGTGAGCTGACCACCAGGTGGTGTGCAAGGAACATGGTGGGCATTGGCAGCAGGTGGCAGAGCACGGAACATGGCGGGAATCAGCCATGGTGGGATGGTGGAACAGGTGAGTGGTGGTGCCAGACCAAGGCAGGCACCAGTTGATGTCATCAGGGTGAGCCTCTGGTGGTTACTGAAAATTCTTTGCTCCTGCACACCATGGTCCCTCCTGATGCTTGTACCTGCTGCCAGCACCGGAGCCGCTGCTCAAACTCACTGCCAGCGTCCAGCACCAGCCACAATCGCTCGGCACCATCAGCATGTGTAAACAGCAGTTGTGGCCCCGATCCTCCCTCAGGGCTTCTCTACCTCCCCCTGCTCCTGAGGGGCGATCGGGGCAGCAGCTGCTGCTTGCACCTGCTGACGGTGCCGACCCCGCTCACATCCACTGCTGGCACTGGCCCCAATCACACGCCATCAGCAGATGCAAGCAGGACTGGCGCCTTCAGCATGTGGCTGTAGTGGAGCTGACAGACAGGGGATGAGGGGGCTGCGGCAGGAGGGGCTAGGCAGGGGCACAGAGGATGGGCTGTGCCCACCACAGCTTCGCAGCCCACAGTTCCTTTCAAGGTGCATGAATTCATGCACCGGGCCCCTAGTTGTATATAGTTAAGGTGAACAATATGATGTTTTTTTAAAATATATTTTATTGATTTATTACAGAGAGGACGGGAGAGAGATAGAGAGCCAGAAACATCAATGAGAGAGAAACATCGATCAGCTGCCTCCTGCACATCTCCCACTGGGGATGTGCCCGCAACCCAGGCACATGCCCTTGACCGGAATCGAACCCGGGACCCTTCAGTCTGTAGGCCGACGCTCCATCCACTGAGCCAAACCGGTTTCGGCTACAATATGATGTTTTGATATATGCATACATTGTGAGATGATCACCACAATTGAGCTAAATTAACATATCCATCACCCTACATAGTTACCACTTATTTTTGTCTATTTTTTGTTGTATTAGTTTTAGTATTGTGGAAATTCAATATGTTTACACAATAAAGGTACTACCTTTTTTTTCATTTTTGTCCAACTGAAATATAAAATTGCCTCTACATTTATAAACTTAATTAGGACTAAACAAAATTAATTAAAATACTGTTTTAGTAGAACACTGGCTGCCGAAATAGCAAATTTTCCCTGAATTTAAATTATCTATTAAGTGGTTTCTATGGTTTCTCTATAGTCTTTTTCATTCATTTTGCAAGAATGAATTTGGCATAAAACACATAATTAAAAAGTAGCATAACATTTACTTTTACCATATTGGCTTGTTATTAAGCCCTTTTCTTTCTGTTTCAAACCTACCCTTCTAGTTTCTGCCTTGTCTTTCTAGGTCTGGGGTTCTGCAAACCATATTGCTGTCTTGACAGTTACCTCACTGATAGACTTCGACGGCAGGGAATTCTAAGGTAAGACTGGAGGTCTAGAGAAGGACAAAGAGACATGTTCTCTCCCGCTTTGCTTCCTGTGACTGTCAACATCACCTGAGCAATGATTTTTCGCCCTGGAAGTGGCAGTAGGTAACAGGAGCAGTTGGTTCTATTTCTTCTTCTTTCCCCCAAACATCTACAACCAGTCTCATTTTGCCTTCTCAGAGAGTCCTGCATCAGTTAGCTGGTACCCCATCCTTAGATATCTGAGTCCCTGCTCCCTGGGCCCTCTCCACTTAGACCTGGAGTACAAGCACCAGCCAGGCAGATTGTCCTCAAACTACTAGTTTTTCTAGTATTCCACTACTGGTGATAGCTTCCTACTGCAGTAGCTAGCTCCACAATCCTCTAGTACATATTAAATCAATTCCCTTATTAGATTCTCGTTAAAAAGTTGGTGAGACAATAGTGTGATAAAGGCCTGGGGTAGGGTGAGGGGATGAAGGCGGGAAGGGGAGGATATAGGGGACATCTGTAATCCTATATAATAAAAGGGTAATATGCAAATAGACTGAAGGGCAGAACAACTGAACAACCAATCAAAGTGTAATATGCTAAGGCTGCTCAATCACTCACCATGACATGCACTGACCACTAGGGGGCAGATGCTCTGACCGCTAGGTTAGCTTGCTGCTGAGATCCAGTGGATTGGAACTGAGCAAGGTGGGCCAGACACACCCTGGAGCCCTCCTGCGGTCCCTCCCCAACCTGATCATGCACCAGTGGAATCCCTCAGCTTGGCCTGTGCCCTCTCACAACTGAGACCCCTGGAGGGGGGGGGGGGGGTCAGAGAGTCAGTTTCAGCCGGATTCTGCAGGCCACTCCCCTTGGGAGGGTGCCAGATGCAGGGCTCATGGCTGGCAAGTGCTGCAGCAGCATGAGCCTCTCTCAATCGGGACTGATTGGGCTCGAGCCCGCGGCAGGCACAGTGGGACCGGGATGAGTAGCAGCAGCAGGTAGAAGCTGCAGGTGGCATTGGACTGCTGGTTTCAGCCCAATCCCTGCAGGCCACCTGGAGGAACCCCACCCATGCACAAATTCAGGCACTGGGCCTATAGTAATGACAATAAAAAATAAACTTAAAAAAATGTTGGTCTGATTTCTGCTTTCTAACTGATAAAAAAATTTCTTAATCTATGTGTTTTCTGTGCAAAACCAAAAACTTACTTAAAAACTAGGTTAAGAAGAAAACAAATTTTATCATAGAATATAGGTTTTTATTGAAATCTTGGGACAAGAAGGGCTATGAGGCCTGGTAAGTTTTGGGAAAAAAGCCTGAACTAAGATTATTCCTTTTTGTCTTTCTCGTATTCTGTTTTCCCATCTTCTCTATTCTTTCCTTACTTTCTCTATATCTTGCTCAGTAGACCAATTTTCTCTACCCTTTTATTATAGCACCTCATAGCTCTGGTTTATTTGTTTTTAGTTCAAGTAATGCTCACTAGGCAAACTGAACTCCAGTTCCAGATAAGGAGACAGAGGCCCTTAGTGCCCTTGTATGCACAAACGTCCACACCTGGTTGTACCCACTTAAGCCATTACAAACACAGCTGTGGGGCTCTACCACTGGAGAAGGGCAGGGATGGGGACTTTGTGCTGAGTGTACAGCTCAACAAGTTTCTAATTTTTATTTTTCATTAAAAAGGATCATAGACTAAGGAGATTTTTTTGGATGACATATTTGAGGCCTACACCATTTATGTAAAATAATTATTAGATTATTACTTAAAACTTTGTTAAATGTGTGCTCACTGCACAAAAAGTATAAATATAGATGATCCACAGTAAAATAAAAATAGGTATCATGTAAATTCTCAGTACACAGGTATATTTAACCAAAATTATATTTATTTATATAAGCATAATTTTTATTCTTTACAAAACTGGGATTCCCATTAACAATAATTTTGAGTAACTTTACATGTCAATAAATATGTTTCAAAATATCATTTTAAAAGACTACTCAAAAATTTATGAAACACAATACTTAACCCAGATTATCAGACATTTATAGCATTTAATAATGCAGCTACACATTTGCAGTTACCTTTAATTATTTCCTGAGAAGAACTTTTTTAGGAGAGGTATTTCTAAGTTGATAAACATAATTTCAAGATATTTGGTGTATATTTTTTGTATCGATTAACATTGCTTCCATTAATATAAGGGATTACCTGCCTGTTTCTTTTCATACTCGGAACAAAATTGTTGTTATCAATTTTTTAAAATGACAATTTGAGAGGCAAAACCCCCTGGTTTCAGTCCTGGCCAGTGTTGCTCAAGATTAGAGCATCAACCCGTACACCGAAGGGTCACAGATTTGATTCCTATACCTGGATTGCAGGTTGGATCCCTGGTACGTGCAGGAGGCAACCAATTGATGTGTCTTTCTCACATCAATGTTTCTTCTCTCTCTTCCCCTCCCTCCCTCGCTCCTTTCCACTCTCTCTAAAAATCAATGGAAAAATATCCTTGGGTGAAGATTAACAACAAGAACAACAACAAAAAATCCTGATTTTGCATTGTTGTTTTAATGTACATTTTATTTTTAAATATTGAACTAAAGATTTTTAATATTTGTTTAAGTTTTTTCTTTTGTGATTTGCTTTGCTTCCTTTCTCTCTCTCTTTTTTAAATCCTCACCCAAGGATATTTTTCCATTGATTTTAGAGAGGGTGAAAGAGAGAGGGAAAGACAGAGACAAACATCAATGTAAGAGAAACACATTGATTGGTTGCCTTCTCCATGCGCCCCAACCAGGGCCTGGGCCAGGGAAGAGCCTGCAACCAAGGTACATGCCCTTGACCAGAATTGAACCCGGGTCCCTTTGGTCTATAGGCCGACACACTATCCACTGAGCCAAACCAGCTAGGGCTGCTTCCTTTCTCTATAGTTGTTCTTTGAGTAATATGTAACAGTTTATGTTTTAGCATTTGATCCATTTTATGTTTTAGCATTTGATCCTTGAACCCATCAAATTAGTGTGGTAAAGGCCTCAGGTGGGGTTTGGGGGCAGGCTAGAAAGGGTCAAGGGGGGAAAAAGGGTACGTCTGTATTACTTTCAATAATAAAGATAAATTCTAAAAAAGAAAGTTCATATCACTTATTTTATAAGTATCATTGAGGTTTAAGCTAATTTTTTGCCTCTTCATCTAAATCTCCTATTTTATTAAAATAATTTATCCCTCAAATAAGTGTTCAGGTTAATATACAATCAGGAATTGTATATTAACCTGTTCTAATTTGGTCAAAAGACAAAATACACTTCTATTAATAAATAGCACCCAAAAATAAAATAATAAATCCATGAATAGAGGAATTAAATAAGGTATAAAGCTTGTCTATATAAGATTCAATGAACAATATATTAGCTGATTTAATTATAAGATATGCCAATGATAAAATATTATTTACTACAAGTATCACATTAGAATTTGTTGTTGTGATTGTTAATCCTCAGCCAAGAATATCTACAGAGAGTGGGAGGGAGAGGGAGAGAAAAAGAGAGAGAGAAGGAGAGAAACATCAATGTGAGAGAGACATATTGATTGGTTGCCTCCTGCTCGCACCCTGGCCTGGACCTGGGATTGAACCTGCAACTCAGGTACCTGCCCTTGACTGGGAATTGAACCCGCAAACACTTCGGTGCATGAGCCAGCGCTCTAACCACTGAGTATAATGGCCAGGTGCATTTTAATTTTAATAGAAAATTTATAGAGATTGTATAATTTAATAATTTTTTTATTTAAAGATTTTTTTAAATAAAATATTAAGTTTATTCAGTTCACGGTAGTATATAATTCGTATGCTTCTTTTCAAGTATTTGTTAAAATTATCTATACCTATATGCGGAAAGATTCTGAAAGATGGAAGAATGGAATTGTATTCATAAATAAATTTGAAATGAACCTTTAAATCACAGAAAACAATTTTAAGACATTTGATAGACATCATCTTGCATAAACTTTTCTTGAAGACTTTTTATCTTTTGTGAAAACTACAAGTTCCTTATTATATGACAAATTCAAAGACTCATGCCATGTCACGGTTAGAATGGAACTTAAAAATCATTCAGTCCAATTGTTTTATTTTGCAATTGAAATAGAGATTTAGTAATCAAATCTTAGCTCAACATCACAAAGCTAGATAGTGCCAGAGATAAGACTAGAACTCATTTCTTCCAAAATCAAAGTCCAAACTCCGGGGTAGAGGCTACACTGGCAGCCTATCTTCATATTGCTTCAGAGGCCTAGTAACAGTACACTGTTTTACTTAGGAGTCACACACAACCTCTAAGAACCATTTCCTAGACTCCCTTATAGCCAGATGTGGCCATATGACTACACTTCAGCCAATGAGATACAAGGATAAGAGTGAGGACTTTTAGGATGCCTCCTAAAAAGGGGAGAGAGGACACCATTCTCCTTTCTCTTCTGCATTCCTGTTGCTTGGAATGCAGACATGATAACTCTAGTTCTAGCAGCCACGTGGGACCATGAGAATAAGGACCACACCTTGGGGTATTAGTTAGGTAGAGCGCTTCTATAGAGTGAGCCTGAATCCCTGATAGCCTTCCTGATAATTGTTGATGGAATGGTTGTGGAATATGAAAAAAAAAACAAGACATTAATACTGACTCCAAGGTTTTTAGCCTGAGCAGTTGGTAGAATGAAACTGACATTTACTGAGGTGGGAGAGGAATGGGTTTAAGGGTGGGGGACAAGTAAAACGGGTTAGTTAAGTTGGCTATGTTAATGTAAAAATATTGAAACCTGTAAAGAATTTTTGAGTTTATTTGAGCCAAACTGTCAACAATTGCCAGGAAGCGGAATCTCACAGGATTGGGATAATGCTCCGGAGAACGGCAGTTCTTCACCTTGTTTTATACACTACAATCAAAGGAGGAGATCTAAGTGGGTTACATGAAATCCACTGGTGATAGATTAGGGAGGTGGGAGAACGCAAATCTGAGGTGGGGAGGGGCGAGGACCTCTTGGATTGGATAAAAAGTAAAATGATACACACATAATTCTTTTACCCAGGTGGGTGCAGGATAGTTAATAGTCAACAATTAACATGATAGCAATAACAGTGAAGGAATTTATGGTTTCTGTCCTGAGTAGTCTGGAGAAGGGGAAGTTATAAGTTACCCTGACATTTCACAAGGATGTTATCTTAGATGCAAAAAGACAATAGACTCAGTTGAGGCAAAGATTGACCTTTATCAGGGAAGAAACTGGTCTGGGACATGACTACCCACTATAAACTGCTTTTAGTTACAGTTTTAATTTCAGACCATCCAATGTAGTTACTTGAGGCCTTTGAGTTTGCAATACTGCCATTCAGGTCTTCCCTGAGCTTGTCAGGTTAGCATGTGGTCTTTTTTTCATCCACAGCTACATATAACTGGAAAACTCAAAATCATGGCAGCTTAAGTAACATAGATATTTATTTTTCATATAAAAAATATCCAGAAATAGGCTGTCTCATCCACTCTTTCTTCAGAATAGACCCAACCCCATCTGTTCCTCATCACTCTCACTGCAGGCACTCTGGTCCCAGTCACCATCCTCTCTCACCTGGTTTACTAGCGGCCTCCTAACTAGTCTCCCTGCTTTCATTCTTACTTGCCTCTCCCCAGTCTATTTTCCACAGAAGAGCCAGACTTGCTTTTTAAAAACATACGTGGGCCCCTGTTGCTCCTCTGCTCAGAACTTTCCATGGTGCTTCTGATACAGAATAAGAACAACGCCCTTATTGTCGCCTATCTGGTCCCCTCCAATGTCTCTGACTTCTTCTAATATTTTAATTTTAAGAGAGTGGAAAGTTCATGCAAGTAAGGAATATTTGGGGCACTTGTATATTCCCCACAATTCAAATGTCTTCAGCATATCATACCAACTTTCCCCTGGAGATGACAATTCAGTGAGAAACCGACCAAACTTTAAATGCAGAAGAGGAAAACAAACATGAGTAAAAACAAAGTAAACTCCTATAAAACCTGAAACATAAAATTAAGCTTATATGTGAAAGAATTCAAAATATGAGGGAGACATCTTAAGCTCAAGCAATTACTGGAATAGTTGGCAGTCACTGTATTATAATTTCTAGCTTGACATTGGACGATCTTGAGTGGCTTGAAGCTCTTTGCCCATTTCCCAAGTATAAATGGGAGGGTGATATGAACAATAAAAAGCATTGAAAAATATTCTACACTTCTTAGTAAAAACAAAACAACATCATTAAAACATTCTGATTTTTTAAATATTTTTTAAAAATATTTTTTTATTGATTTCAGAGAGGGGGAAGGGAGAGGGAGACAGAAAAATCAATGATGAGAATCATTGATCGGCGGCCTCCTGTACGCCCCTTACTGGGGTTCAAGCCAGTAACTGGGGCATGTGGCCTGACTGGGAATCGAGCTGTCACTTCCTGGTTCATAGTTCAGTGCTCAAACCATTGAGCACACTGGCCGAGCCTGATTTTTGTTGTTGTTACATTTCTTTTCATTCTGTCTTATAAGAAACAGCAGAAGAATTATGTGTATTAAAGTTTATCATGTAAAACATATCCAGATACTACTTGAAAGGAAAAACTCTGGGCCTGTAGTGTCAAAAGCTCTGTTTTATCTCTTATAGGGATTAGAGTAGTCTAATGAAACAAACTCAGCACTTAATGAGAATGAAAAGAGGTCTGGGAAGGCCTGAGGGTGGTAGTGGTTCAATGGAGACAGTTGACAACATACAGGGAATAAAGTACATTTCTCAAATAGAGAAGAATCTGTATGAGTTAGGTATATTTCAAGAATGATGTCAGCGACATGGCAGAATCACATGTCCCTCATCGTATCCCCCCTTAACAACAACAATTGGGCATCCAAAGACCAAAGTGCCTGTGTGGGAGCTATGGGGCCCAGCACAACATACCAAGACCCTGGGAGCAGTCTTACTCCCCTGTGTGTTGGGTAATAGTAGGCACATTGACCTTGATCTTGTCTGTGGACTGTGGACTCTGCAGGGACCTGGGAACTGGCACCAGCCCCTCGTGGCTTCAGTCTGAACAGCCCTGAAGTGCACTGTTTTGGACAAGCACCTATGGGTGAGAGAGCCATAGTGAAAGTCCAGGTTATCGGTGAAGTTCCAGCACAGCATTCTAACAAAAATCACAAGTTTGGATGCATTAGAAAGAGAGTAAGAAGAACAATTTGACTTTACCTATGTCATCCCTCCCCCAAAGTGACACAGCTCCGTACCAATGGAGAACTTACTGGCCTGTGATTCCTTCCGTGGGGAAAAGTGAGTGCATAGGAATGAGAACCCAGCTCCCAAGAGGGCCATTTCTGTCTCGCTCCATGCAGAGTAATGAGTCATGAGCAGCATGACTAGAGAGAGGCAAGAGGCCGAGAGAGTGGCCAATAGGACACTCAGAGGGCATTAAAGGGACATGGATCCTACGAACTGTTTCACTAACTCCATCAAGAACCCCACTCATGCCGAAACCGGTTTGGCTCAGTGGA
>NW_006296406.1:673677-678754 GCF_000327345.1 Myotis davidii
CCCCCCCGGGCAACCCCCCCCCCCGACCCCCAACGGGCCCATGAACACCCTGGGTGCTCATTGAAGAAGATGAAGCTTACATTCTGCTTAATATTTGTCTACACCATTTGGAGAAACATATTTATTGAGCATTTATATCACTGCTTGCTGTTCACCAGTTGCCATTATTTTCAGTAAACATAGCTCAGAAATTTTTAGTTCTGAAATTTCTAATTTACCACTGTGGACCCATTGAGCACTAATACTTAGTGAACACTTGTCATAGGTGGAACATTTACTAGGTTTTGTGAGAGTCTAACTATGTGTAAATGGGTTCCTCAGCTTTCAAGTTATTACCTAAAATAGGAAACTAAAACCAAGGTTAGGAAAACCAAATCATCCTTTATATTAAAAGGCTAATATGAAAATTGTCCCCTCAACCAGGAGGGCAGTTGGCCGGCCCACCAACTGCCCTTGGCCCCTCTGCCCGACTCACCCCCCTGGGCCTGGTCTGATCAGGGCGGGCTGGCTGGACACCACCTGTGCACGAATTTGTGCACCAGGCCTCTAGTGTTTCTATTTTGAAACTCAAGATTCAAAATAAATGCTCTGATATCCTAATCAAACACGAAATTACTCAGATTTATTTAGACTTTTTCTCCATCTTTAATTTTAACCTCTAAATATAGGAAAAAGTATAGATGTAAGAAATCCTTTCTTATACATCTTTTGGACGTCAGTAATTCTCTCTCCATTCTTCACTATGGATTAAAGGACTTTCTCTAAAAGGCCTTGATTTCAAGTAACTTCATTGATTGTTTCCTTCCTGATGTTATGAGAAATAATATTGGGACACACTTTCCCCTGAAGAGCTATACATCCACAAATGTTTCCAATTACATAATATCATTCAGTATGTGAAGGGTCATTGTGCAGATAAGAATGTCTGACTATTCCCTACTGCCGTGAATGACAGGATAAGAGATCATGAGTTTAAATTGAAAGAAAAGAAGGGATTTGGCTTACCTAAAGGAAAAGTTTGATTATTTAAACCCTTCTACCTTCGAATAGCATGGATCTCCTACAGTTAATAAGAACTAGTTGGAACTTACCACAAGTCAGCCACTGTTCTAAGTCCTTCACTAGCTCATGGACTCTGCAATAGTCTTTTGAAACAGATATTGTTGTTATCCCTGCTTTACAGAGAGGGAAGAGTTAAGATTCCAAACCCAGGCAAAAAAGAGAGAAAAATTTTCATGCTCTCAGCCGCTCCATTATTTATATCTAGCTGTCCCTTGTGCTGCCTTAGTTTTTAACCTACCCCAGATTCTTTCATGCTTAGCCTTCCTGATCTTTCCTCCAGAGCCCATCTTCCCATCCGTGCTGATTCACACTGCATATCCAAATTCTAAATGCTAAATCATATAATTTTAATTAAATCTCTTATACTATTTTACAAGTATTGCCCATTTAATCCTTTCAGGGGAGTCACATGTAGAAGGAAGTTTAGTCTACTGCTTCCCAACAAAGTAGTTTATAACTTTCCCATTGCTACCTAGCAGCAAAATGTCCCAGAGATATTTTATGTGCCTTTCTTCTCTTATCCATAAACTCTTAACTATTAAACAGTAGTATTCAACTGAAAATTTTTCAAGGAAAGCTTGGCTATGAAAACATCTACCAATATAAGAAGAGAAGTGATTATGTTTAAGTTCTCTATAGAAGACCATGTCTATTCTTGTTTGATTTTTTTCTAAAACCTCACACTGCATAATACTGAAGTCTTAGACAAGCTTACTTAACTGAACTTAATTTCTCATTCGTAAGTTAAAGATTATGGTGCCCTCCCTCCCAACATGCATCCTCATCTTCTGCTATCATTTAGTTGTGCTTTGTATTATCATCCCTGCTACCATCTGCCACTGGGCTATGACCTTCAGTTTCCAAGCTCAGCTGCGTGGAGTCTTCTAATGGCCTTCATTCTAACAGTGTCTCACAGTGTAGAAGCGATGGGGGCGAATTACAGCCACTTTGCACGGAATCATTTCTACTACAGCATTTTCCTCTTATTTTGATGTCATAGCATTAAAACGGCCATTTCCCCTCTCATGAGCTCTCTCCTAATCCTGTGGGTATCTTGGCCCTATTCTGAAATATGTAGACTTTAAAGAAATTTTGATGCAAGATCATGTGGCCAGGCAAAACTCTGAATAACTTCAAGGGACTTTGGACAAAGCAGAGTACACCTAGAAAACATCAGTTCCTGGATTTTCTTTATAAATAATGTGATCTTCTACTATCTTCATCAGAAACAATGAAGGTGCTTTTTAAAAATGGAGGCTCTGGTCTCCCTCTAGATCTAGTCAATCAAAATATCTAGGCACCGTGGATTGACACCTAAATAAACATCACAGGTAAATCTTACATACTCATGGTTGAGAACGAATGTTTTGTTATTTAGACAGCACCTACCTATAGAAGTAACGATACCAGAGAAGAATGATGGGCTAGTACAGTCTTGAGACCCTTTTGAAAGAAATACGTTTCTGTTTTAAGTTACTCTTATTTAGGCTAGGTGCAGAGAATGAAAATAGATACAGCTAGCAGGGATCCAGCCTTAGAGAGGTGCTCTGCATAAACTAAACTCACATAGCATAGACTTAAGGTATGCCATCTGTTACTGAGATAGCTTGATGCAAATTTCAGCCCAATTGGGTGTTCCATATTGGATGGTCTCATTAATGTGAGGCTGCCTCCCATTAGGAAGCGGTTCCTAGGCCTTAGGCTGAAATATCCTAGGTGAAAATGGGCCTTTGTTTTGGTTTTTCATGGAGCTCCATGCAATCCATGCCCTGGGGGTGATGCATTTCTGAATGAGTGTAACTGCTGAGCTGGGTTCCCACACTTCTTTACTTCTGGCATCCTTTACTAACCTAACGTCATCTAATTTGGCTGTCTTTTTCTTGCGACCTCAGAAAGCTTAGCAAAGAATTCGTATAAAAATTCATTTAATACTAGTCATTTAGTACCAGCAAAAGGAGAGAGATCCTCAATAATAGAAACAAGGCAAATTTTTATATTACTAGAAACATCCTGTTTAGGTCTCCTTTCTACTAATTGTGAAAGAGGAAAACTGCAAATTGGAGCCTAATTTGTATGAAGACACCGTCTGGAAAATCCACACTTGAACATCTTTCTTTGTGCATGCTTACTGAACATTTCTTAAACATTTAATTTTTTTACAGAAGGATGCACATAGGTCAGGCTCAGGTGCCAATTAATTGAGTGTGAGCCAATGAAAGCAGTATTCATCTGTAAGTTTGAAAGGTACTCCTCTCTACTCTTTCTTGAAATTATTCAACAAAATAAGGAAAAGAAGGGAAATAAATAAATAAACTATATTGAGGTTTTAGGTTAAAAATAGTAATAACTATGTGGAAGGAAAATGTTCAAGAAATATAAACCTCACTGCAACTAGAAGTCTCTAAACTTTATTTATGCTCATAGTTGTCAAAGGGCAAGAAAAAAGAGCATTCTTAAATCTTTCTATTTCTGTCAAAACTAAGATTGTTTGATATATATGATTTTTGTATTTAAATTTGGGATTTATGTGTATGGGCTTTTTAAGACTTTTAATGTGCATGTATCCTTGTTATTGAAGTGTAATCTGGAAATGTATGTTTCATAATTGAGGTTACTGAGTACATAGCATAATTTAACACAAAAGTCATGATAAAATTTATTGTTAAATATTCACTAATCTAAAATCCATGACTATGATCAAGTGCAGTACTTTCCACTTGGAACAAAAGGAAGCTTATGAGAATGACAAGGCAAATTCAGGTGAAACAATACATATTTTTCTACAAATTTCAGCTTTTATTTTATTCCTTTTTTCCTTACCAATAATGAGCATTCACAGTTTTGAAAATCTATCATTCCAATCAATCATTTCTTTCCAGGCCCTGGGAAGTGGTTTTTTGGAGGAAACATCACTGATTGAGGCACCTAATCTCTTTCTACTTTTCCCCATCTCCCAACATCATAATCATAAATCAGCTGTTCTCCACAGCCATACCCATTCTTCACCCATCCACTGGCCCTCAGCCTTGTCCCCATGCTTGGATTTCTTGCTTTCTCTATCATTGTTGTAACTTCCTCCCATTACTTCCAACCCTGCCGTATTCAAACATACAGAGATATGGTCCTCTATTCAATGTGAACCTACCCTGTATCTTTTTACTTTCTTTGATTCATCTTGATCAAATAGAATTCTCCTACAGATTTTCCTACCTTTTTCAAATTTTGTGGTTCTCTATTGTGATTTCCATTTTACTGAAATCATTCAAATTAAAAAGTGACAAGAGATACCCAAATCAAAGTGCCCATTCTCAACTTTCTTTTCTCCCTATTGGATAGTATTGTATGTCTGCCCACCTTGACACAACCACATTATTCTTTTTTCTCCTTTTATTAAACATCTTAAAATTGTTATTTTTAATTGAATTTATTGGGGTGACAATGGTTAATAAAATTATATAGGTTTCAGGTGTATAACTCTATAATACATCACCTGTATATTGTACTGTGTGTTCGTTAGGTTTCAGTTGATACCCTTCCCCTGGGAACTGGCTTTTCAGGTCATTTCACTATGGACACCTTCCCTCTTGGCCCCTAACCACCTACCTCTACCTTGGTCCCGCCACCATGGTTTTGTCCAGAAGAA
Source organism: Myotis davidii (assembly GCF_000327345.1). Taxonomy (NCBI): domain Eukaryota; kingdom Metazoa; phylum Chordata; class Mammalia; order Chiroptera; family Vespertilionidae; genus Myotis; species Myotis davidii. The sequence goes on from NW_006296406.1 coordinate 678,383, forward strand.
CATCCAGAAGGTCTCTTGGAAGGTCTCCCAGTCTAATTAGCATATTACCCTTTTATTAGTATAGATGAATCTGTTTCTATTTTGTTTGTTAATTTTGTTCAATAGATTTTACATATAAATGAAATCATATGGAACTTGCTTTCACTGAGTGGCTTTTTTCACTTAGCCTAATTCTCTCCAGGTACATTCATGTCATTGTAAAGGGTAAGATTTCCTTCTTTTTTTATGGCTGAAATTTGTAATGCCTCACCACTCTGGCCTAGTGCATTCCTCCTTTGGCGACCTAACAGTGTTCACGACCACAAGTCAAATCTCCTTGCATCACCAGTTATCCCAACTTCATCCTCTTCTACGTCCTCCCACCCCTCTTTC
>NW_006296406.1:678873-698349 GCF_000327345.1 Myotis davidii
ACTGGTAATCACCATACCGTTTCTGTGTCTATGAGTTTTGGGTTGTGGCTTATTGCTTAATCCTTTCACCTTTTCACCAAGCCTCTCAACCCCTCACACCTCAGACAGCTCTCAGTCTGTTTATTGTATCTACTAGTGGTCCGGTGCACAAAATTTGTGCATGGGGTGGGGGAGGAGGGTCATGTCCCTCAGCCTGGCCTACACCCTCTCCAATCATACTAGTCCATTGTGTAAATGTACCACAGATGGGCATGTGGGCTGCTTCCAGATCTTGGCTATTGTAAGTAATGCTGCAATAAGCATACAGGTGCATATATTCTTTTCCTCTAGTGTTTCTGGTTTCTTTGGATATATTCCCAGAAGTGGGATCACTGGGTCTTATGGTAGTTCCATTTTTAATTTTGGGGGGAAACTCCATACTGCTTTCCACAGTGGCTGCACCAGTCTGCATTCCCACCTACTGTGCATGAGAATTCCCTTTTCTTTATGTCGTTGCCAACACTTGCTGTTTGTTGATTCATTGATGACAACCATTCTGACAGGCGTGAGATGATAAATCACTGTGGTTTTATTTTGCATTTCTCTAATGATTAGTGATGCTGTGAATCCTTTCATATGTCTATTGGCCATCTGTATGCCCTCTTTGGAGCAGTGTCTGATCAGGTTCTTTGCCCATTTTTTAATTGGATTGTTTGTGTTTTGGGTAGTTTTTTTTCTTCTTTCTTTCTTTCTTTCTTTCTTTCTTTCTTTCTTTCTTTCTTTCTTTCTTTCTTTCTCTTTTGGTGTTGAATTTTATGTTTTTATAAATTTTGGATATTAACCCCTTATCAGATATATTGGCAAATATGTTCTCCCATTCAGTGGGTTATCTTTTCATTTTGTTGATGGTTTCCTTTGCAAAAACTTTTTAGTTTGATGTAGTCTCAGTTGTTTATTTTTTCTTTTGTTTCCCTTGACAAAAGTGATATATCAGAAAAAAATATGGCTACATGAAATGTTTGAGTTTTTATTTGCTGTGGTTTCTTCTAAGATTTTCATGGTTTTGAGTGTAACATTTAAGTCTTTAATTCACTCTGAGTTTATTCTTGTGTGTGGTGTAAGAAGGCGCTCTAGCTTTATTCGTTTTTGTACATATCTGTCCAATTTTTCAAACACCATTAATTGAATAGACCATCTTTACCCCATTGTATGTTCTTGTCTCCTTGGTCAAATATTTATTGACTATAAAGGCATGGGTTTATTTCTGGGCTCTCTATTCTGTTCTATTGATCTTTATGCCATTTACCATGCTGTTTTTGTTGTTGTTTTCTTTTTACTTTATTTTTTAAGTGTATCTTTATTGTTGAAAGTATTACAGATGAGATCCTTTTCACCTCCATTGACCCCATCCACCCAACACCCATCAGTATCATGCTGTTTTGATTACTATGATTTTGCAGTCTAGTTGGATATGAGATAGCATGATTCCTCCAATGTTATCCTTTTTCAAGATCTCTGTTGCTATTTAGTGACTTTTGTGGTTCTATACAAATTTTTGGAATATTTATTCTAGTTCTATGAAATATGCCATTGGTATATTGATAAGAATTTCATTGAATCTATAGATTGCTTTGGGTAGTATGGACAATTTAATAATGTTAGTTCTTTCTAACTAACATTAGTTAGTGAACACAGTATACTGGTATGCTTCACTTATTTGCATCTTCCTCAATTTCTTTATTCAGTATCCTATAATTTTCTGAGCATAGGTCTTTTGCATCCTTGTTTAAAATTCTTCCTAGGTACCTTATTTTTTTCCTTGCTTCTTCTTCTTGTCTGACTGCTGTGGCTAGGATTTCCAGTACTATCTATCTATCTATCTATCTGTCTGTCTGTCTGTCTGTCTGTCTATCTATCTATCTATCTATCAAAGCCAAGCAACCGGGACAACAGAATGACTGGAACAACCAGAAGGACTGTTCGCTATGATGTGCACTGTGGCAGTCAACTGGCCAGATCAGGGCCCTGAGCAGCCTCCCTACCTCAATAGGGGGTGGGGCCAGCCGGCCAACCTCTAGCAGTCCCTCCTCCTGGCCAGCCCAGTCCCAATCACCCCCCATCAGGGTGGGCCAGTCAGACCCCATTGTGCACAAATTCGTGCACCATTCTCTAGTGTTGAATAAGAGTGGTGAAAGCAACATCTCTGTCTTATTCCTGATCTTAAAAGAAACACATGTAGATTTTGCCCATTGAGTATGATGTTGGTTTGGATTTGTCATATATACTCTTTATTACATTGAGGTATGTTCCTTCTATTCCCACTTTGCTGAGAGTTTTTATTATAAATTGATGTTAGGTTTTACAAATGCTTTTTCTGCATCTATTGATATGATCACATGATTTTTATCTTTCATTTTGTGTTTGTGCTGTATCACATTTATTGCTTTCCAGATATTGCACCAACCTTCCATCCCTGGAATAAATCCCTCTTGATCATGGCGTATATCTCATCTGCTGCCAGTGGGAGCAGGGCCAGCCCTTTTCATGTCTCCATCTTTCTTCCCAGTCTCAATGTGGATTCTTCTGTAAATACTTGGTTATAAGACTTCTCTTCAGCTAATCTTCAGGTGATTATTCAGGTTGATTGCTCTGTATTTTAACTGTCATTCCAGTTTGGTCCTGGGAGAAGGGGATGTAACATCCAGCTACTCTGCTACCACCATGGATCCTCCTTTTATTTCTTTATTTGCTTTTGAAGTTTCTTCTTTGCTGGCTCCTACTTCATGACCCCATTAGCTTGATTATGCTTTCTGGAGGATCTACTATTTTCTTTGGATACCAATTGCCTCTAGAAACTCCTTATGTGTTATATTCATAGACACCAAATTGGATCACATCACTCTGACAGCTATGTGATTAGGAACCAAAGTGTCCAAAATTTCAACTTATATCTACCAGTAAATTTTCATTTATTCACTTTAAATTGAGTTGAAAAAGTAAGAACTCTCACTCTTATTGTCCATACTTCCCAAACTGCCTGCTTGTTCTCCAGCTATAAAACTTCTGAATTTTATTCAGCTCTTTGTCCCCTTATAACTATTTCCTACTAATTTAATTTAATCCATCAATTCCTTTGTGCTCTATTCCCCCATTCCTTATTTAGGCTCTAGTTACTTTATGCTTAGACTCATTCAAAATAAACTTGTTGCTATTTACTAGGAATTATTTTGAGTATTACACACACAAAGATGAACATGTCATCATCTCAATATAGATAGAACTTTAAACTTTTTTTGTGAGAAATGATTTCATTTAAAATAGCCAGCAACATCTGTATTTAGTTTGGTATTGTAAATTGGCTTTGATCAGTTTTTACTTAATCTGGAAAGAGTCATTTCAGTAGTCTTGGCTATGTTGGTATAAAATAAGTCATCACACATTGCTCTAGAGCAGCGGTTCTCAACCTGTGGGTCGCGACCCCTTTGGGGGTTGAACAACTCTTTCACAGGGGTCGCCTAAGACCATCGGAAAACACATATATAATTACATATATTGTTTTTGTTATTAATCACTATGCTTTAATTATGTTCAATTTGTAACAATGAAACTGGGGGTCACCACAACATGAGGAACTGTATTAAAGGGTAGGGGCATTAGGAAGGTTGAGACCCACTGTTCTAGAGGTAAATGATATCAAACTTGTATTTGTGGTGTTCAAAATTATTACAACTTCTCTGATTAATTGTGTGATTACAACTAGGTTTTCTGGTAGGAAGGACATAGGGATACTAGCCATGTTGGTTTGCCTGGGACTTCATAGTTTCTTGAGACGCAGGATGCTCAGTTCCAAAACTGAGTAAGTCTTGGACAAACCAGAATGAACTGATGACTCTGTCATCTAAGGAAGGGCAAGTCTGGACTACTGATCTGCATTCATTACTAGAGCCTACAAACTCAGCACTCTTTAGGGGCTCAGGCAGATAATCTAAGTATGTACAGCTGCTGATTATAAAATGCAAGGAAATGGTGTGATCTGTGGAGGGTGCATACTGATTGTGTCAGTTTACTAGGGTTTCCTTAATAAAGTGCCACAGACTAGGTTTTGGAGGCGAGAAGTCTAAAATCAAGGTGTCAGGAGGGTTGATTCCTGAGGGTTTTGAGAGAATATGTTCTAGATCTCTTCCCGCATCTTATAGATGTCCATCTTCTATGTTTCTTCACACCATCATCCTTGGAAGCATATCTCTGTGTTCAAATTTACCCTTGTATAGGGACACCAATTATATTGTATTGATGCCCAACCTTATGACCTCAACTTAACTTGATCACTTCTATAAAGACCAAATAAGATCACATTCTGAGGTATTAATGGTTAAGATTTCAACATATAAATTTAGAGGGGGACAGAGTTCAATATCTGCCATTCATAATACATGATACTTTAGAGTGATGGCAAATCAAAACCATCCTACATAGTATGTGACCAAAAGTTTCTTACCACTGGTCTAATCTGTCATCAAAGAAGACTAATTCCAGCACAGTTGTGCCTGAAGCTAGAAGTACTCCTGGACCAAGCTATCTTAGTGTAGTGGTATACTTTGAAAACCAAGTGTGAGTCAGTTAGCACAATCTTTAGTTGTAACTACTTAGCTGTAAGCTGTGAGCCTGTTGCCCTGGAGATTAAAAACACTAACGTTGGACCTAGGCAGCATACACTTGCCTACCATGGTAGGCAAGAATATGTTAACCATGCAAGATGAGTTGTTTTCAACAGCAATCTGTAAAAACTTCAGTGGAAGCAATGGCAGCAGAAAACATATCATGTATGGAGTAAATAAGGAACTAATTATTTCTTCCAGTACTTTCACTGCTTGGCATTTGGACTTAGGCATGGCCCCTACATTGCTTTTTTATTTCTATGTAAAATGTGGAGACTTAAAACTATATCCATGTATAGCTCACAGCTCAGAAGTCTGGTCAAAGCATGGCTGGATTCTCTGCTGGTGGGGGGGTGGGGGGGAGGAGGTAGGGAGAGGCCTCACAAGGCTGAAATCAAGATGTTTTCCAAACTGGGCGCTGATATGGAGGTTCTGGGAAAGGTTCTACTTCCAACATCATTTCAGCTGTTGGCAGAATTCAATGCCTTGCGGCTGTAGAGCTGAGGTTCATGCTTCCTTAGTAGCTATTGATCAGGGGGCTTCTTTCAACTCAGTCTTTTCAACTCTCTTTCTCATGTGACCCCCTCCATCTTCAAACCAGCAATGACACGCCAAGTCTTCCTCATTCTGCCTTCCTCTCCTGCTTTTAAGGGATGATGCTATTAGATTAGGAGTTGGATAATCCAGGACAATCTACCTATCTTCAGGTCAGGGTATTATTAACCAAAGGGCAACTAATTAGTAACCTTAATTACATCTGCAAAACCCCTCTTGCTATGCAATATGGCATAGTCATGGGTATGATATTTCCTCAAACTCACAGTCTCTAGTGTAAGTGCAAGACATCTTGAAAGCCATTTTTATTTTATTTGTTTAAAATATGTTTTCATTTATTTTAGAGAGAGACAAGAAGGGACAGAGAGATAGAAACAGCGAGGAGAGAGAAATATTGATCAGCTGCCTCCTGCACGCCCTGTACTGGGGATTGAGCCCACAACCTGGGCATGTACCCTGACTGGGAATCAAACCATGACCTCTTGTTCCTATGCTGACACTCAACCACTGAGCCACACTGGCTGGGCTTGAAAGCCATTGTTAGAACTCTGCCGACTATAGACGCTTCAGAATGAGAAAGCTTCTCAGATACACTTTCTTAGCAGACTGGGACTGCATTATACCACATGAATTCAGAGAAGCTTTTTTAATAGAAGCATTTCCCACTGTTACTCCTGGCTTCGGGAGAATAGCTACTCCAGAGGCCTCAGGGATGCTGGTGCTCCCTTCGCTAGTGCACTTTTCAAAACCTTTATAAAAGAAGTGTCTCCCAGACCTCCCCTGGGGACATAATTATAAGAAGGATGATTATAAAGTCACTACATCATCCCAATTTTCTTAAATATTTGATATCTTTCTCTACAAGATACCAGAGTAATTCTGGTTTTTCAACTCCAATTAGCGTAAACCACATTTGATTCTGAATTCCGTCTAGTAACTGAACCCATGAAATTAATCCAGTCAAAAGCACAGAGCCAATCCAAGCTCACACATTAGATTTTTAAAATCTGGTTAATCCCTCAGTATCAATAAATTTGGCCTCATTCAATACTGCATTCCTCCTATCCAATCTGTGTGGCTGAAAAAAGGGCCGCATGCTAACTCAACTAGCTCAGGGAAGGCCTGCATGGCAGTTTTGCAAACTCAAAGACCTAAAGTAACCACAAAGGATGGTCTGAAATTAAAACTTTAACTAAAAGCAGTTTATAGTATCTTCCCTGATAACAGTCAATCTTTACCTTAGCTGAGCCTATTGTCTTTTTAAATATATTTTATTGATTTTTACGGAGAGAGATAGAGGGTTAGAAACATTGATGAGAGAGAAACATCAATCAGCTGCCTCCTGCACACCCCACACTGGGAATGCGCCCGCAACCACGGTACATGCCCCTGACCGGAACCAAACCTGGGACCCCCCAGTCCACAAGCCGACGCCCCACCCACAGAGCCAAACCGGCGAGGGCCTATTGTCTTTTTGCATCTAAGACAGTGGTTCTCAACCTTCCTAATGCCTCGACCCTTTAATACAGTTCCTCATGCTGTGGTGACTCCCAGCCATAAAATTATTTTCGTTGCTACTTCATAACTGTAATTTTGCTACTGTTATGAATCGTAATGTAAATATCTGATATGCAGGATGTATTTTCATTGTTACAAATTGAACATAACTAAAGCATAGTGATTAATCACAAAAACAATATGTAACTATATATGTGTTTTCCGATGGTCTTAGGCGACCCCTGTGAAAGGGTCGTTCGACCCCCAAAGGGGTCGCAACCCACAGGTTGAGAACCGTTGATCTAAGATAACACCCTTGTGAAATGTCAGGTCTATCATTTTACTTTTTATCCAATCCCAGAGATTTCCTTCCCCCCTTTTTCTTTCTTCTCCCCCCGCCGCCCCCCCCCTTCCCTAATCTATCACCAATGGATTTCATGTAGCCCACCGATGTCTCCTCCATTGATTGTAATGTATAAAACAAGGTGAAGAACTGCCGTTCTCCGGAGCATTATCCCAATCCGTTGAGATGCTGCTTCCCCGCATTTGTCGACAGTTTGGCTCAAATAAACTCACAAAAAATTCTTTTCAGGTTTGAATGTTTTTATGTTAACAGATCCGAGCTCTTGGACTCCATTATGATAATATTTCTCATGTTTTCGTACATTGGCAGTATCTTGTGATATTGTATATGCTACTTTCTCCAAGGACATACTTTCTACCCAAAACCTTAGATTTTAATAGAGTTATAGGTCAGGAGTAATGAGAAGATTATTAAGATTTTCCTGCAAGGCAGTACTTTTGGAAAGTCATTAACAGGTTCTTGAGGCAAGAGGAGTCTAACCTCCGTAGCCAGAGAGAATGGGCTGTTACTGCTGCCAAAGAAGCACAGCAGAATCTATCCAGAGCACTGAGGTCCCCAGCTTCTTTGGAACTTACTCAGATTTTTATGGTTCAAACTCTTATCCAATCAGTGCTATAACTTTAACAAATCTGTGGCTTCGAATTCTATATACATTTTAATTAAGCTACCTGCAGGATTAGACCTTGGGTTTGTTTTCAGAAATCGCAACCATTTAGCTATAAGGCATAAGGAGGCTTTCTGGTTCATTTCCTAGGCCTTGGGCTGGGAATTTAAAGCTTTAAGGCCATTATTTTCTTTTTTCCCCAATTTCCAGAAGCAACCAAACAAACCCACAACTTTATACTCTATTTCCACCTAAAAACCTGGCCTTCTCCAGGTGACAAAAGGTAATCTGATAGCTCACCTATAGGTCTGAAAAATGGGGTTTATCCAACCCAAGAATGAGTAGGGAGTGATTCTTTCAAGAGAAACCATGGTACTCTTGGTGGGAGCGAGTAAGAACGTAAGAACAGACAAATATCCATCCACTCTGTTCATAGTCAGTCTTTTCTCTCCAAAATTGAGTATAAAATGTAATGCCATTATTTAGAAGATCCACCTCTGAGCACAAGACTAGAATGGAGCAGGTCGGGCTGGAACATAGGATAGGGCAAAAGAGAAGGTAAGGAGACCAGATGCTTGAAAGATTAGAAGAGATCAACAAAAATGGAAAATTACATAATAGCTAAGCTGGAGTGAAGACAGAGGCTCTGACTTCTCTGGAATTTTGTTTAGAACTATTCCTAATAATGCTTATGTGAATTTACTCATATCCAGTGTAGCATTAATTTTTAGTAGACACAATTGGTGTTTTTTTTAAGTATATGTGCTACCAAAGTGAGCACTAGACACAATTGTTTACATTTTAAAAATATTCTAAGATCTGAAAGAAAAATCATGTTTGATCATCTATATCTGAATGAGAACATGACTGTCTTATATATAAGTGGATTTTTGTATTCTGATACCATTTGAATAGTAAGTAATAATAATATTACATTTTATTAATGATTGCTTTCACCCTATTTTCATTTTTGTATTAGAATGCAATCCATGCTACTTTTTAGGGGATCCCACTAAGCTTTCTGCTTCTCACGTGTCACAATATTTCCAGGAAATTGAAATTTTTGAAGTTATTTTCCAAATGGTGGTATCATATTGGTGAATATTATTTAAAATCCTTACATCTAGTAGAGATTTCCAGGACTACCCCTAATTCGTTATAGGGTTTTGGGGGCTCCTACAAAGTATCCCAGCATTGGCAACTGCTAACCAAGCCCCCTGCTCTTCCCCACAACTTGAGCATTTTCTATCAAGTTTCAAAATAGAGATTTTCAATTCTTGTGCAGATGTAAATTGAATGAGCTGGGTAATAGAAGCATCTGGCTTTAACTTCTGTTTTCTGAAGTTTTACCAGAGGGATTTTAAAAATGATCCCGTTTAACCTCATTTTCATTTGTCAGTGTCAGCCTCTTCTGTGGGAGTCCGAAGTTTACCTTCTGTGACCTGCTGGTCGTTTAGCAGAGCTAAAAATATCAAAACACCTTTTTAGGCTTTCATGTCAGTTAATAACTTCAAGAAACAAATCCTATACACATGCTCTTAAATGCTCAAATTCTCATTTTGCTTAATTTCTACCCAGACAAATTCAGTATTTTAAAAGATGCAGCTCTAATAGATTGACTTTCAAACTAACTACCCCATTTATTATCATATTTTGATGTTGTAGACAATTGTGAAAGCACTTGAACTTTAGGCCAAAGGGTTTGTATTTGTTGTTGTTAATCCTCACCCAAGGATATTTTACCATTGATCTTTTTAGAGAGAGTGGAAGAGAGAGGGAAAGACAGAGAGAAACATCAATGTGAGAGAAACACATTGATTGGTTGCCTGGATCAGGGCCCAGGCCAGGGAGGAGCCTGCAACCAAGGCGCATGCTCCTGCCCGGACTCAAACCCAGGACCCTTCAGTCTGCAGACCAATGCTCTAATCCATTGAGCCAAACCAGCCAGGGCCCAAGGGGTTCGTATTTAATTTGGGATGGAATGGATCAGTAAGATACTATAAAATGTTTTAATAATGAAATAATGCTAAATGTAATTTCATATTGTCTGTATTGAGAAATCCCTTGAATCTTCAAACAGACTTCTGTGTGTTCATTAGGAGCCATTCTCTTCTTATTCTATAGAAATGGAATTTTCAGTGGACCACATTACCAACCAACCAGTCTTCTTTATATTTAAATGTGGACATATGACCTAGTCCTTACCAAGATAGCACTTAAAAGGACAGAACTTTCCTTCTTTGGCCCCTTTTTTCATCCTGCTACACAGGATGCAGGCAGGATGGTGAGGCATTTTGAACAGCAGCTGCTTGAGGGATACAAGAGAAGCAAGAGACAGCATGGTGAAACCTGGACAGTATTATGCTAAGTGAAATAAGCCATTCAGAGAAAGACAAGTGTCATATAACCTCACGTATATGTGGAATCTAATGCAGAAAATAAACTGATGAACAAAACAGATCCAGAAACATTGAAACATGCAACAGACTGACTTATTTCAGAAGGGGTGGGGATGGGAAGAAAGTAAAAAACAATGTATATGCAAATATGCATAGCCCGTGGACAAATAATAGTGCAGGGAAGGCCTGGGGAAGGGGTGGGAGCAGGGTGGAGGGAATCATGGGGCGAGGGGGGCAGGGGGAGACATTAGTAATACTTTCAACAATAAAGTTTAAAAAAGAAAAAGGAGAAAAATATTTATTTCTATGTGATTAAATTTTATATAATGCTGCACGAAACTTAAAATCAATCAGGAGTACTCATCTTGCACTTCAGAAATGCTGCTCTTTGATTCTGTTTTTCATAAATAAATAAGAGATAGTAATATCAGAAAAGTGGTTGGGGTGAGATGTATTTCAGTATGTAGTATAGTTTCACCCTGTTCCTATGTAATCCCTTGTTCTGAAATTAGATGGTAAGATAGTCAACTATCTACACACTAGGAGTCCTTGCTACTTGTTATTTCTTCTCATATTTTTTCTTTTAAACCATACATTAAGTAATTTTTAAAAGTAATTTTAGTTTACCAATACATGATCCCAAGAGTAAAATAATGACTTCATTGTGGTATGTGCCTGAAATGAACATAAGGAACAAACTAGTTAAGTTTGAATGAACATTTAACCTTGGACAAGAAAATAATACACATCATTAAATAACAAGATGAAAAGAGCGTGGACCATTTTACAAACAATTATAGATTTGTTTAATTTGAATGGTTTCTGATTACAGAGCAATCTTTCCAAGATTTTGAGGTTTTTGTTTGGAAACGGCGAGAACACAATGATGTGATTTTGCTGAAATGGTGCGTAAATGTGTTGCCTTAAAAAATGGGGGCTTAAGAGTGCTGCTTGTACAAAGGGAACAGTGTGGGCTGATGTTCTAGGAGCCTCCCAACAGGGATTCTCTTATGCTCTGGGTCCTCAAGAAAGGGTTGATGACTTGATTGGCATCAATTTACCATTAACAGGAAGTTGAGCACATTCTGTAGCATTTTTTATATCCATAATACATCTTATGAGTATTTCTATTTATAATTCAAAGTTTTGCATTGACAAAAAAAAAGTCTTTTTCTTTCATAGTGTTTGTTGAACAAGTGGAAGTTGTATTTGTTCAGGTTCTCCATTCAGCACTTGATGTTAGGCTTCCTTCAGCCAAGAGACCAAAAAAAAAAAAAAAAAAAAAAATAAAAAAAAAAAAAAAAAAGAAAGTTTCTTCTTTTTTCATTCTAAACTAGAGGCCTGGTGTACAAATTTGTGCACCTTTGGGGTCCCTCGGACCTAGCCTGCGGGGTTGGGCTTAAACCAGCTCTCGGACATCCCCTGAGGGGTCCTGGATTGAAGAGGGCGCAGGCCAGGTCAAGGGACCCCACTGGTGCATGATTGGGTCCAGGGAGGGATGCGGGAGGTTGGCCAACCAGGGAGGGACAGGGTGGAACTGGCCAGTCTCACCCAGTCCCAATCTGCTGGATCCCAGCAGCAAGCTAACCTACCGGTTGGAGTGTCTGCCCCCTGGTGGTCAGTGCACATCATAGCGAGTGGTTGAGTGGCCTTAGCATATCATTAGTATTTTACACTTTGGTTGAATGGACAACTGGACACTTAGCATATTAGGCTTTTATTATACAGGATTCATCTGGATTTACTCAACACCATGATGCATCCCTGCTTTAAAGATTAGATTGTGTGTCAGATAGCTGTATATTAACCATAATCTATTTCCTTTTCTTCTGTGTTCACAGGTAGACTTCACTTTTTATTCCTAAGGTTGCTATATAATTGAGCTCTGGCCAATGGAATGCAGAAGGGCTTAACCACTTTCAGGTTAATCCATAGTCATGGGGACAACTGTGTGATTTTCCTGGCTTTCTCTCTTCCTCTGCCAGCCAACTGGGTTTGGAGAGTTCAACTGAGGTCTATGAGTTCATAGGAGATGGTAGGGCTACAGTATTTAAAGTCTCTCTGTTCTTGAATGACTTCATGGAGCAAAAAGTCACTCCCTTTCCCCCCAACACACATTGGTTGTAAACTTTAATTGTATTCATCCCCTAATATTTTGAGGTTGTCGCTAGACATATCTAATCAAATTGAATGCAGTTAGATATGATTAAAAGTATCAGATAACAGATAATAAATTTAAAACTGAAACAGACCTGGAAAATATCTCACCCCACGGACCGCCCTGCCAGATCCTCATGTGGCCCATGTAGTACACAACCACCTCCCGTCATAGGCAGCAGGCAGGAAGGAGAGCAGTCCTCTCTGCACCCCGTCCCGGATGTTAGTATCATCTCTTCAGCTTATAATTTTAAGATTCTGAGGGAAAAGACTTTAAAAAAGTAGCCCCCAAATCCTTATTTTACAGATGAAAACATTGACTGAGAGTTTAAATAATTTGCTCAAGATTACTTAGTCATCAAACAAGATGGTAAAGTAAGTCCCCTAATTTGTAGTTCAGGTAATGCACATGTACAGGTCATTAAGAACATTACTATTCTGATGTATATCAGGATAGTTATAGGCTTTCAAAGTTTGAGGAACTAGTTCTTAAATTTATTTAAGTATCTGTGGTAGATGAAAAATGGTCTCAAGTTCTTAGCTCTTTCTCCCTTGGGAGTCTAAATACCCTCCCTTTGAATTGGGTGGGGTTTTGCAAGTTGTTTCACCAATAGAATGTAGCAGAAGGGATTTTTGAGATTAAGTCATAAAAATCCTTGAAGTTTCCGCCAGATTCCTTTGGAACACTTTTATGGGGCTTCTGACTCTCCCTTGAAGTAGTTTGAGTCTCCTGAGCCTGTCAGCTGTAATGGTGATGTGTAGGACCTCCAGCCAACTGTTCCAGCTGAGCCCTACTTTCCAACCATCCCTGCCAACAGGCCAGCCATGCAAGGCAAGCTGCCTTGGACTTCACTTATCAGCTGAAAAATCAACCTTAACTTCGATTGATGCTACACAGAGCAGAAAAATTGCCCAGCTGAGTCCTGTTGGAATTTATGATGGTTGTTTTAAGCAGCTAAATTTTGTTGTAATTTGTTTTATAGCAATAGGTAAATAGTGAATAAAATGGTGTCTTTTTATGTAGTTTAATGGTTAAAAGAGCCACTCTCTCTGGATTCAAATCCTAACTCCACCATTAATTAGTTGTACGGTCTTAAATTACTGAACTTTTGTGTGTCTCAGTTGCCCAACCTGTAAAATTTGGACAGAGTCTACCTCCCAGCCAGCGTGGCTCAGTGGTTGAGTGTTGACCTAGGAACCAAGAGGTCATGGTTCGATTCCCGGTCAGGGCATATGCCTGGTTTGTGGGCTCGATCCTCAGTAGGAGGTGTGCAGGAGGTAGCTGATCAATGATTCCCTTTCATCATTGATGTTTATATCTCTTCCTCTCCCTTCCTCTCTGAAATCTATAAAAATATATTAAATAATAGTGTCTACCTTATAGTGGAGATTAAATGAATTAATATATTTCTAGAACATTGCCTAGTGCATAATAAATAAAATATAAAAATTGGATTTATTCATTGCTCATTGCATTTTCTCATGATAATGCTCATAATACAGCCTTCCTCTGGTTTGCTCAGTAGGCTGCTAATGTGTTGGTTTACCAACCATGCCAACTTGATTAAACTGAAACTACCTTTCTTAGAATCCTTTTAGTGTTATCATTTTTTGAAGATACATGTTAAAGATACTCAAGTAATACAGGGAAGTACTAAGAAAAAAAGGAAAAAAATATCATCTTTACCCATAACTCAGAAATAAGCATTTTAACCTTAGGTGAATATCACTCCAAACAGTAAACAGGTAACTAGAAAAAAAAAAGGTGAATTAAAACATTAAAGTATTTATGAAAGGATAGATTCATAGATATAAAGTTATGCAGAAGTAATTTCATATTCCTGAAGAGCAGGCAACTAGGTTGGGCATAAAGTTTGTGGCTATGTATTTTTTATTTTGTAGAACATTACTGACTTCTTTTGTCAGAATAATTTTTTCCCTTTATGGTGATTTTCTTTTCCTATAAAATAACCGAGAATGCTCTTTCTCTCCTTTCTTTTTAATGATTTAATTTTTTTAGAGCTGTTTAGTTTCATAGAAAAATGAAAAGGAAGGTACAGAGATTTCCCATACCTGGCCCCACACATGAGGAAATCTCTAAACGTTGTCTTTAAAGTATAACAATTAAAGTAGGGTATATTTACATAGATAATTCTATATTCATTTTCCTTGGATCACAATGTGCCTATTTGATCTATACATTGTCTTCATTTCAGGGAAATTATTCTTCAGATCTCTAATTACATTCAGTAATATAATATAAAAAATATCCTATATAATAAAAGCCTAATATGCAAATTGACTGAACCGTGGACCAACTGGTCGCTATGACACGCACTGACCACCAGGGAGCAGACGCTCAATACAGGAGCTACCTCGTGGTGGTCAGTGCACTCCCACTGGGGGAGTGCCACCCAGCTGGAAGCCAGGCTCATGACTGACGAGCACAGCAGCAGTGCTAAGGAAGTCTGACTGCTGACTGAGGGCTCCCGGACTGTGAGAGGGCATAGGCCTGCCTGAGTGACCCCCTCCCAAGTGCACAAATTTCATGCACTGGGCCTCTAGTCCTATATAATAAAAGGCTAATATGCAAATAGACCACAGCAGAACAACTGAACAATGGAACACCTGGTCGCTATGTGTGCTGATCACCAGGGGGCACGTGCAGAACATAGCAGGTGTCGGCAGCAGGCAGCAGAGCGTGGAACATGGCGGGCATCAGCCGCGGCAGGATGGTGGAGCAGGTGAGTGGAGGCACCAGACCAAAGTGGGGTGCTGGTTGCTGTCATTGGGGTGAGCCTCTGGTGGTTACTGAAAATTCTTTGAACCAATGCACTGCAGTCCTGCCTGGCACTCACACCTGCTGCTGGCACTGGCCCTGCTCACACCTGCTGCTGGTGCCTGGCACCAGTTCCAATTGCTCGGTGCCATCAGGGGTGCAAGCAGCGGCTGCTGGCCCTGGTCACCCCTCAGGTCTTTTCCACCTCCTCCCGCTCCTGAGGGGTGATTGGGGCAGCAGCCACTGCTTGCACCCACTGATGGCACTGGCCCCATTCACACCTGCTGCTGGTACCAGCCCCAATAGATCTACAACATCAGTGGGTGCGAGCAGGGCTGGCACCATCAGCGTGTGGGAGTGGCAGTGGCGGGAGCGGGGGGGCTGGCACCATCAGCGTGTGGGAGTGGCAGTGGCGGGAGTGGGGCTGCCAGCAGACAGCGAACTGGGAGGCCACAGCATAGGGGCTGGGCAGGGGCACGGAGGATGGGCCGAGACACACCCCTGTGCCCACCATAGCCTCGCAGCCCACAGTTCCTTTCAAGGTGCATGAATTTGTGCACTGAGCCCCTAGTATACATATAATGTTAGCGACAATTATTTTAATCCGTTTTTCATTTTCTGTATTTATAGGGATTATCTCAAGCCTTTTCTTTATGGGTTTAATAGATTTTCAGTCATTTCAACACTGTTCCTTTCTAATTTTAAGCTATTATTTAGTTCCATAATAATGTTTTTTCTCAATTTGTTTCTTTAGCCACTTATAGTTGTTTTATCATCTTCTCCTTCAGTTTGTGTTTTATTGAATTCCTGTTCATAGTTTTTTGTGGCTCAAGGCACTTTGGGGGGCTTTTCTTTATCTTGAATAAGGTTTTCTTTCATAAAGCATTCGTCATCTCCTTTGAATGCTTATTTCTCATCCCTCTCTTCCTCCTCCTTCTCTCTGTTCACTTATTTTTTTCTTTGTTATGTTTTTGCCTTCTTCCTCCCCTCTTGCTCTTTTTTAATGTGGACAAATTTATCTAGATACTAGAGGCCTGGTGCACAGAGATTCGTGCACCCCGCAGGGGATATCTATCTGCCAGCTTAGGCCCAATCCTCGGCTGGCAGTCAGCCATCCCTCATGCAGTCTGGGGCTCTTGTAGTCTGGAACCCCTCGCTCCTTACTGCCTGCCTGCAGTGGAGGCAGAAGAGGCTGCCACCATTGCTGCTGCGCTTGCCAGCTGTGAGCCCAGCTTCTGGTTGAGCGTTGTTCCCCCTGTGGGAGCACACTGACCACGAGGGGGCAGTTCCTGCATTGAGAATCTGCCTCCTGGTGGTCAGTGCACATCATAGTGACCGGTCGTTCCACTGTTCAGTTGATTTGTATATTACGCTTTTATTATATAGGATGTTCAATGTTTTTTGTAAAGTGGTTGAATTCTTTTTAATAGCCATAATACTTTAAGACTGGTTTATCTTTTGCTTGAAGACTGGGGACTATATTTTATCCTCCCTTCTGAAATTTGAAATACATGTGAGAGCTGGAGCTGAAGGCATAGGACTTGAATGCTGAGTTCCTGCTTAATATTTTGTTAATGGCCCACTTGACTGCATAGGGTCTACATTATCTAGTGCAAGGTATATTGTATTCTCAAGACACTGGCTTCAGGCTGTGGACTGTTCCCCTATTTTGGGATTAACCCCTGGATAATGGTAATCTTAACATTTTTCTGCCTCTGCTGAGCTTCTAAGAGCTAGAGGTAAGACTAGTGGCTTCCACTCTGAAGATTTTCCTGTGCTGACTGTTCACCGTATAGTATTTCAATGATTGCAACAGATTTGTCACTTTGGATTGTCCTTTATTTAATTTGCATTTGGAAGTAGAAGATCTTGCAACCCTGTTTTGCTTTGTCATCATCAAAATGACTTTGACAACACGTTTGAAAGACTGTGACCAATATGGAACTGATTTAGAAGAAAACAATGGGGATAATAAAGTGATTCAAAACTATGACAGTTATGAAATACTTAAAATTTTCATTTAAGGAAAAACAGAAGATCCGTCTTTACAGATGTCTCACACAGAATCAGCAATGATTGAAAGGGTTAGCTATCTGGCTAATTAGGCAGGTTTAGGGAGTCTTAGAGATAAGGAGGGTCTATGGGAGAGGAATACATAATGGAGACTTGAAGACACCAGCGTGTTTATCTTACTTGTACAGAGGATAGAGAAATGCCACAGGCAAATATAAATATTTCTGGCCTGAGCAATTAAAGTGACCATTAACCAAGGACAGAGAGGGGTATCTCTGGCCGGAGCAATTAAAGTGACCATAAGTTAGGCCAAAAGAAGCCCTGACCTGAGTAGCTGGGAGGCTATAAGACTTTCATTGCAAGCACAGCTGGGAGAGCTATAAAATAGATCAAAAATGACCCCAACCTAAACAAATGACCAAGTGAGGAAAAGTGCAGATGTGGGGGTCATGAAAGCTGATTACAGGGCTAAGGTCCCACCATAGAAAAGGGGGGTATCCAGCCTACTTGGTGCCTCAGGACAAAGCAAGTAGTGGTCACCTTTCTTAGAGACCCCTCTGTCCGTCCAGGAGGGACAGAGTCCTGGGCTTAGAATTTAGAATTAAGGTTTTAGAGGAAGTGTCTGCTTGCAATAAAGGTTCTGTACTTTTCACCTACCACCTTGTCTGTGGCTTCATTCTTTGAATCCATCTGGACAAGGACCCCGGGGAAAGCAAATCACCCAGCTCAATAAAACAACCCAAGTCATCATGAAAAGGCTTCTTTCCAGGAAGGAAGAGCTTTAGTGTGTGTGAACCCAGGGACAGGAGAAATATAGATGGGCTGAAATCACAGAGGAACTGATTTCAGAGTGATTCAGTGGAGAAACTTCAGAAATAAGAGCATGCCTACCTCTGGGTTTTAGCACTTATTTGTCACCTCCAAACTTCCTTTCCCTGTGATGTCTCTGGAATGTACTGCACTATACTCACTTCTTCATGGGAATTTTTTTTTTTTTTTAGCTCTTCCCATTATTATTTTAATCTCATGTATGTTCTCCTTTTGTAATGTTGAACAATGAAAGTATACATGAAAGCATTTATGGTTTTTAAAAATAATATACTTAACTTGTATGTCAGATGATACTATTGGAACTGTTAGGTCACGGAAGGAGGGACGCACAAGGCCAGAATGGTGAGGGGTTACAAATTTATTTGATCATCCACACACCAGGTGGCTGAGCCTGGATGGCTCCAGACCCCAGTGACAGGAGTCAGCGGCTTTTAAAGGACTTTTGGCAGGCTTTTTCGGGGCGGAGACTTCTTTATGCCTACCGGGAGGGGAGATAATGGCATGTGGTCACAGTAAGTGAAATGTGGTCTCAGCAAAGGGAATGTCCATAGTGAAATGGCCTGAAAAGCCAGTTCCCAGGGGGAGGGGTGTTGATTCAATTATTTAATCTGGTCTAACAGGAACAAAAGCCTTCATCATGGGTTATCATACTTTTACTCTTACCACTGTGGATGAAAAAGGGGCCACATACTAAACCTGAGAAGCTCAGTGAAGGACTGCATGGTGGGTTTACAAACTCAGAGATTGAAAGGAATCACATAGGATAGTGTGAAATCAAGACTTTCTAAGTATGTCCTGGGCAGATATCTTACTTCACAAAATCAGGCTTTACCTGTCTCATTGTCTTTTTGCTCCTACAGTAACACACCTTTGAGTAATTTCAGGGTCATTTTCTTTTCCCAGATCCCTCAGGGCACAACTTCCCACCAGAGCAGGAGGCCACAGAGCCCTTCACTGTGGTTGTTACGTGTTCATTGTCAACTGTTTACTATGGTATGCCCACCTATGGAAAAGAAGTATGTGTCTGTTCCATTCACCTTTTATTCAATCCCAGAGATTTCCCAGTTTTGCTTTCTCCCGCCTCCCTTATCTATCACCAATGGACTTCATGTAACTCCCCTTCCGCCTCCCGCTTTTTTTTTTTTTTTTTTTTGCTGTTTAAGGATGCTTTATTTATTTATTTATTTATTTTAATTTAAATCTTTATTGTTCAGATTATTACATTTGTTCCTCTTTTTTCCCCCATAACTCCACTTCTCCCAATTCCCGCCCCACCCCTGTCCTTCCTACCCACCCACTGTCCTCATCCATTTGTGCACGATTTTTGTCCAATCTCTTCCTGCATCTCCCACACCCCTTTCCCCCCAAGTATAGTCAGTCCATTCCCTTTCTATGTCCCTGATTCTATTATAATCACCAGTTCATACTGTTAATCAGATTCTTTATTCACTTGATTCTTAGATTCACTTGTTGATAGATGCGTATTTGTTGTTCATAATTTGTATCTTTACCTTTTTCTGCTTCTTCCTCTTCTTAAAGGATACCTTTCAGCATTTCATATAATACTGGTTTGGTGGTGATGAACTCCTTTAGCTTTTCCTTATCTGTGAAGCTCTTTATCTGACCTTCACTACTGAATG
>NW_006296406.1:699139-710812 GCF_000327345.1 Myotis davidii
AGAAGTACACACACTGCCTCTCTGAGTCCCAGCAACCGCTGCAAACCTCGGAGAGAAAGCTGCACTCGCTCTGACCGAGGCCAGACAGTCCCTCTTCTCCCGTTTGAGTCTGGGTCCCTAGCGATTCGCCCGGATCTGGAGCTCAGAGTCCGCGACTCCCTCCCGATTGAAAACGCCAACCGCACCCTCCACCGCTGCCCCGCGCACTCCGCACCTCAGAATTTGCCTTCAGCACTGCGCCTCCTCTGAGTGTCCGAATGCGTTACTCTTTCCTCCTAGTTGTAGGACTTCCACTCAGCCACCGTTCCTGTGGGTCTGGGTGATGTCCCTTCCGTCTTTTAGTTTCACTTTTGAAATGGTTGTTCGAGGCGGCAAACTCCGGCGTTAACCTATGCCGCCATCTTGGTTCTCCGTCTTCCCGCCTCCCGCTTTGATAGTAATAAAATAAAGTGCAAAACTGCCATTCTCTGGAACATTTCCTCAATTTGTTGAGATTTTTGCTTCCCAACAATTGTCCTCCATTTGGCCGAAATAAATTCACAGGAGTTCTTATAGGTTTAGATATTTCCTACAGTGACACCACTGAAAGTATTGGCTATAAATTTTAATCAATTTACACATTTCTCTGTTTGTTTTGTACTCACCACTAATCCCCTTCCCTGCCCCTCACTAGCACTTTCTTATTCCCCATGTTTTGATTGGGTCACTCCTTAGTACTTCAAGCTTGGGTTGCATATTATCTGTGGAAACCCCCTTCTGCTCCCCCCCTCCTCCTTTTCCTCATCTTCGCTTTTGCAGAGGAGAGGAGAAGTAGAATTAAACTGATCTCCCAAATGTTCCATGTTTCTGTGAAATTTTTCCCATCTTATTAAAAAAAAATTGCCATTTTGTTCTATATTTTGTATTCTCTTGCTATCAGGGAAATAAAAATAGAAAGTAGAGGAGGAAAGACAAGTGCAGGAAATTAAGAAGAGTGAAGCAATAAATATGGACATTTGGAGATAAGAGAAAAAAATGAAATGAGGTTCAAGAAAAAGATAAAGGTTTTATTTAAAGTGAGATGCAAGAACTCTGATAAAGTACAGGTGAAAGAATCAGAATAGATGTTAGTAATTAACTTCCCCATCCCACCTTCATTCTTTGTAGACTTTACTTTAATATTTTAATCTCTATCACAATTTTCTATCTCTCTGACTTCTTTTTCTTTATTTTACAAAATTAAAAAATGTTAATACACCCTAACAAATAAAAACAAACCAGAACTCAGGGAGATATAAGAAATGTTAACATAAAAACATTCAAACCTGTAAAAAATTTTTGTGAGTTTATTTGAGTCCACAGTTGCAGGAAGCAGAATTTCAATGGACTGGGATAATGCTCTGGAGAATGGCAGTTCTTCACCTTGTTTTATACATTACAATCAAGTTGAGGAGACATAAGTGGGTCCCAGGGAATCCATTGGTGATAGATTAGGGAGGCGGGAGAAAGCAAAGTGTGGTGGGAGGGAACCTCTGAGATTGGATAAAAAGTAAAATCATAGACACATGCTTCTTTTACCCAAGTGGGTGCAGGATAGTTAAGAGTCAACAGTCAACACTTAACATAACAATAGCAATGAAGGAACTTATGGTCTCCATCCTGGTCCCCAGGTGCATTTGGCTGTGCCCTGAGGGGTCCAGAAAAAGGGAAGTTACTAGTGACCCTGACATTTCACAGGTGTGTTATCTTAGATGCAAAAAGACAATAGGCTCAGTTAAGGTAAAGATTGACCTTTATCAGGGAAGATACTGGCCTAGGACATGACTACCCATGCTTTTAGTTAAAGTTTTAATTTTAGACCATCCTATGTGGTTACTTATGTCTTTGAGTCTGCAAAACTGCCATGTAGGCCTTCCCTGAGCTAGTCAGGCTAGTTATGTGGCCTTTTTTTTTTTTTTCCATCCACAGAACTTAATTTTTTTTAGTCTTTTTTACTTTTTATGACACTGCTACCATAGCTAGCCAGATATTAATGAGGAAAAGAGAACAGAGGAGTTAGGCATTGTTGAGCATATTCAGCTGGGCCTGGTTGCTTACCAGGAAGCTATAGCTTCACACACTCCAGGGCAGCTGTTCTCAACCTGTGGGTCGAGACCCCTTTGACGGTCGAACAAACCTTTCACAGGGGTCACCTAAAACCATCCTGCATATCAGATATTTACATTACGATTCATAACAGTAGCAAAATTACAGTTATGAAGTAGCAACGAAAATAATTTATTGTTGGGGGTCACAACATGAAGAACTGTTTTAAAGGGCCAGAGGTTGAGAACCACAGCTCCAGGGGCTCAGAGCATTGCCCTGTCAAGGATGAACACTCCTCCTTTCCCCTCTGTGTTGTCACAGGATGGGGAGGGATGGTAGGAGAAGATAGGGATATGCACAAGAAAGTCAAAGTGGCACAGGGACGGGGATGCTCGACCATAGAGGCCTGTCATTCTAACCTGGGAAAAAGATCATTGGTTAGAGGGGTGGACCCCACCAGCAATCCCCCAAAGCTTAGAAAGTAGATTGGTTATTTTGAAAAAGCACCTGGTTACTCCCAAGCCCAAGAATACATAATGCCAGGGAAGCAAAGAAGCTGTCTCTCTCTTGTTTGTGGCTCCCTGCACTTGCCTGTTCTCTCCATAGCAGCCAGGTGGCCCTACTAGCCACAGAGCTGCTGGCCAAACACAGGCTCCAGGTAGGAGCCTGGATACAGCAGTAAAGCAATGGATTGCAGCTGGGAACACAAGCTAAATTAGCCAATGCTGGCTCGGGACTCAGCTTTAACATGGCACAGAATCTTGACATTGACTCTTTCTGGCCCTGATTTTCCATGGTGGGACAAATGGAGATGGGCCATCAAAGGGACATCCTTTTGATTTTGCCTCACAAATAACTATTACCACCAGACCACATCCTTCCTTGTGGGTTCCCAAATGCTTTTTCTCGAGACACTGCGAGAACCTGACTTCTACCACCAACAGTGCCTTTACATAAAACATCTCAACTACAGGTTGTTACTGCTCACAGCTGCACAAGACAGAATTTAATGTCCCCTCTTTGATGTGCCCAGACATCACTCCCCCCGCCTCCCTTAATAGTAAATTAAAAATGTTTTTCTTACTACAAATCAGTATTTCTCAAAAGTCCGTAATGTATTAGAGCTGGTTCCTTCTTTTCCCTTGGATGGTTTCCTCCTGACACAGTGGAGAGCTTCTTAGCCCCTCAACACAAAGGAAGTAGGTTTATTTCCTTAGGGAGAGGCTGTAGCCACACATAGTGTTTACACATGGAGACCTGGCACTGTATATAAATACAAGCTGTGTTCCATGTAAACACAAGGATCTTCACATGCTCTTAGAGTTGTTGATTCAAACAACCGACTGATAAATTTTCAGATAAGAGCAAATACTTTACTCATGGTCCTGCCCTTAGCTTAATCATTTTCTCCCTTTTCCTCCTCTTATCTCCCATGTAGGTGGAGAAAGAGGATGAGGGAGATTTGTTTTTCCACTAAGAATGCAGATATTTTAAAATATATGCTTTATAAAAGTATTACTTAATGTGTAATCTGCAGCAAAATTTAAAGATGTGACCCAAGAAAGTTGAGGGCAGCATAGTGGCAAATGTTAGGAAATGCTGTCGTATTATAATATTCCTGCTATAATTTGAAAAAGCAAATTCTAGCTGGAGAATAAAATCCAAACACCAGAGCAAAAGCTAATCTCAGCTTTCACATATAAAATATTTATGTTTCAGTGAAAGGCAAATCCTTACCTGCCCTTCCTCCTGGCCTTCCCTGTTCTCCACAATATTTTATTTGTGAAATTAACCTTCCTTCTGAAAATGAAAGAACTAATACTCTATAAAAACCTTTCTCATATGGTTAGTCTTCTTAAATGATCAGTTCGGTAGGACCCTAATGTATGTTCCTGGAGCTTATGTTTCATGCAGATCAATCTGTGACCTGGGCAATAGTGTAGACAAACTGGGCTGTGCTATTATACAGTGAGCAACGACATTCAATATCATAGTACCCTTTAAACAGATCTCACAGGCTTGTAGTTTTACAGGACATTGAAAAAAGAGATAGAGGAAGATATAAACAAGTGGAAGAATATACTGTGTTCATGGACTGGTAGAATTAACATCATTAAAATGTCTATACTACCCAAAGCAATCAATAGATTCAATGATTCAATGAAATCCCCATTAAAATACCAACACAGATCTAGAACAAATACTCCAAAAATTTATATGGAACCTAAAAAACCCCATATAGCCACAGCAATCTTGAGAAAGAAGAACAAAGTTGGAGGGATCACAATACCAGATATCAAATTATATTACAAAGCCACTGTAATCAAAGCAACCTGATACTGGCATAAGAACAGGCATATAGATCAATGGAACAGAACAGAGACCCAACAAATTGACTCAAGTCATTATGCTCAATTAATATTTGACAAATGAGGCAAGAGCATACAATGGAGTCAAGATAGTCTCTTTAATAAATGGTGTTGGGAAAATTGGACAGATACATGCAAAAAATGAAACTAGACCATCAACTTACACCATATACAAGAATAAACTAAAAATGGAGAAAAGACTTAAATGTAAGTCATGAAACCAGAAAAATCCTAGAATCAACCATAGGCAGCAAAATCTCAGACATCTCTGGTAACAATCTATTTGTGGATATATTTCCTAAGGGAAAGGAAACTAAGAAAATAAATAAATGGAATTATATAAAAATAAAAAGGTTTTTCACAAAGAAATCATCAACAAAATGAAAAAAGGGCCCACTGTATGGGAGAACATATTTGGCAATAATACATCTGATAAAGGGTTAATATCCAAAATTTATAAGGAACTCTTACAACTTAACAAAAGAAAGATAAAAAATTCAATTTAAAAATGGGAAAATAACCTAAACAAACACTTCTCCAAAGTGGACACACAGATGGCCAAGAGACATATGAAAAAATGCTCAGTCACTGATCATCAGAGAGATGCAAATTAAAATGATAATGAGGTATCACCTCACACCTGTCAGAATGGCTATTATCAACAAATGACACATGCAGGCAAGGATGTGGGGAAAAGAGAACCATAGTACACTGCTGGTGGGAATGCAGACTGGTGCAGCCATTATGGGAAACAATATGGAGTTTCCTCAAAAAATTAAATATGGGATTGCCATTTGACCCAGTAATCCCACTACTAGGAATATATCCTAAGAAACCCAAAACACCAATCAGAAATAATGTATGCACCTTTATTTTCATAGCAGTGCAAGTTACAATAGCTAAGATCTGGAAACAGCCCAAGTACCCATCAGTAGATGAATTGAATAAAAAACTGTGGGACATGTACACTAGGGAATACTATGCAGCCGTAAAAAAGAAGGATCTTTACCCTTTTGATATAGCCTGGAGGGACCTGGTGAGTATTATGTTAATGAAATAAACAAGTCAGAGAAAGACAAGTATCACATGATTTCACTCATATGTGGAATCTAATGAACAATATAAACTGATGAACAAAATAGATCCAGAGACATAGAAGCATGGATCAGACTGTGGAATCTCAGGGAGAAGGTGGGGGTGGGTTGGAAGAGATCAACCAAAGAACTTGTATGCATATATGCATAACCCATGGGCATAAACAATAGGGTGGTGAAGGCCTGGGATGGGGGGTGGGGATGGGCAAGAAGGAGTCAATGGTTGTTGGGGGAAAAGGGGACATACGTAATACTTCCAACCATAAAGTTGAAGTGAATAAATAAATCTCACAGGGAGTGAAACCAGAGACCAGTGAAACTTGTGTCATTCTTCTGGCTGACCTTAGCCCAGATGGTGAGAAAAACAGCCCAGGAAAGTGGACCATAATTTGACACAGATATATTGAATCACTATTTAGTCTGCTAATCAAATCATGTGAGGTTTGTGTCTCCTGATGGAGGAGGGGGATGATAGAATATGTGGGCAGAGCCAGGAGTCTTAGCGTTAGGATAAAGTAGGGTGAAAAAGTTATAGAGAAAGGTAGAGGATTGTTAGAAATCAAAGAAAACATACAGGCAAGAGAAGCCTTGTGTTCAGGAAGAACTATGATCCTAAAATAAATTGAACTTTTGTACCGGAGCTAATTTTCTCATTATATGTGAGAGCAGGAAAGAGATGAAAACAGAGAAATCAGAAAGGGACTGGGAAGGGATGTGGGATGGGAAAAGTCTGGGATTTAAACATAATTGATTAAACATAATTAAGAGAGCTTTCTATCTTATTGTTTTCTTTATCTCTCATAGTTCTTTTTTTTTCTTTCTTATTATGTAAGCAATATATACTCAATGTTGAAAATTTAGAAAATGGAGAACTATATAGCAAGCAAATTAAAAATCTCTTTCAGTCTTCCATTCAGACAAGCAAATAACATCATGAATGTTTTGGTATGTTTTCTTCTTAAGCTATTTGTCTTTTATATTTTGAAATGTCGTTTCAGTTTTTGTCCAAGCTATATGTGCACAAGGCTTTAAAAGAACAAAAGTTCTTCAAAGTTTGTTAGGAAAGCAGAAATTTCAAGTTTAAATGGATTCTTTTGATATTAACCCCCATTACTCTATAACATGTTTACTTTGCTTTTTAATTTTAGACATTGTCTCTTAACTTAAGAAAGGTGAGAACCTGGCTGTCGGTTAAGTATATTTTTTAAAAAGCTAATACCATCATGACTCTTATGCAATCTTAAAATGAACATATGTCAAACTTAGTGGCTTAAAGTAACAATTCAGTTTACAATTTCTCATGACTCTGTGGTTGGCTGGGCAGTTTCCGGGTACAAAGAGGGCAAGAGCAGAGGCTTCCAGATTTCCTAGATGCACACTTACCCCACCATTAGTCAGTTAGTCAAAGCCCATCACAAGTCAGTCCAGATTCAAGAGGGTGGAGAAGTAGACTCTGTTCCTGGGAAGAGCAGCAGTACAACCTTGCAAAGGCCGGGGCCCCAGAGAGCTTGATTTAATAGGGGGCATGACAAAAAAAATACTCCTTAATTTTTGTTCCCACCAAGTTACTGTTCCCTGTATTCTTGTTTCCCTTCTTTTCTTGAATAATCTGGAGCTACTGTTCAATCATATTGAAGGATATGGCACTAAAATGTTGATGGGAAGCTCTGTGCACAGGATCAGGGTGTGTTGCATGCCAGATGCACCACTGGGTGACTTGACTGGGCCTTTTGTTTGGGGAACCCCTATTAGTCAAATTCCCCAGGACAGTGCCCCTAAGTCCCTGCCTGGAAGGTAGCAACTTGGTGACTGGGGTGCTCTGTCCTGAGTCCTGTGAGAAGGCTGTTTGCAGTATGGTGCTCTGTCTCAGCCACGTCCCTGTCCCATTTCAGGCACCCTCTGTGTGATTCTCTCTAGAGAATAACCCTGCAGGCTTCTGCCAGGGCAGGCAGAGGAACTGTGGATCCCACTGTTCAATAGATTTCAGCACATTCTCTTGTTCTTACCTCACTTTTACTCTCACTTCCAGGGGTGCCTGGTGCCTTCCTTTCTTCCCCTGGGTTGTGTGATGTAAATTGGTTTGCTTCTTGGATTTCCATATTACCAGTCTACATTCAAATTTCTCAGTAATGCTTTCAGCTACCATACATCTGCTCTCCAGCTTCCAAAATCTTATTTTTGTTCTCTCTTCTCCCTTTCTCTTTGTCTGTACAGGTTTATTTCAGCCCCCCTTAACTCCCTATACTTTTATCAACATTATTAATGTAGTTTCAGGAGTAATTACTGTGTACATTCTATTTCAATTAGAAATGTCACTGCTTTATGCATACTACACATATCCTATATAATAAAAGGCTAATATGCAAATTGACTGAACAGCAGAACGACTGGTTGCTATAATGTGCACTGACCACCAGGGGGCAGATATTCAATGCAGGAGCTGCCCCCTGGTGGCCAGTGCACTCCCACAGGGGGAGTGCAGCTCAGCCAGAAGCCAGGCTCATGGCCGGCAAGCACAGCAGTGGTGGCAGGAGCCTCTCTTGCCTCCACGACAGCTCTAAGAATCCCTTGGGGATGTCTGCCTGCCAGCTTAGGCCTGCTCTCCACTGCAAGAGGGTGCAAGCCAACTGAGGGACCCCTCCCTGAGTGCATGAATTTCGTGCCCTGGGCCTCTAGTATTATATATTAGTTCACTGTATATATTTTTAGAGTTTGTTTCTACAGAAACTAGGCCATGTGAAATGGTTACAGTTATAATGACCCTTTTGGAAACCATAGTGCTATGGTTCCACTGAGGAATCGTTAGGTCATGATGCCATGTTTTGTGCCCCCAAAAGTCACCACAGCTCATTGAAGTCAGGATGAGCATCTGATCCAAGGAACCAAATCTGTTGGTTGAAGTGGCCACACACCAGTGCTCTGTCTTGTATGTGATATTCCATATTGAATAGTGACTGCTATTTTTCTAAGATGCTGGTATTGAAGAGTCACACACAGAAAGAGAAAGAAGTCTATTATTAGTAAAAACAAGAGCATCACATTTAGAGATGAGCTAAATCAACATCATATCAGAACACTGAAGTAGAGAATGATTTGTGTCTGCTGCCTTTTGGGAATGAAAAAATTGGAACACTAAATTGCCTCGTCCTAACTAATTGCCTCTGTGAAGCCTGGTTATGGGATAGGAGATACCACTTACTATATAATTTACTTCCTCGTATATCCATCCAATAAGTCCAGATTAATTAGCCTAAACTAATAGCTCTGTTCTTGTGCAATCTGAAAGTAACTAGGTCCCTGTAATCCTGAGCAATGGTGAATGTACTGCCACTACTACTGTGATGATAACAATGCTGGAAGAGAGGAAAATATCAGTCTTGTCTTACATTGGTTAGGATGAGTGCACTCCGCTAAGAATGCATGAACAGACAAAAAAAAGCATCTCAATTGAAAACTGGAAGATTGTTGTAAACTTTAGTTTCCCTACCAACTACTTAAATTCCTGAAGCAAGTCACCTACTATTTACTTCTTTTTAAAAAAAAAATCTGTTAATGAAGGGCTTTGTACTAGAGGAATAAAAGATCTCTCCTAGTTCTCAAGTTCTGTATCAACATGTCATAAGATTATTTCAAGACTAGAGGCCTGGTGCACAAAATTTGTGTATGGGTAAGGTCCTTAGGCCTGGCCAGCGATCAAGGCCGATTGGGGCCTCCCTTCCTCCCTGGCTGCTAGTTGTTGGCTGGGGCCTTCTTTCATTCCCCAGCTGCCAGCTGCTGGCCAGGGCCTTCCTTCATTCCATGCTGTCCCCTAGTGGTCAGCGCACATCATAGCGAGCAGTCGAACTCCTGAGGGGACAATTTGCATATTAGCCTTTTATTATATAGGATCAGGGAGGAAGGGACTTACATGCAACTCCCTTTCTCATACAGTTATTTCATTCATTGCTACCCCCAAACAATACTTACTCCATTTTTTTTCTGTTCTATTCATATTTTTCTGTTATCATCAGTCAAATTTTTCCCTGCAAAAGAATTTCTTTAGTAAATCAGAAAAGCCCAGGTAACAATGTTTAAATGTCTGTGGACAAGAGGGTGTACAGTGTGTGTCTGTGTTCTGTGTGAGTGTGTGTGAATACAGTGGATATGGGGATTAGGGGATGGGAATAGCAAAGGCAGGAAAACATAATGATTGGGAACCTGTAGTATTTAGGAAAGCCTTTAAAGTTTACCTTTGAAAAGAAATAAATGCCTCATGGACATAGTACTTTTTTAGTGTGCAATAAAATAAAAACCTGATGCTAGTTTGGATATTGGATCTAGAAAATTATAGAAATATGGTATGAAATAAATTTTGTAGACATAAAAGTACATTTATCTATCTATTACACACAAAAAAAAAGAAGAAAAAGAAAGAAAGGAAAAAAGAAAGAAAGAAAGAAAGAAAGAAAGAAAGAAAGAAAGAAAGATATTAAGCCAAAAGGCTACTGGTGGTGATTCAAACTATAATTTGTCTCCAGAGCTTCAAAAGTCATAGTCATTTTCTAAATAAGCTAAAAATAAATGAAGCACTTAATTATGACTAGAGTTTCTAATTGGAGTTTTTGGTAAAAATGCAATTAGGATTACTAAGAGTTTGTGGTGGTTTTTTTTTTTTTTCTTAAGTAGACAACACAAAACATTCTGGAAAAAAGTACAGTTTTGTTTATCCCTCTAGCTATATGCATTCTAAAACTGTGTTATCTCCTCAGAAAATTAAAAATAAAACTCGCCGAAACCGGTTTGGCTCAGTGGATAGAGCGTCGACCTGCGGACTGAAAAAAAAAAGAGGCAGCTGATCGATGTTTCTCTCCCATCGATGTTTCTAACTCTCTATCTCTCTCCCTTCCTCTCTGTAAAAAATCAATAAAAAATATATTTAAAAATAAAAAAAATAAAAATAATAAAACTCTCATTTGCCCCAGAAATCTCACTTCTTTATATTTATCCAAAGGAATTAAAATCAGGATCTTAAAGGGATACTTACCTGTACTCCAATGTTCATAGTAGAATTGTCCACAATAGTCAAGATATGGAAGCTACCTAACTGTTCATGACAGATGTATGAATAAAGAAAATGTGTATATATATACAACAGAGTATTATTCAGTCTTGAAAAAGAAGGAGATCCTGCCATTAGTGATAACATGGGTAGACCTGGAGGACATTATGTTAAGTTAAATAAGCAAACAAAGACAAATACTGTATGATCTAATTTATATGTGGGAAAAAAATCAAACTCACAGAAACAAAGTTGAAAAGTGGTTGCCAGTGGGGAAGGTGATTATCAGAGGGTGCAAAATTTCAGTTATGCAAGATAATAAGTTCTGAAGGCCTACTATACAGCATAATGCCCATAGCTACCAATACTGTGTTGCAAACGTAAATATTGGTATGGGGGTAGATCTTATGTCGTGTTCTTATCACAGACACAAAAAGCAATGATAATACAAGGAGCAAGAGGAAACTTTTGAAGGTAAAGGATATGTATTTACAGGTGGTGAGGGTTTTATGGTGTATACTTAACCTCAAACTCATTGAGCTGTGTATGTACATTTTTTTACATGTCAATCATGCCTCAAAAAAGTGGTTTAAAAATAAAATAAAATACTCAGTACAGACATACCTTTGATATATTGTGTGTTCAATTCCAGACCACTGCAATAAAGTAAGTCATAATCTTTAAAAAATATATATATTTTTATTGTTGATAGTATTACAGATGTCTTCCATTCCCCCTTCCCCTTTACCCTCCTTCTCCCAGCCCCTACCCACCCCCCATGTTGTCACCCCCCTATTGCTTGTGTCCATGAGCTATTTATGTAAGTATATAAGTTTTTTGGTTTAACTCTTCTTGTCTCCCCAATCCCCACATCAAGGTATGTCAGTCTGTTCCATGCCTCCCTACTTCGGGTCTTATTTTTTTGGTCAATTCATTTTGTTCATTAGATTCCACAAATAAGTGATGTCATGTGATATCTGTTTTATTCAGATTGGCTTATTTCACTTAGCATAATAGTCTCCAGGTCCATCTATGCTGTCCCAAAGGGTAAGAGATCCTTCTTTTTTACAGCTGCATAGTATTCCATTGTGTAAATGTCCCACAGCGT
>NW_006296406.1:711318-715446 GCF_000327345.1 Myotis davidii
CTTTTAAGTCTTTTTCCTGGTGGGGAGTCTAGGCTTCAGAGAAGCCTCACTGGTAGGGCAGACGTTGGTCCCATTGGTAAGGGAGATCTTGGTCTGGCTGGTAGGGGAGACCATTGTCCCACTAGAAGGGAAAACCATGGCCCCATTGGTAGGGGCAACCATGGCCCCACTGGTAGGGGAGACCGTGGCCCCACTGGTAGGGGAGACCGTGGGCCCAGTGGTAGGGGAGACCATGGCCCCGGCGACAGAAGTGTTCACAGCCACCATGAAAGCATCCTTCAAAAAATAAGACCTTTTTCCTGGTGGGGAGTCTAGGCTTCAGAGAAGCCTCACTGGTAGGGCAGACATTGGTCCCACCTGTAAGGGAGATCTTGGTCTGGCTGGTAGGGGAGACCATTGTCCCACTAGTAGGGGCAACCATGGCCCCATTGGTAGGTGCAACCATGGCCCCCCTGGTAGGGAAGACCGTGGCCTCGCTGGTAGGGGAGACCGTGGCCCCACTGGGTTTATTCTTGTGTATGAAGTAAGTTGGTGGTCTAGTTTCATAATCATTTTGCTGGTGGAGGTGCTGGCCTTCGATCTGTAAAAAAAAAAAAAAAAATTGCACCATTTGTGAAGCACAAGAAAACAAAGTCTGCCTGCATTTGGCTTTTTCCAGAAAAGATATGCTGATCCCTATTTTATGGCACCAATTTCTATATGTCAATGTTTATCTAAATGATTTGGAATATTTTTTAAAATGTAGCTTCCTAGGTTCCACTCTTGAAATAGTAATTTAGTAAATTAATAGAGGCCTAGGAATTAGCATTTAAATACTTCAAATAATTCTGACTCAGATTATCTTGAGCTAAACTTTAAGAAACACTACCTGATTTACATGGTCACCAACAGCCCCCTTTTCTTCACATCCTCACCAACAATTGTTAATTTGTTGACTTTTTGATAATCATTACTCTGACATGTTGTAAGGTAATAGCTCATTGTAGTTTTGATTGGCATTTCCCTGATGACTAGTGATGTTGAGCATTTTTTATATGTCTGTTTTAAAACTATATATTCTCTTTAGAGAAATGTTTATTTAAGTCCTCAGATCATTTTTGAATGGATTGTTTTTTATGTTGAGTTGTATAAGTTGTTTATAAGATCTTCAAAAAATATTAAAAATAGAACTACCACAAAATCCAGTAATTGCACTCCTGGATAGTTATTTAAAAAAACACACACACGAAAACACTAAATAAAATAGATATATGCACCTCTATGCCCATTGCAGCAATATTTACAATAGTCAAAATATGGAAGCAACCTAAGTGTCCATCAATAGATGAGTTGATGAAGAAAATGTGTCAGTATAGATATAAATATAGGTATAGATATAGACAATGGAATATTACTCAGACACAAGAAAGAATGAGCCCTAGCCATGTGGTTCAATGGTTAGAGTGTCCACTCTAGTAATGAAGGGTCACAGGTTTGATTCTCAGTCAAGGGCATGTACCCGGGTTGCAGGTTCCCTCCTCCTACCCACTCGAGGTATGTGGGGGAGGCAACCAGTCGATGTATCTCTCTCACACTGATGTTTCTCTATCTCTTCCCCCACTCTTCCTTCCTGCCACTCTCTCTGAAAAGCAATGGAAAAGATTTTTTTTAATAAAATGAGTGAAAAATTTCATTCGCTACAAAATGGATGGAACTAGATGGAATTATGCTAAGTGAAATAAGTCAGACAGAAAATGACAAATACTCTATGAATAAACAGAAAATAAACAAACAAAACAGAAACAGATTCATAGATACAGAGAGAAAATTAATTGCTCCCAGAGGGTTAGACGGGTGGTGGTAGATGAAAATGGTGAAGGAGAGAAGGAGGTTCAAACTTCCAGTTATCAAATAAATAACTCATGGGATGTGGTGTACAACATAAGGAAAATAGTCAATTATATTGTAATAATTTTTTGTAGTGACAGATGGTTACTAGACTTATTGTTGCGATCACATTGTAAGGTATATAAATTTTGAAGCACTATGTTGTACATCTGAAACTAATATAATACTATATGCCAACTATACTTTAATAAAAAATAAATTAAAAAAGAAAAACTTTCTAAGGGGCAAGAATAAAAGTTTAGGAGGTAGTTCATAGAAAAATTCAATGAACTCCACCGAACTTCATCTTTTTCCTCCAAATTAAAATCAAGCCTCAATGTTCTTTGTCTTTTCTATAAAAGACAAAGTTTTCCTCATTAGAATTTCTCCCTTTTCCACTGAAATATACAGCCCTGGATATTTCACCAAGAGCTTCTCAAAGCAGCTTCAGTTTGAGACATACTCTCCTGAGGTTTGGAGCAATGATTCTATTCCCTGTCAGCCACATGTTTTTCATGAATATATTTTGATTTGTTCCTGCACATACACTTTTACATACATTGGAATAATTTGTTTAAAAGGTTATCTCTTGTCCTTAAATACTTTTCTAAAGGACATTATTTAAACAAAAGTAAATGAAATACTGTGCTTAGTTTGCTACCAGCTTCTCACAAAAATTTACTGTAAGGTAAGTTCAATATTGAGTTTCTTCTTTTTATAGCTCCAGAAAGGAAATTATAGTTTAACAAGCACACATCCAGCTCCTAGTATTTCATAATTTAATGTTAAGCATAAGGATTATCATGACTTGATAATAAAATGATTTGCTAGTAACACAAAATGTGGTTTACAGCAAGACATTGTGAAGAGACTGTGTTCTAAGACTATTTCCCAAATAATTCTGATCCAGGGAATCCCACGAGCCTGGGCTCTGAGGTTCTGGGGTTCTGAGGTTCTGGGTTTCTGAGGAACCTCTCCTGAAGATTCTGAATTGTTAATTTAGAATGGTCCTGAGGAATCATTATTTTTAATAAGAGTCCAGATGATTCTTAGGATGAAATTGAGGGAATACTGTTACAAGGTTAGATTTTATTCATCTACGGTAATTATTTGCTGGGGTCCAACCCCAGCAGGTCCAGGGGTCCCCAAAGGTGTGGCAGGAGTCAGCGAAGAAGGAATGACACGGAGACAGCGTGCAGTTGATCAGCAGCCTTGCCAGGATCTCTAGCCACAATCTCCAGCCAAGTTCTGTGTCCATGTTCTCTTGCTAGGTTCTCCAGCCAGGTTCGGTCGCCAGGTTCTGTCCAGGATCTTTTGCCATGTTCTCTCCAGTGAAGTTCTTCTGTCTCTAGGTTCTGTGTACGTTCTGTCTTCTGAGTTCTGTCTCCTAAGTTCTGTCTTCTAAGTTCTGTCTCTCTCTGTCTTGTTACATCTGTATTTATACCAGTTGATTCCAATCCTATCAATCTCTATTCCAAAGGTTAGGGCGTTTCTTATCTCCATTCCAGGGCGTAAAGATTATGTAGCTTAAGCATGATTGTTCATAGTTAAAGTGATTAATCACCCACCTGGCACTTAGTTAAGAGGTTTTATTCCCTCCCTAACTTCAGGGGAAAATCCCTACCTGGGGAAACAACCTTTCTCGGAGAGGTGACCTTGGTTAAAACATAGCGCCAAGAAGGTGAGCAAACATATTAAGAACAGTATGCCATATATGCCAGGTCCCTTGAAACAGCAAGGATGGACCGGCTCCCAGCAATTATTGTCAATAATTACTCATCAATGGCAATGCTTTTTTTCTTCAGCGTTTAAAAATGACAAAGAGAAGATGGACTGTGTTGTTCAGGCCTCACATGTAGATGCTTCTGATTTCTCATTCACATGGATTTCTGCCTCTAATAAGAGAACAGAGATGCTTGATTTGAATCTATTCCAACAGGAGAAAAAGCACCCTGGATTTCTGCTTACTCTTAGGATATAGAAAGATGAAAAGAACATGCTCCCCACTTATCAATGAGAAAGAGCTGGATAAATGACAAAATTATAACTTTTCCTGAACCCATGGGAGGGCTAAGGACACAAGACAACTGAAACCCATGGAGGGACAACTCCTTCAGGGAGAGAAGAGATGTATGGAATGGATCATCTATGGTAGAGCAAGGTAGGAAGAGATGTCAGCCATCAAAATTATACCCTCACAGAAGGCAAGAATGCCTGTATCTAGGGAACAAATATTATTTTCCTCACCTCTACTATTCCCCC
>NW_006296406.1:716234-717476 GCF_000327345.1 Myotis davidii
AGTCCTTCGTTTTAAATGGTTTATTAATCTTTTCTCAGTTATAATTTTGTTTTTCTCCTTTACTTCTGGATTAAGTTAGCTAGCAATCTGTCTACTCTGTTAAAATTTTCAATTAACACTTTATTTTATTTAACTCTTTTTGTTTTTTAATTCATTAATTTTTGCTTTTATCTGTATTAATTTCCTCTTGCTTCTTTTGTTTTCCTTTTATGGCTTTTTGAGTAGGATGTTTAATTAATTTTCATTTTGTGTATTATTTTTATAGGCATTTAAAAAACTAAAAGTGCTTTAGTTTATCTCATAGATTTGATGTGTTGTATTTTTCTATTTCTTATTGTTAATAAGTTACGAAATCTTGATTTTTGTTCTCTCTTGACGTACACTGGGGCTTGAGCCTGCAATCCAGGCAAGTGCCTGAGGGGAAATAGAACCATGACCTTCTGCTTCATAGATCAATGCTCAACCACTGAGCCACACTGGCTGGGCCCAAGCTGTTTTTATTAGAATGTTTTTCAACTTTTATATGAAGGGATCCTTATAGTTTCATTATTAATATCTAGGTTTATTGCATTATGTCAAATGCTATTAATATTATTTCCATTTTGTAATTTCTTGATTTTTTTCATTTTGGTCTAATATATGGTTAATTTTTATAACATGCTACATGCACAACTAAAACAAAGGGATATTCTGTATTGTTGGAGTTTGACATATGATTACCTTACTTTTAATACTGTTTAGCTCTCAAACATTTCTCTTCACTAAGTATTTGTCCCTCCTATTTGTACTTTGCTATTTACTCCTTGTTTTCTACCACAATCATATTGATATTAGCTGTTTCTTAGCTCATATTCCTGGAAACAAAACTTGAGCAGCATCTTGGTCAATGATATATTGAAAGAATGTTCTCAGAAGGAAATGAGTGAGGGATGCTGGCTGAGGCCGGGTGGGAAAAATCTTGGTAATGAAGGGATGTAGACGAACTCCCAGGGGGATTTCTGAGCAGGACTTATACCATAGAGTTAATCTGACCCAGGGGAGTTGGTCATTATGTGTGGCTGCAATTTGTGGGCTGTTTCTGCTGTTGCTTGTTGGCAATTCTCTCAAGAAGGGAGCACCTGTGAGTGTGTAGCAGCCCACACTGACAACAGTTAGGAGATAAGTGCATGCACTTTTGGTAAAGTGGGTCAGGGAGGGAAATGAAGACCATTTACTACAGATAATCATGTCTCCTTCTCTTTC
>NW_006296406.1:717518-728403 GCF_000327345.1 Myotis davidii
TAAGTTCAAGACCCTCCCCCCATTGAAATAGAAAGCAAACAACATGGGGAGAGGGTAAAGCATGTACTGCAAAGCTTACTATCCTCTTACACGCACTTCACATATTTATGCTACCAGCCCTGAAATCATTTGAGTTTGGGATTCTTGATTTTAACAAATGCCAAGGTAGCCGCAGTTAATTATCCTTGTTTGTTTTAGATATATATTTTTTCTGGCATCAATTGCTTGAAAACATTCATGATTTATTTTCATATCCATTTTAGGTATAAAAACAAGTTTGGCGATAACAAATTTTTATTAGTGAAAAATGGTAATAAATACGTGAAGACTATGAATTACAGATTATAGTTATTTGTGTAATAAAGTTGTGAAGAGACTGCTTAGCCTTACTCTTCTCCACCTAGAGATTCCTTCCTGTGAGCCTGACGAAGGCTGGGAAACTAAACATGACCTTTTCTAGACTCTTTGCAGGTAGGGCTCTGTATGTGACCCACGTTCAGTCAGCAGGGGCACCCACCAGAGTCCTACAGGAAGGAAATAGATGATGTAGGATAGTGGCTGTGTAGGCCAGATTTCATCTTGGCTCAGAGGCATCTAAGGCTCCTGGGGTAGCTGTGATGCAAGTTCTGTTGCCTGTTCTCTGATGTCATGGATGCCAAGTGGCAGATGGTGCTGTTGGAACAACTCTGTTGCATAGTTGGGCATTTCTTCTAGTTACATTGCTTCTGACCATTTTCCTAGACCTCCCTGAATCTATCTGCTTCCTAAAATCTTATAAATTCCTCCTCCTTAAACCGTCTAGAATAAATTTTGTTGCCTATAACAAAGAAGTAACCTAGACAGTGACAGTAATAATCCCAAATATGGCAGGATTATTCTCAAAATAATCTTAGTGAGGTCATCACCTTCGAGGAACTGCTCAATTTTATGGGTCCATTTCTCTGGCGTGGTCAAGTTGAGAAACTAACTCATACCTTGAAACTGAGACAGATGTAACTGAGATGGGGATAAGCACGTATGTTAAATGACAAGATGTTAGGGGAATTTCTGCCTACATTCAAGTTAGGTATGATCATAAGCCTAGGTAAAGAATCTGAAACATACTTAGGTATGAAGATGGCAGAAATGAACTTCATAGAATCCAATATAACAATATTTGTCAAGTATCAAAAACATGATGACAACATCAGAGACAGTGTGAGTGTAGCTTTCTCTTGTATTTCTCAGGGGATGCTCTCAGAGTGGTGAGCAGTCTGTGTGGAGTACTGAAACCCAGCCAGAATCCCTTCATGACCCCTCCCCCAAGTTTCTTGCTTGAAGAAAAACCAGACCTGAGTCTCTTTTCC
The DNA here is from genome assembly GCF_000327345.1 of Myotis davidii. Taxonomy (NCBI): domain Eukaryota; kingdom Metazoa; phylum Chordata; class Mammalia; order Chiroptera; family Vespertilionidae; genus Myotis; species Myotis davidii. Next base: position 718,865 of record NW_006296406.1, read on the forward strand.
TTACATTTACTTAAGTCAATTTTTTTCAGACATAAATCAGGGTTTGGGGGCACTGGAATTACAGAAAACATTGATGCGCACCTTGAGTTGTTTTTTGCAAAACCTCCACTAGATAGAAAACTATGTACCAGTACTGACCACAGTCACATAAACCCCAGACTACCGGGTACTGGAGGATTGATCACCAGAACTCCTAAAATATCTCTTTATTATTCCAGCTCCAACCAATCAGAAGATACCCATAAACTGACCATTTATTGAAGAACTTTACCCCCATTTTCAACCTTTAAAACTAAGTTTGGGCTTTTAAACTTGTGTAGCTTCTTTGTGTAGCACTACCAATAAATCAAATCTAATTCTGTACTGCAATTCTCTATGTTCAGTGTTTGACTCAGCTGGTGCTGGGTGGATGAATATTTTGTTTGGTTACAGTACCAGCCACCTGTCTTTTTTTTTTTTTTTTTAAAGATTTTTATTGACTTCAGAGAAGAAGGGAGAGGAAGAGAAAGAGAGAAACATCAATGATGAGAGAGAATCATTGATCAGCTGCCTTCTGCACACTCCAAACTGGGGATGGAGCCCACAACCTGAGCATGTGCCCTGACTTGGAATAAAACTGTGACCTCCTGGGTTCATAGGTCAACGCTCAACCACTAAGCCACGCTGGCCAGGCTCAGCCACCTGTCTTAATATATAGGACCTGGGTCCTGAAAGTCTTGCTGTGCCATAGTCATGTATATTACACATTCTCTTGTTACCTATCCCCATATTTTAGGACCTAGAAATTTTCTTTTTTTTTCTTTGTTATTCCTCACCAAAGGATATTTTTTCCATTGATTTTTTAGAGAGAGTGGAAGGAAGGGAAGAAGGGAGAGAGAGAGAGAGAGAGAGAGAGAGAGAGAGAGAGACCATTGCGAGAGACATACATTGATTAGTTGTTTCCCGCACATACCCCAACCAGGGCTGGGGATCAAACCTGCAACCCAGATACTACATGCTCTTGACCAGGAATTGACATGACTCTTAGGTGACCAGGCTGATGCTCTAACCACTAAGATACACTGGCCAGGGTAAGAATTTTCCTTTTATGTCTACTTAGGGATATAGTCATAGATTATCATATCATGAAATGCCAAATCATAATGATGTGAGAGCTGTAGAACAAAAATTGTAAGGATTCATATGACCTTATGACAAATCTCTCAGATAATAGTTTGAAGGTCTTGTCAATAAGACTAGAAAGCTTTACATTGTTTGACCAAACATCCCGCTAGCATGGTGTTGGCAGAAAGCCCCAACAGTCAGAATCATCCCGAAGAACTGATTCATAGCTTTATCCAAATTCGTAAGAGCTTTGATAGGAGAAACTTACAGACACTGGCAAAGCAGCTGCTCCCAGTGGTGGCCGGCTGGGAAGAATCCACACCTGTTTCAGGACAGGGTCTCTTTTTTATAAGGGGTGAACATCAAAACCATATGGTGCGTAGTTACGTAGACCACCAGAGAGAGCAATGCATCAGGCAGCTATCACACTCTATACATTCATTAACCTCCTTCCTGGGGGCACGATGCTTGTCTTTGGCTGGCATTCTGGTTTGCTGTGTAATCAGTCAAGCCTGAGGCTACAGAGAATTGAATCCAACATTTCCCAGACACCTTTGCTGCTGGAGCCATATTTCATCTCAGTGAGTTCCCCAAACCTGGGCAGACTGGGACAAACATAATGACATTCAAATTTATCTTTTTGTTATAAGTTCATTTCAAGACCTGTGTTACCTCTTTTTGTGTAACGTGTTACAATCTGGCCTAGATTGATTTGAAGACATTTACCCACCTATTTTTTGGTTAATTCTTAGGTGATTACATTTAGCATGGAGGTAGGAAGAAAGCTGATTTACTCTTCAGAAGACAATATTATTTCCAAGTTCTTGGAGGGGGCTTCATTCAAACCATCAAGTACTGACAACATGCAGTTACCAATATTCTCAAGAAATAGCGACCTACACATTTTATCTTTAAAGAATGAAGGTTTGTGAAATGTATCTTTCTTCTAATTTTAAACTTAAATGTTAAAATCTATTTTCCTCTGCAAATCAAGTGATTATTCCCAGTGATTTTGATTGTTAGTTGGCTGTGTTTCAGTTACTTACATGTCTTACATCTAGCATATTTTAATAAAGGTTAATTTAAAAAAAAAAACAACCCTACCCAGTTAGGTTAAAATAAAGAAAAAATTTAAAAAACCTTAACTTATAATAAGGGTTTTCTCTCTTATCTAACCAAATGTAATCTTTCATTTTGATGTATTTTATATAAAATAGTATTTGAAGAAACTTGGCACTGCAATATAGTTTCTACAACTATACATCCTTGTCACCAAAACTAGCAAAAAGAGAATTCATGCTTAGGAAAAATTTTGTATGTTTTATTAAAAAAATAAGTAATTTTTTTGCCGTAACCGGTTTGGCTCAGTGGATAGAGCATCAGCCTGTGGACTGAAGGTTCCCAGGTTCGATTCTGGTCAGGGGCATGTGCCTGGGTTGCGGGCACATCCCCAGTGGGAGTTGTGCAGGAGGCAGCTGATCGATGTTTCTCTCTCATCGATGTTTCTAACTCTCTCTCTCTCTCCCTTCCTCTCTGTGAAAAATCAATAAAATATATATTTAAAAAAAAGTAATTTTTTTAAAATGTTGTTTTTGGAGTTTGAGACATGACTAATAGATTATAAATGAGTCTCAAAGAGTCTATTAAAAGCTCTGTCTAGAAAGGCAAGAGAAGATGCGTTTCCCCCTATGATTATGAAGCATTTTGAGATTATAATAGTCACAGGAATAAATTATTTTATACTGATTATAAGTAGATAATCATCTAGGCTTCATATGAAAGAGTTCCCAAACTCTTTTCTTTAATGTGCATTTCTAGAATAAAAGTAAACCTGGGTAATTTTTAAAAATTGGTTTACAATTGCAGTTATGTCATGATTGTTTCATTGCGACAATGCTACTTATACTATTATCTTTGGAGCCTTTCTTTCATTTCTTGCTCTTTCTTTATCTTCCCTAAGACCAATTTCCGGAAAGAACTTACCACAATTTATAGTAGGAATGCACGAACAATGAGGACCATTGACACAAAACAACACCATGAATAAAATAGAAACGCAAACAGCAGAACTCAGTGTTTTGCTCTTGAATTCCTATTGAAACCAGAAAAATCAGAGTTTGTGCTGCCCGTCACTACCAGAGCCGATATGTAGGGGCAAGGATTGAATCTTTATGGGCTCTTTATTCAGATGGCTGGCAATCTGAGAAGACGGCGGGTTATGTACCTTAAAAGACTATCTTACATCTCATCTCAAGCCAGCCTTTTTTATAAGGAGAAGAAAAGCGTAGGTAAATGGTTTGAAATTTAGGAGAAAAGGTTCTTCAGACAAAAGCTGCAGTGGGCGCTTTTCTGAGTGACTCTTCATCTGCTGATGGGTGATTCTTGGTCTGCACCCTGGGCGGCTGATGTTCTCTCCCTGGAGCACAGTGGCTCAGATAATGTCTTGGTCACTTGCAGTCCTCCGGGGGCACAAAGGTCGAATTGTTTGCAGGTCTCCTGAAGTCAGGCAGGTCCACTCATACATTCTAGTCCAGTGGTTCCCAAACTTATTTGGCCTACCGCCTCCTTTCCAGAAAAAATATTACTCAGCGCCCCCTGGAAATTAATTTTTTTAAATTTTAATAGCAATTAAAAAGAAAGATATATGCCCCCAAATGCACCTGTGGCCATCACCGCCCCCTGGATCACTGCAGCGCCCACCAGGGGCGGTAGCGCCCACTTTGGGAATCACTGTAGTCCCTGGAACAATAGCTTTCTACCTGAGTTAATTACCAAGTCTACCAACTATGCATCTAAAGCTATCAAATTTGTAACTTCTTGGGTTCCCCATCACTGTGTGCAAAGGTATTGTGATCAAGCCCACAACTTAAGGCTGCTCTGTCTGGATTTAGGTAGAGAGAATCATAAGGTCCGCTATGGCTGGAAAACGAAGGCTCATCACAGGTAAGCTCTTACCCTAGCCTTTGGTTTAGCTCCTGAGAAAGGCATTTATCTCAGGGTCATTTTATAAGGGGAATGTAATACACAGTATCTGACGAGAAATCTCAGAGAAAATGTGAAGGTATTTAGCACCTTCCTGACTTGTATGTATCGTGCAATAAATTGATTGGATAGACTGAGCTCTGATGAAAAAAGTTTTTCTTTAACCAATGCCTTCAAACATATTCCAGAGATCATTCATTCTTTCCCATCTCTTTTTTAAAATATATTTTATTGATTTTTTACAGAGAGGAAGGGAGAGAGACAGAGAGTTAGAAACATCGATGAGAGAGACATCGATCAGCTGCCTCCTGCACATCTCCTACTGGGGACGTGCCCGCAACCCAGGTACATGCCCTCGACCGGAATCGAACCTGGGACCTTTCAGTCCGCAGGCCGACGCTCTATCCACTGAGCCAAACCGGTTTTGGCCTTTCCCATCTCTTAATGGCATTATAGATTCCACAGGTTTATTGTGTGCAGATTATAAAGAGTCTAAATCAAAACATTAATGTTATATCTAATTAAAGTCTTCATCTTTCCCCCTATCGGAGCTCTAACATAGAGGTTGGGGGATTAGCAGGGAAGAAAGTGAGAATTCAATTTTTCACTCCTCTACTGCCTCTTATTCTTGCCTTTATAGGACTATGGAGTTGAGGAGGTGGAAGAAATAAAATAGAAGTGTTAATTGACTGGTGCTATTGCAATCTGGCCATTGGTGCCCTCTGTTGGGAAAGGAGTCCAAATGCAGGCTGTTTCCTGTTCTTCAGGAGCCTGAGAGGGCTATGGAACTCAATCATTCATTGATAAGGAAGGGACACTTCTCTGCTAAACTCCTCTCAGCTCTTGCCCCATTGTGAAACCCATAGCCTCTTTCTTATAGGTAAGTTTAAAGTGATAAATGTATATATTAAGAAAAGAAAGATCTCAACCTACCTTTACACCTCAAAGAACTAGGAAAAGAAGAACAAAATAAGGCCAGAGTAAGCAGAAGGAAAGACAACAAAGATCACAGCAAAAATAAATGAAAGAGAAACTTGAAATACAATAGGAAAGATCAACAAAACTGAGAGCTATGTTTTTAATAAATAAAATTGACAAATCTTTAGCTAGACTAAGAAAAAAGAGAGAAGACGAAATCAGAAATGAAATAGGAGACATTACAACTGATACCACAGAAATATATAGGATCATAAGAAGGTATTAAGAACAATTATATGCCAACAAATGGGTTACCTAGAAGTAAGGGAGAAATTCCTAGAAACATGAAAGTTACCAACACTGAGTCATGAAGAGTATATGAACAGATCAATAATTGATAAGGAGATTAAATCAGTAATAAAGAAAAAAGAGTCCCAAGAAAGAAAAGCCCACGACCAGGTGTTTTTACTGGTGAATTCTGCCAAACATTTAAAGAAGCGTTAACACCAATCTTTTCAAACACTTCCAATAAATTGAAGAGGAGGGAATGCTTCCAAACTTATTTTATGAGGCCAACATTACCCTAATACTAAAACCAGACAAGAACACTGATGAATATAGATGCAAAAGTCCTCAACAAAATACTGGCAAACCAACTTTATCAGCACATTAAAAGGATCACACACCAAGATCAAGTGGGATTTATCCCTGGGATGCAAAGACGACTCAACATATACAAATCAATAAAAGTGATAAACCTTATTAATATAATGCAATATAAAAATCAAAATATTATCTCAATAGATACAGATAAAGCATTTGACAACATTCACCATCTTTTTATGATAACCCGCCTAAGCAAATTGTGTATATAAGGAACATACCTCAATATAATAAAGGTTATATGTGACAAACCCACAGCTAAAATCATGATCAACCGTAAAGATTGAAAATTTTTCCTGTAAGATCAGAAACAAGACAAGGGTGCTCACTTTTATTGCTCTCATTCAACATACTAGTAGTACTGGAATAAGATAAAGGTGAAATAAAGAAATAAAAGGCAACTAAATTTGAAAGGAAGAAGTAAAATTGTCTTTATTTGCAGATGCTATAATTTTATAAATAGAAAATCCTAAAGACTCAACCAAAAAACTGTTGGAACCAATTAATGAATTTGGTGAAGTTGTAGGATGCACATGCAACATACAAGAATCAGTTATGACTCTGTACACTAACAATGAACTATTTAATGAGAAGTAAAGAAAATAATCTCATTCCTAATAGCACCAAAAATAATAAAATACTTAGAAATATATTTAATCAAAGAGGTGAATGATCTGTACACTGAAAACTACAAGATTTTGATGAAAAAAATGGAAGAAGATACAAAAAAACTGGAAATATTCTGTGTACATGAATTGGAAGAATTAGTATTGCTAAAATGCCCATACTACCCAAAGCTATCTATAGATTCAATGCAATCCCTACCAAAATTTGTTGTTTTCCTATTCTCTACTTATGAAGATCTCTCTCTCTCTCTCTCTCTCTCTCTCTCTCTCTCTCTCATTATCCAACCATGAGAAAGAAGGGAATAAATCCTGTTATTTGCAACAATATGAATGGGCCTGAAGATGTGAAGTATGTCAGACAGAGAAAGACTAAATACTGTATGATATTGCTTAGATTTGGAATATTTAAAAGCCAAGCCTGTACAGATTAGAATGCTGGTACCCAGGGGCTGAAGCATGGGGAAATTTGGAATATATTGGTCAAAGGGTACAAAGTTGCAGTTAAGAAGATAAATAGGTTCTGGGAATCTAATGCACAGCACTGTGATTATAGTTAACAATACCATATTACACTAGTGGCCCAATGTGTGAAATTCGTGCACTGGAGGGAGGTATCCCTCAGCCCAGCCTACACCCTCTCCAATCTGGGATCCCTTCACAATCCAGGACTGCTGGCTCCTAACCACTCACCTGCCTGCCTGCCTGATTGCCCCTAACTGCTTCTGCCTTCCAGTTGGATCACCCCTTAACTGCTCCCCTGCCAGCCCGATCAGCCTCAACTGCCCTCCCCTGCCAGCCCAATCTCCCCCAACTGCCCTCCCCTGTTGTGACCTGCCTCCTGTACTGGGACCTGCCACCTGTCGCACGGAGCCCCAGGGCCCCTAGGCCTCACCATGCGGAGTGGCCACCGGGCCCTGAATCCACTGTGCACGTAGCCATCTTGTGGCAGCCATCTTCTGACGATGTCACACATGAGGGCGTGAGGACCACCTAGGCTTTTATTAGTATAGATACTTGAAAATTGTTAAGTGACTATATTTTTTAAATATCTTTATTGTTGAAAGTATTACAGATGTTCCCATTTTTCCCTCATTTGACCTCTCCTAGCCCATCCCTGCCCTCCACCCCAGGCCTTCACCACCCTTTGTCAGTGACCATGAGTTAAGCATTTATGAATACAGGTTCTTTGGTATATCTCTTCCCACCCTCCCACACCTTCCCTCTGAGACTAGACAGTCTGTTTCATGTTTCTATGTCTCTGGATCTATTTTGTTCATCAGTTTATTTTGTTCATTAGATTCCCCATATGAGTGAGATCACGTGACTATATCTTAAATGTTCTCACCACAAAAAAAGAAATGATAATTATGTGATGTGATGGAGCTGCTACCTAACACTATGGTGGGCATCATAGTTTGATATATAAGGATATCAAATTAACATGTTGTATGCCTTAAACTTAGAGTGTTGCATATCCATTATATTGTAATAAAAAAAAAAGAGGTAAAGGGAAGAGAAGTTTACTAGTGTGATAGAGCTACATTTAGTGCCAAGTCAGGTAAACGGCATCAGCAAATATGAGGACGTAGAGCTATGCATGGATATTCAGGAAACAAGAGCAGATGCATTGGGTGCAAACACTTGGGTTTATGTTGGAGATTATTGGAAGTTAAGGCTGGGCCAGTAGTTCAGAGGCAGATCTTGAAAATCCTTGAATACTAGGCCCCTAAATAGGCAAATGGTGCAACTGAAGTTTTTGAACCCGTGTAACTTGAACAGTAGGCATGGGAAGGGGCATACAAATATCTACTCAATAAATTTTGTGGTGTGTCTAATTAGGAACAAACTTCATGTCAGGTGCTACCAAGAATTCATTATTTTTTTTAATATTTATTGTTCAGATTATTACAGATGTTCCTCTTTTTCCACCCCGATAGCTCCCCTCCACCTGGTTCCCAGCCCACCCCAGGCCCTGGCCCCCTCACTGTCCTCATCCATATCTGTAAGCTCTTTGTTCAATCTCTTTCCGCATCCACCATACCCCCTTCCCCCCTGAGAATTGTCAGTCCACTTCCTTTCTATGCCCCTGATTCTATTATATTCACCAGTTTGTTCTGTTCATCAGATTTTTTATTCATTTGATTTTTAGATTCACTTGATAGATATGTATTTGTTGTCACTTTTTTGTCATAATTTTTTATCTTTACCTTTTTCTTCTTCTTCCTCTTCTTAAAGAATACCCTTCAGCATTTCATATAATACTGGTTTGATGGTGATGAACTCCTTTAGCTTTTTCTTGTCTGTGAAGCTCTTTATCAGACCTCCAATTCTACATGATAGCTTTGCTGGGTAGAGTAATCTTGGTTGTAGGTTCTTGCTATTCATCACTTTGAATATTTCTTGCCACTCTCTTCTGGCCTGCAAAGTTTCTGTTGAGAAATCAGCTGACAGTCATATGGGTGCTCCCTTGTAGGTAACTAACTGTTTTTCTCTTGTTGCTTTTAATATTCTCTCTTTGTCTTTTGCCCTTGGCATTTTAATTATGATGTGTCTTGGTGTGGTCCTCTTTGTATTCCTCTTGTTTGGGGTTCTCTGTGCTTCTTAGACTTGTAAGTCTATTTCTTTCACCAGGTAGGAGAACAGTGTATGCTTAATTTCTAGTTGGTCCTTTATCACAACATTGAGGGTCTCATTAGATTTCTGTACATCTCATTAAGTTTATCGGCAGTCTCTAGAAGACTCTTGAAAGGCCTCAAAAGTGTGGTTTTGAACTCTATCTCCAGTATTTTGCTTTCCTCCATTTCTTTCATTTGTGTCCTTTTTCTTTGTCTCCGCATTTTTTATGCTGCCTTGTGTCTATAATAGAAGAGCTGCTGTGCAGGAGACACCCTTATGGGGCAGGACTTGCTTCATTGGGGCTTTGGTGCCCACTGAGTCTGCTCCTTGAGTGTGTCACTTCTGTATGTGTAGAGTTATAATATGGTATGTTCTCACACTGACCACTGGGTACACTGGCTTATTTCACTTAGCATAATGCTTTCCAGTTCCATCCATGCTGTTGCAAATGGTAAGAGTTCCTTCTTTTTTATAGCAGCATAGTATTCCATCGTGTAGATGTACCAGTTTTCTAATCCATTCATCCGTTGATGGGCACTTAGGCTGTTTCCAAATCTTAGCTATGGTGAATTGTGCTGCTATGAACATAGGGGTGCATATATCTTTTCTGATTGGTGTTTCTGGTTTCTT
>NW_006296406.1:728887-733663 GCF_000327345.1 Myotis davidii
TAAAGTTATCTTTCCATTTGTACTTATATTTCACACCCTCAGTTTCAAGTACTAACTCAAGGGATGATTTGACAGGGAGATACATCAGAGAGATAGACCCAAGACCAGATCAGGAATTTCCACTCCAGTGCCTATGCATTCCTTTCATAGTCAAGATGAAATACCTGCAATCCTTTCCCCATACAATGGTTTTCTCTCTGGATGTGTTTCAGTCTTCTAATGGCAGATGCAGAAGTTCAGTTTCCAGATATGCCCAATACATATATGAAAGGAGAATAAAAATTATATTCTTAACTTCTGGCACCAGGAAGACTTAAGAGATGAAGCTGTCTTTAGGAAAACACCCTAATTATTGCCTGAAGCAGAATGAAGCTGAGACCCAAAGCCTGGGATTTGGCTGTGACCAAGATTCGTTTTGCTAGTAGGTGAGGGTGAAGAGGACAGAAATGATGAGAGAGATGCCATGGGGAGATGATGAGATGGAGTCCTACAAGAAACAGGGTTTGAGATAAGCTGAAGGGAAAGGGGATTGGGGAAGCAGAAAAGGACTTATAAAGAACAGAAAAGTCCCATAGGTGGTTTATAATAGATTACTATATGGCTCCTATATTCTTGTCAATTTGGGACGGTTTTGAACTGTTGCAGAGGAAGAAATAGAAGAGTATAGAGAGTTTAAGTCAATGTCACTCAGATTTTATGAAGTTAGAAGAGTTCCCAGATGATATCTGGGTTATATCGGGAAGAAACCCAGCTAAGTCTCAATCTGGGAATCTTTCTAGATAATTTATTCCAAACTATAGTATAATTGAGAGGCAAGAATCCTGCCAATAGAAACCATATGCAATTGAGGCAGTTAAGTTGCCAATATTTGGAGATGTTCTAGGACGAACCTAGATTGGGTATGAAATTTGCTGTTCTGGGGAGAATATAATGTCTTGACAAATGAAAACGAAAGAAGAGTTAAGTTTTGACTTGAGTTTTAAAGGAATAAAGTCACATTGTGTGGAAGAGAAACAAATAAGAAAAGTTATGCCATTGGATAAAGGTCCAGAAAGAACAGAGGGAAAGGAAAATGGTCAGACATTTTCCTGACTAAATTTAGAAAAATTGATTAATTGAGACCTGAGCATGGAGAACCTTCAGGGTGTAGGCAATAATTTATTGCGGGGAAGCTATTTCTATTAATGTATGAAGCAATTGGCCGTCATGAAAAGGATAAAATAAAATAATGAATGGACATCATGATTTTGGCTCTCTTGTGTAGAATACACTGGGAGTAAAACTCCAGAGATTGAAAAGACTGAGGAGAGATGGGGAAGTCATGAGAAAGTTGCGACCAACCTAGGAGTGGCATAGAATAGAGAAGACTGGCTGTTTAGAGATGAATGGCTGTGGGAATGGAAGAGAGCGAGGCTTGCTTGGTCTTGCTTGTATTTAGGGAACATGACTGTCACATAGGATTCTTTTTTCTTTCTTTTTTAAAATTTTAAACAAGAAGTTTATTTAAACAACAAGACACTTGACTTGAAGGGAAAACTATCTAGGATTCATTTTTTTTGGAGTAATTCATCCCTACTTAAAGACAGATTGCCCTACTTGCAACAGCTACATACAAAAAAGTTATAAAATTGTCCTTGGTTTTTCGATGGTAAATGAAAAACATTAAAATTCTCCAATTGAACGAGGTATGCAAGGATGTTTTCACAGAACCAGTATTTTTTTCCCCATCCCATTTCATTTGATGTAGATCAAAACATACCATTGGCCATTTAGTTAAAAAAAATGCAAATGCTTGTGCACATACATCAGTTACTTTATGTACAATAAAGGAAGGGGGGAGGGGAAAATGAAAGAATAGAGAAAACTATACTGTAGTAGTCAGATGTATTGAAACCAAATTGCACTTTTCTAATTGAGAATGTCTTCTAGGTCTGGAGGCACAGAGTTCTGGAGTAAAGTAGCAGGATCCCTTTTTAGTAGACCCCTCCTGTCTGCTGCTGGAACACATCAATTGTATCTTCATCCTCCATTTTCAAATGTGCAGGTGTGTCTGTCTCATTGATAGGCTGCCCGTCAAATCGGAATCTGATCTGCCTCATTGACAAACCCTGTCGTTCACAATAGGCTTTCATTAGATTACTAAGTGGTGTATGCCTCTTAATCTTAAACTGCACCACAGAACCATCCTGCCTGGCCACCTTCAAATTAATATGATCGTTGTTCTCAGTTTTGACTCCTTCCTTGGGCTTTTCGTCGGCCATGGCGAGAGCCAGAGGTTTCACAAAAGAGGTACCAGGTCCGCACCAAAAGAGCACACAAGCAGCACCAGGAGCAGCAGGAGAAGGAGGCAGCAGTGGTGGAGGAGGGAGAGGGCACACGCACTCTGTGCCTATCACATAGGATTGTGAAGAGTAAAGCTGGTTGTTGGTATTAGTTGCATCAATGCAAGCTCCCATCTGATTAGGGTGTTGCTGTACCTGGAGCCTCAGGCAGCTTTGGGCCACAGCAGCTTACCTTTAAAACCTTTTTCAATGTAGGGCTACTCAGCATTAGTGAAGTTAAATGGATAGAGACTGTAGCATAGATGATACTTTCGCCGGCCCAGAACAAGGAAGTCTTATGCCTTAGGATGTATTTAGTGGAGATGATTATGGTCAAAAAGTAAGAGGTGAAGAAGATGAGGAAGAAGGCAAGAAACCTCAGGGCAGTGGCATGAGCTTTCATGCTGGAGTTGCTGTGGCCAGTGTCGTGATGTCGTATCTGCCTCAAGTGTTGGCACAATGAGGCTATGAGCAAGATGGTGGACGTCAGGAACAGGAGGAAAGGAATGAATAACATTGCCAGATGCTGACCTATGTAATATTTTCCCAAGAATGTCCTAAGTGTCTCAGTCTTCGTGATGTTTCCAGGTAATTGCAAGATTAACTGACTCTTGATGTAATGTTTAATAGCTGAAACAATGATTGTCACACAGGAAATAATAAGAGAGCACAGCAACAGCCGGGGAACCAATCTCAAAATTCTCCACCTCAGCCAGAGGAAGATGGCGTAGGTGAAGGAAGAGACTTTGACACAGTACACGACAGCTAGCAAGCTGGTTAACCAGAATGCAAGAGTATTAGTAAATTCCCAGATGAGTGCTATGTACCAAAGATCATTGTCAGGGTTGAAATAGGAGCAAAAGTTGTGCAACGCTGATGACCACTGTAGAAAGAAGCGGCAGATGCCCAGGCTGATGAGAATCATGTCCACAGGTGACAGCCTTTTGACCTGCACCCACTCTCTGCTCAGCACCGCAACAATTAAGCTGCTCTGCACAATTATTGTCAAGGACTCGAGCAGATAGATGGTCATGAAGAAAACAGTGAGTTGGTTGGGTATCATTCTTCCACTCCAAAGTATCTTCTTCACACAGACCCAGAATCTCTGCAATAATTTTTAAGTAGAAAATACATTCCTGGCCTATTGTCTGATGCAAGAAAATACCTCTCTACGGATGCAAATTAACCCTAGCTCAATTTTGATTTTGCATGTTCCTATCTGCAGAATTTGCTTATGCTTTGCTTGCTGGTTTGTTATCAGACCTGGGATGGAGGGAAATGTTATTTGAATGTGGATTTTTGCTCATGAGGTTATTTGATTATTCCCAGAAATGAAATGCCTGTTTCTTAACCATGCCATTGTTTCCTCTTTATCTCAGTGAGGTGTCTTGTCTTTAACTTATTTCCCATCTCCTTTAAATGATAGCCGCATTCTTTTAACCTACAATTTGAACCACGGGAAAGACAAATCCTTCACTGTTTTTTCATGTCCTGGACGATATATCTATTTTGCTAACTGAGTGCTTTAATCATGACAACTTCAGAATCCCTGTCTCCCCAGCTTCCACAGGAGCTGTGGGTAGATGCAGCAACCAAAGTATGAGTGTCAATAAAAAAATAATAAAGAAAAGTCCTTACTCTGAGATTCTACCCACAAAATTGCTTGAACCCCAGACCTTCAAGTATCACCCTCCAATACAGACCACTTCTTAGCTGCCTATCAAATTCTTTAACTCAAGAAACCACCGCACACACCCCATTGCACTCCCTACGTCGAGGTGTGGCATCCTTTGCTGTTGATCTTCCAGTTCCAAAGAGTTGACCTTTTTATATCTTTGGAGTTGTTCTTGTCCCATTAATATCACTGCGTTGAGTTGTTTTCTCCGTACATAGCTAAGCTCTTTATGTTACTGCTCACACTGCTTAAAATAAAAGACTAAACAATTTAAAAAAGTTAAGCCTATTGAATAGAAAGGCCTAGATGCCTTGCTCACTTTTTTTCTACAATTTATTATCTTTGTGCTTCCTCTTCTCTGACCAGACTGTGGAGACAAATGGATCACTGATGGTGTTAACATAAAATGCCATGGACTCTGGTGTAATCTGGTTTTGTAAAATTGCACTCTTCTGGAAAGTGCCCATTAGATATTTCTGGAAGAATCTGTGGGCTCACAAGGAAGTCTGATGCCAGTGGATGAAGGACGATATGATCTGTTAGGCACCTGCTGAAGCAAATGCACCTGCCAGCTGCTTCCTTCTCCAGCAGCATAGCATGGCCTTTGCTGCACCATCCCTGTCACGTGCTCATGCTGCTCTAAGCCCATCCCCCAGACCCTGAGCCTGAGCTAAACATCCAGTGGTGTGTGCTGAAGACCTGTGTTCACACTCTGAGCTGTTAGAGGCAACTTGTCCTTCTAGCCTTTGTAATCTCAGCGGAGGAAAATTGGGTTTGGCA
>NW_006296406.1:734032-748594 GCF_000327345.1 Myotis davidii
TTTCCAGGACTGATCCCCAGTCTGGGCGCATAGTGGTGGTAAGTGATGAATGTTTCTCTCTCTATCCCTCTCCCTTCCTCTCTTGCCACAACCTTAGCAACGGGGTTCAGGATCTGAAGGAAGGCCAACGCACAAATGAAAATACTATACAAGAAATATGAAAGTAGAAGGCATTGGGGGCCAGGTAGAGACCTTTTTCTTGAAGAGCCTCACCGACTTCTGGCATGGTTCACTATTTATTTACTTGAATACACGTAAGTGACTATATCTTTTAAAATATCTTTACTGTTGAAAGTATTATAGATGTTCCCATTTTCTCCCCATTTGACCTCTTCTAGCTCACTCCAGCCCTCCACCTCAGGCCTTCACCACCCTATTGTCAGTGACTATGGGTTAAGCATATATGCATACAAGTTCTTTGCTATATCTCTTCCCACCCTCCCATGCCTTCCCTTTCAGACTAGATAGTCTGTTCTATGTTTCTATGTCCCTGGATCTATTTTGTTCATCAGTTTATTTTGTTCATTGGATTTCACATATGAGTGAGATCATGTGAGTATATCTTAAATGTTCTCACCACAAAAAAAGAAATGATAACTATGTGATGTGACAGATGATAATTCGATATATAAGGATATCAAATCAACATGTTGTATGCCTTAAACTTACAGTGTTGCCTATCCATTATATTGTAATAAAAAAAAGAGGTAAAAGGAAGAGAAATTTACTAGTGTAACAGAGCTTTTATATGGTGCCAAGTGAGGTAAACGGTATCAGCAAATGTGAGGAAGTAGAGCTATGCATGGATATTCAGGAAACAAGGAGGAGATGCATTGGGGGCAAACACTTGTTTATGTTGGAGATTATTGGAAGTTAAGGCTGGGCCAGTAGTTCAGAGGAAAATCTTGAAAATCCTTGAATACCAGGATCCTAAATAGGCAAATGGTGAAACTGAAGTTTGTAGATCCATGTAACATGAACAGTAGGCATGGGAGGGTGCATACAAAGATCCACTAAATAAGTGTTGTGGTGTGTCTAATTAGGAACAAACTTCATGTCAGGTGCTACCAAAAATTCACCATTTTTGCCAATCTCCTCCACATAGGACATTGTGTGAAGGGCGGGGGTTTACTTTCCAGTTGTCAATGATTTGATGTATATATGATTTATATATGTTTGTACACAGGTGCTGGGCTATAGAAGTCACATATCTCCTACTAAATTTAACATTGCCACTCACAAGTGTCTCAACACTTGCTCCTAAAACCCAGGGACACAACCGTCTTTATCTTCTCCTCTGTTCTGAGTTACTATGAAGCACACTTTTTGTCTGAGTGTTAATAAGTGTTACAATACTTACCATTTAGACAACACAGGTGCATAGCTTTTCTCTACTTGGTGCCTGAAATTCATATCAAGCTACTCAAACTCAAAAGAATGTCCTGTTCTTGGTTCAAGCATTAGAGGTGCTGTTCATCTTTATAAAAGCACCTCCCTTTAAGACCTAACCATCTTTCCCCAAATTAAACTTGTTGCTCCTTTAAAATGTATCCCTTGCTTTCCTCTCCTTTTTCTTTGGTTCTTAAGGATGATATTTACCAGTCTCGTGAATTTAAGTAATTCACTTGACCTTCTTAGGT
Source organism: Myotis davidii (assembly GCF_000327345.1). Lineage (NCBI taxonomy): Eukaryota > Metazoa > Chordata > Mammalia > Chiroptera > Vespertilionidae > Myotis > Myotis davidii. The sequence continues at coordinate 735,673 of NW_006296406.1, forward strand.
CTGTTTTCCAGCTGAGTTGGACTGAATAATCTTGACCTGCCTTTTCAGTGAAAATATATGTAAAAGCTCTTTGTGAATTATTAGATGCCCCAAAGATAAGAGATAGATATTATTTCTGTTTGTCTTTTTAATTTCTGGATTCCCCCCAACTTCTTCTAATACTCATCCAGGATAAGTTGTCCCTTGGACTTTATGGAAAAGAAGACAGTGAGAGGATTACAAATATCTAACAGATTCTGGAAGAGTGTCTCTGTGTATGCAGTAGTGGAGGGAGGGAGATTCATAATTTCCCCTTTCTCTACTTATATAAAGGAAACGGTTTCTTCCAGCTATCTGAGATTTTAGAACAGGCACTATATGGATACAAATGATCAATAGCAGTAATTCAAATTTCACTGGCTTCTGGAGGCTAAGACTAGCAGGTCATAATAAATGGGAGAAGTCCTCAGAAGGCTGATGGACTCTGATATTCAGCAGGGCTGAAAATCAGCATTATATTACCCTGTTGCTGGCCAACTGGCTGGAGGTGATCCCCTAAGCTGATAATCCTTTATTGTTTACCAAACCTTACCATTGATGTCTGTTTGCTTTGCTAAAGGGGAAATGTATATTTTAGAAAATAAAAATCATGGGTCCAGAGATTTGGGGAGCTCACTCCAAGAGGGTGTGGCCTCCACCTGGCTTTCCCCCATGCCTTCTAAATTTATATTTCTTGTCTTGTGTATCCATTCATGTTGTAGCCACTTGCCCACATACCTGAACCCTTGCTGCTAAAGCTTATGGCATTTATGGCTCCCAAGACAGGGACTGGAGAAGAAGATTCGCTGGAGCGAAAAAAGTAGTTCAGCGGAAAAGGTGGGCATCCCCAGAAAAATGTGGGGAGATTCACTGAATATAAAGCTCCCACCAGCTTTGGAAGTCACGATCCAAAATGGGCAAGGATGTCTTTTATTTCAAGCCAGGTTATAATGGGCAAGAATTTGACTAAAAGGTAAAAATATCATCGTAAATGATAGAGAAATTGAAATGTCAAAGGGTACTCTTAAATCAGGCTCAAGGAACATGAGTGCCCTTGTCATTTTTAATTATGTGGGTTCTTGTTCAAATTGCAAAATGCCTGATTCGTATTGGGGATCAAAAGTCTGTAATAACTAAAAAAGCCCCGAGGGATCCTCCGCCTCTAGTGTGGAATGGCTTGGCAGCTAGAGAGGATAGAGCTATCAGCTCTCTTGCAAGGGGACTCTTTGAGGCTTTCTCTGAAAATTACCATATGATGCCTTGGGGCAGGCAGATTTTAGGTAAAATAACTTTAAAGGCTAGTCAATGCTATGGAGAGTGGAATAAGAAAAGATTTATGAAAAAACTCTGATTTATTAAGACTTGTCTATGTGTTATGGGTGATTCTTTGTTGTGATTTTATCTGTTTTTCTTGTTTGGTTTAATGTGTTTATTGTTAGTCTATTAAGCATGCCTTTAATTTAATTTAATGGGAAAAGAAACCTAAGTGGCCAGGCCATTTACTGAATTTGCCCATAGCAAACAGGATGTGGGGGTGCGAAGAATGAATATGAGCGAGGCACATAGACTAGGATACCTGTCCTAGGGGACAAAGGGAGGTAGAGATAACAAAAAGAAAAGTCTCCTTTTCGCCATGTTTTTTATTTCCCGGTCTGTCATTTAAAATTTGGCACAATTCAAGGGATATGTCTAGGATTTCTGTACTCGTAAAGAGAAAAAGGACAGTTTAAGAGAAATGGCGCATCCCTGCCAATTTTGGATGGCTTCTTAAACTGAGCTCCCCTCTTTACAGATGCTTTATATTAAACCCAATACTGTTTTTCTTAAAAAGATGGCAGAAATGACCCAAGAAAATATACAGGCTGGATTTAGGAAACAAGATTAGTGTTTCCATAATAAAGGGTAGATTTTAAATAATAATAGATTGCATTCCAAAGTTAACATTAAGGCACTGAAAGTCAGTGAGTTATCTCTGTTACAGAATTTGCCAAAGTAAATGCCTTAGATGGAATAATTGGCTTTAAAAATCTCAAAATTGTTGAAACATGGATAAATAGATGTAACTAAAATGAAGGATTTGTAGTGGAGCTTTTCAGTGATAAGTATAGGTACATTGATGGCAGGTGTCCAGTCACCCAGGGGGAAGACTGGCTGTGCTTTCTGATGGAGGAGGGGGGTGGTCCCATTTCCTGCAGCAGAAACTTTAGATGTTATCTCTAAGGAAAGACTGTGGTGGTTTTACATTCAAATAGCTACAGGCCTACTTCCAAAGTCTTTGGCAACTTAAAGCTTTGGAGTTTGCTGAATTGAATAATAAAAAACTTATAAAATATCTAGGTATTTTAAAATAACAACATACTAAAATATTAATCTGAGTTTGCCTTGTATGAAAAAACTAGAGGACAGAATTGAATCTATTAATTAAATATGTCCTGTATTTTTGAAATATATCCTTAAAATTGTGAAGCTAATACTAATCTGAGAAATGCTAAGTATTTAACTTGCCCCCTAAAATTTAGGCTTCTAAGAGTTTAAAGTTCAAATTAAATTAGGAAAAATTATATAGTTGTGATATCAAAATGCAGAAAGTATACAAATTTATTTTTGAGAAAATAATTCTTATATTTTCTCTATAGAAATTAGTAGTTAACAATATATTGTAGTCTTTATGTGTACTATGTGTGATAAAATTTCATTGTAGGATATAATATCTTATATGGTCTGATTTAAAAAAAGAGGATTAATTCTATTGTCTGAACTAAATTTTTAATATAAAAACCAGTTTAAATTTAATTAATATCTTTTAGAATAATTATAAAAACTATATAATATAATATTTGGTTTATATATATTTGATATTCTTTCCAAGTTAAATTTCAAGACTTTAATTGAGAGATGGCCTTGGGACATTTCAAGGGCCCTGGAATGATTCAAAGATTTATTCTCTCTTCTTAAAAAAACTATTTTTTAATTAGGCCAATTTAATATACTTGATATCACGAGGGAAGCATTATCAAATAAAAATTAATAACTATATTTTATTTATATACATATATTTTAAATATTATAAAGATTTCAACCTCTAAGGGAGGGCAAGGCAAAATTGCTGAATATTTTTAAAGCAAAACCAGGTTACTTAGCAATGGAATTTTAAAGCCCTCAGGCAGCCTGCTTTTCAGATAGGTTGGGGGGTTGGGCGGCAGTTGTACTTCATGGGTAAAATATATGTTTGCTTACTTTGCTTTTTAAAAAAATATATTTTATTGATTCTTTACAGAGAGGAAGGGAGAAGGACAGAGAGTTAGAAACATAGATGAGAGACAAACATTGATCAGCTGCCTTCTGCACACCTCCTACTGAGGATGTGCCTGCAACCAAGCTACATGCCCTTCAACAGAATCAAACCTGGGACCTTTCAGTCCACAGGCCGATGCTCTAGCCACTGAGCAAACCAGTTACGGCCTTACTTTGCTTTTTCAATAAGATGCCTACTTTAATTACTTAATAAATTAGCTTTCTACAATATAATCAAGGTCTCATATAAATTCAGTTATATGAGAAGCCAGTATTTTTATAAGCAATTGGGTCTAACAAAAGCCAAAGTAAAAATTTGCATATGTATGCAAATGAGCACTAGCCAAAAAGAATACTGTTTAAAAGTAAATTTTAAGCTTAATAAAAGGGAGAAATTTAAAAATCTCTTCTGCTACTATTTACTCGGTAAACTAAAAGTTATTATTCTCAGCTTAATGATAAGCTGATCATTAATAAGTCGTCATAATTGTAAAGAGAGTCACTTAAAATGTATTCAGAGCAGTATTGGCCAATGTCTGGAAAGCAACTAAGTTTGTTGGTCTGTTTCAAAGAAAGAAAAAAGTTTTTTTTAAAAAAACTCTCTAAATGTGGCCTAGATATTACTCTTGGGGAAAAAAAGCAGAAGGAGCTTCCCTTTGAATACCTGGAAGACTGTAATTAAGAACCAATGTATTAGGTGTCAAAAAGAAAAATAAAAAGTAAATAATTTGCATTTTTGTCTCCCTAGCAAAGCTTATGTCATTATACTGAAAGACTTATAGCAGAAATTCAATGAGTGTCATTTGCTATCCACACCCAAGGACAAGTAAAGTTAGAAAATAAGCCTTATTTCAGACTGATTTAAATTTGCAAATTGAAATAAGTGAATATTCAGGGGAACTTAGTTGTGAAAATCCTTACATGTTAACACAAAAAAGGGGGGATAGTGGAATAATCTCCTGTATGTAAATTACATCAAGACTTAATTACTTTAACTTTTTTTACTTTATTTATTTATTTATTTTTATTTCTTAAAGTATTACAAAGAGTATTACCCATGTCTTCTTCCCCCCCCTTGACATTTCCCCAGCTTCCACCACCCCCCAGTGTCTGTGTCCATTAGTTATTCTCATATGCATGCATATAAGTCCTTCGGTTGATCTCCTACCTTCCCCAGAATTCCAACTGTAGTTTGACATTCTGCTCAATGCTGCTCTGCCTCTATATCCATTTTTGTTCATCAGCCTATAATGGTCCTTATTATTCATGAATGAGTGAGTTCATGTGGTATTTTTCTCAGCTTCCCAGGGGCAGTCTCAGCCTCACAGGGGCCACCTCAACCTCACCGGGGCCACCTCAACCTCACCGGGGCCATTCCAGCCTCACCGGGGCTGTCTCAGCCTCACAGGGACTGTCTCAACCTCACAGGGGCCGTTTCACCCTCACCGGGGCCTTCTCAACCTCACCAGAGTTGTCTCAACCTCACTGGGGCCATTCCAGCTTCACCAGGGCCATCTCAGCCTCACAGGGGCAGTCTCAACCTCACAGGGGCCACTTTAACCTCACTGGGGCCGTTGCAACCTCACTGGGGCTGTTGCAACCCCACCAGGGCTGTTGCAACCCCATCGGGGCTGTTGCAACACCACCGGGGCCATCTCAACTTCACCGGGGCTGTCTCAGCCTCACTGGGGTCATTACAGCCTCACCAGGGCCGTTTCAGCCTCACCAGGGCCTATTCAACCTCACTGGGGCTGTTTCAACTTCACGGGGACCGTTGCAACCCCACCGGGGATGTTTCACCCTCACCAGGGTTGTCTCAACCTCACCGGGGCCGTCTCGACTTCACCGGGGCCATCTCAACCTCATCGGGGCCTTCTCAACCTCACCGGAGCCATCTCAACCTCATTGGGGCCGTCCCAGCTTCACCAGGGCCGTCTCAGCCTCACAGCGGCCGTCTCAACCTCACAGGGGCTGTTTTAATCTCACCAGGGCCGTTGCAACCTCACTGGGGCCATTGCAACCCCACCGGGACTGTTGCAACACCACTGGGGCCGTCTCAACTTCACCGGAGCTGTCTCAGCCTCACTGGGGTCATTACAGCCTCACCAGGGCCGTTTCAGCCTCACTGGGGCCTTTTCAACCTCACTGGGGCTGTTTCAACCTCACCAGGGCCGTTTCAGCCACACCACGGCCGTTTCGACCTCACCGAGTCTTTCTCAACCTCACTGGGGCCGTCTCAACCATACCAGGGCCATCCCAGCTTCACTGGGGCCATCTCAGCCTCACAGGGGCCATCTCAACCTCACCAGGGCCGTCCCAGCTTCCCTGGGGCAGTCTCAGCCTCACAGGGTCCGTCTCAACCTCATAGGGGCTGTTTCAACCTCACCGGGGCAATTGCAACCCCACCAGGGCTGTTGCAATCCCACTGGGGCCGTCTCAACTTCACCAGGGCTGTCTCAGCCTCACCAGGGCCATTTCAGCCTCACCAGGGCCGTTTCGACCTCACCGGTGCTGTCTCAATCTCACCGGTGCCATCTTGACCTCACTGGGGCTGTCTCGACCTCACCAGGGCTGTCTCGACCTCATCGGGGCCATTTCGACCTCATTGGGGCCGATTCAACCTCACCGGGGCCTGTCTCAACCTCACTGGGGCTTTCTCAGCCTCATCGGGGCCGTTTTGGCCTCACGGGGGCTATCTCAGCAACACGAAGTTTGGCATTCTGTCCTTTGTTGGGCGGCTCCTTGCTGGACAAAATCTCCAGGCGCTCCTGGTGGCTGAATATCTGGTATGCTTGCTTGGATTTCATTTTCTACCAAGTACACAGACTGCCTGTCTGCCGTCTCCCAGTGTCCCATGTGAGACTGGATCTGATGGACATGCCTGTGTGTTTGCTGGTACAGCATTCCACGTTGCCGGCTCAGCCATGTCTGGCTCCGGCTTCCTCTGAACCTGGTTCTGCTTCTTGAGTGTGTCCCTTATGTATGCGAGGAGTTGAAATCTGCTTTCTGCTCGGCTGGGCTGCAAAAGTGCCGGTGATTCTCTTTGTGCCACTAGCATAGCTTGGGTGGGGGTGTAAATTAAGTAGGGCGGGGTCCCCGGGAATCACGAGGGCGGAGCAAGGGGCAATGGCCTCTCCGCGTCTCCTCGCCTCTCCACAACTCAGCAACTCACGTCCCCGAGTGCCAGCGAGCAGTTCTGCGAGACAGCCACTCTCACTCTCCAGCCCGTTGCAAGGCCATCCCGCCTCTCCCTGTAGGGTTCTGGTACCTCAGGATCTAGCCCCAAACACGCTCAGTGGATTTGAGAGTCTGCATCCCCTTCTGATTGAAAAAAACCGTGCATCCAGTTGCAGCCAGCCTGGCGCACGTCTCCATACCTCTGTTCTTGGAGCCTCTGCACAACCTACTCAGTCTCAATGCTCTTCTTTTTTTCCTTCCAGTTGTAGAGCTTCCACTTGGCCAGCTTTCCCATGGTTCTGAATGACAACTGTTTGTTTTATAGTTGGTAGTCTCGATGTTGTTGTGGGAGGCAGCACGCACAGGTACCTTACACTGCCATCTTGGTTCTCAAATAGAAAATCAACTTTTTTTTACTTTAAAATTTTTTCACTTGTCATGCTGATGGCAAGACACACAGTGTCAAAATAAGCCAAAGGAAAATGGTTTGGAAAAATGAAAAGATACTGAGTTCAGTATATGGAAGGGTCCCTTTATTAACCTGTGGTCACGATATGCTTATATATTTCCAGAAAACCCCTCCAAGCCATGTGTATTCCTGCAACAATTGATCTGAGAGAGGAACTGCTTTCTCTGCACCTGTGGCTGCAGACAGACAACTACTCCAATCACAGATAGCAGTGGCCCCAAGCAACACACTGATAAGACAGAGGAGAATCAGGCCAGAGATGGGCTATGGTAAAGACGTCTTGCCATGCTAGCAGTCATTAGCTGTGCATGGGTGTAGGTTACCCTGGACCAAGCTAAAGAAGGTTGGACCTGGATTGCCATTGCCCACCATTTGTCCACCATCCAGAAGTGGAAGATAATTGTTGTCATGTCACAGGGGACAGTGATTAAGAAGGGAACCCATAAAAACGTGGACAGTGATTGGAAAGGGGACTCAAAGAATTGATGGCCCATAAGGGAGCTTACTGCAAACTAGTTCCTTCGATGCCTGACAACAATTTTAAAAGGACATGATAGAACTCAATCGTTTCCATTGAATTTAAAAATCTGAAAAGGACCAGAGATCTGCAAATGGCATACATTCTTGTTAAGTTGATTAAAACAAAAAGGGAGATATGCTGGTGGTTAAGACCAGCAGGTCATAATAAATGCAAGAAGTCCTCAGAAGACTGTTGGACTTTGATATTCAGCAGGGCTGAAAATTCAGCATTATATTACCCTGCTGCTGGCCAAAAGGCTGAAGGCAATCTCCTAAGCTGATAATTCTTTATCGTTTATCGAACCTTGCCATTGATGTCTGTTTGCTTTGCTAAAGGGCAAATATATATTCTAGAAAATAAAAAGCCGTGGGTAGGGAGATTAGGGGAGCCTAGTCCAAATCATGGGTGAGGCCTCCTCCTGGCTTTCCCAGATGCGTTTTAAATTTATATTTCTTATCTAGAGTATCCATATATGTTTCAGCCCCTTCTCCAGATTCCGGAACCCTTACTGGGAAAGGTTGCTGCTACTGGACACTGTCCCACTTACTCTGTCAGGACACTAAACTCTTGCAACCCACCTCCTCACCAGCCTACTAAGCATTCCCAGAAGTCTCTGGGCAGATAACTCAATGCTGATATCTACCTGTTATTTCTCCTCAGTCCCACATCATCTAGTTATGATTCTGCTCCACAGACATCACTGCATCCATCAGGTTCCATCCCACCTTCTACTATAGTTTAACCACTGGAGCTTGGGAGATGCCAAGGCTGCATGGCGAGCTGCTGCAAAGTGGGAAAATAGGCTTTCCACTCCAGAGCCTACACATTCCTTTCATAGTCAAGATGAAATACCTGCAATCCTTTCCCCATACGATGGTTTTCTCTCTGGATGTGTTTCAGTCTTCTAATGGCAGATGCAGAAGTTCAGTTTCCAGATATGCCCAATACATATATGAAAGGAGAATAAAAATTATATTCTTAACTTCTGGCACCAGGAAGCCTTAAGAGTTGAAGCTGTTTTTAGGAAAAACACCCTAATAAATGCCTGAGGCAGATGGTAGCTGAAACACAAAAGCCTGGGAGTTGGCTGTTACCAAGGTACCTTGTTCCTAGTAGGTGAGGGTGAAGAGGACCAAAATGATGAGAGAGATGCCAAGAGGAGATGATGAGATGGAGTCCTAATGAAAAAAGGTTTGAGAGAAACTGAAGGGAAAAGGGGATTGGGGAAGCGGAAAAGGACTTATAAAGAACAGAAAAGTCCCATAGGTGGTTTATAATAGATTACTATATGGTTCCTATATTCTTGTCAATTTGGGAGGGTTTCGAACTGTTGCAGAGGAAGAAAGAGAAGAGTATAGAGAGTTTAAGCCAATGTCACTCAGATTTTATGAAGTTAGAAGAGTTCCCAGATAACATCTGGGTTAAATCTGGAAGGAAACCAGCTAAGTCTCAATCTGGGAATATTTCTAGATAGCTTATTCCAAATTGTAGTACAATTAAGAGGCAAGAATCCTGCCAATGGAAACCGTATGCAATTGAGCCAGTTAAGTTGACAATATTTGTAGAGGTTCTAGGAAGAATATAATGTCTTGACCAATGAAAATGAAAGAAGAGTTAAGTTCTGACTTGAGTTTTAACGGAATAAAGTCACATTGTGTGGAAGAGAAACAAACAAGAAAAGTTATGCCATTGGATAAAGGTCCAGAAAGAACAGAGAGAAAGGAATATGGCTAGACATTTTCCTGAGTAAATTTAGAAAAATTGATTAATTGAGACCTTAGCAAGGAGAACCTTTAGGGTGGAGGCAATAAATTATTGTGGGGAAGTTATTTGTATTAATGTGTGAAGCAATTGGCAATCATGAAAAGGATAAAATAAATATAATGAATGGACATCATAATTTTGGCCTACTGGGAGTAACACTTCAGAGATAGAGAAGACTGAGGAGAGATGGGTAAGTCATGAGAAAGATGGGGAAGTCATGGTACCAACCTGGGGACTGTAGAGAGGAAAAGATAGGAGTGGCATAGAATACAGAAAGACTGGCTGTTTAGGGATGAATGGCTCTGTGAATGGAAGAGAGTGAGGCTTGCTTGGGTTTGCTTGCATTTAGGAAACATTACTATCACATAGGATTGTGAAGAGTAGAGCTGGTTGTTGGTATTAATTGCATCAATGCAAGCTCCCATTTGCTTAGGGTATTGTTGTACCCGGAGCCGCAGGCAGCTTTGGGCCACAGCAGCTTACCTTTAAAACCTTTTTCAATGCAGGACTACTCAGCATTAGTGAAGTTAAATGAATAGAGACTGTAGCATAGATGATAGTTTCACAGGCCCAGAACCAGGAATTCGCATGCATTAGGATATATGTAGTGGAGATGATCATGGTCAAAAAGTAAGAGGTGAAGAAGATGAGGAAGAAGGCAAGAAACCTCAGGGCAGTGGCATGAGCTTTCATGCTGGAGTTGCTGTGGCCAGTGTCGTGATGTCTTTTCTGCCTCAAGTGTTGGCACAATGAGGCTATGAGCAAAATGGTGGAGGTCAGGAACAGGAGGAAAGGAATGAACGATGCTGCCAGAAGTTGATGTATGTAATTTTTCTCCAGGAATGTCCTAAGTGTCTCATTCTCTGTGTTGTTTCCAGGTAATTGCATCATGGAGATTAATTGACTCTTGATGAAGACAAATCTAAGAGCTGAAACAATGATTGTCACACAGGAAATCATCAGAGAGCCCAGCAACAGCTGGGGAACCAATCTCAAAATTCTCCACCTCAGCCAGAGGAAGATGGCATAGGTGAAGGAAGAGACTTTGACACAGTACACGACAGCTAGCAAGCTGGTCAACCAGAATGCAAGAGTATTAGAAAATTCCCAGATGATTCCTATGTACCAAAGTTCATTGTCAGGGTTGAAATAGGAGCAAAAGTTGTACAGCACTGATGACCACTGTAGAAAGAAGCGGCAGACGCCCAGGCTGATGAGAATCATGTCCACAGGTGACAGTGTTTTGGGCATCATTCTTCCACTCCAAAGTATCTTCCTGCTCACAGACCCAGAATCTCTGCAATAATTTCTAAGTAGAAAATACATTCCTGGTCCACTATTTTCTGATGCAAGAAAATACCTCTCTATGGATGCAAATTTTTCTTAGCTCAATTTTGATTTTGCATGTTCCTATCTGCAGAATTTGCTTATGCTTTGCTTGCTGGTTTGTTATCAGACCTGGGATGGAGGGAAATGTTATTTGAATGTGGATTTTTGCTCATGAGGTTATTTGATTATTCCCAGAAATGAAATGCCTATTTCTTAACCATGCCATTGATTCCTCTTTATCTCTGTGAGGTGTCTTGTCTTGTCTTTAACTTATTTCCCATCTCCTTTAAATTATAGCCGCATTCTTTTAACCTACAATTTGAACCACGGGAAAGACAAATCCTTCACTGTTTTTTCATGTCCTGGACGATATATCTATTTTGCTAACCGAGTGCTTTAATCATGACACTTCAGAATCCCTGTCTCCCCAGCTTCCACAGGAGCTGTGGTTAGATGCAGCAACCAAAGTATGAGTGTCAGTAAAAAAATAATAAAGAAAAGTCCTTACTCTGAGTTTCTACTCACAAAATTGCTTGAACCCCAGACCTTTAAGTAAAACCCTCCAATACAGACCACTTCATAGCTGCCTTGTCAAATTCTTCAACTCAAGAAACCACCACACACATCCCATTGCATTCCCTACATTGAGGTGTGGCACCTTTGCTGTGGATCTTCCAGTTCAAAAGAGTTGACCTTTTTATGTCTATGGGGTTTGTTCTTATCCCATTAATATCACTGCATTGAGTTGTTTTCTCCTTACATAGCTAAGCTCTTTCTGTTCCTGCTCACACTGCTCAAAATAAAAGAGTAAGCAATTTTTAAAAATTAAGCCTATTGAATAGAAAGGCCTAGAGCATTGCTCACTTTTTTCCCTTTAATTTATTATCTTTGTGCTTCTTTTTCTCTGACCAGACTGTGGAGACAAATCGTCACTGATGGTGTTAACATAAAATGACATGGATTCTGGTGTAATCTGGTTTTGTAAAATTGCACTCTTTTGGAAAGTGCCCATTAGATATTTCTGGAAGAATCTGTGGGCTTGCAAGGAAGTCTGACGCCAGTGGATGAAGGACGATCTGATCTGTTAGGCACCTGCTGAAGCAAATGCACCTGCCAGCTGCTTCCTTCTCCAGCAGCATAGCATGGCCTTTGCTGCACCATCCCTGTCACGTGCTCATGCTGCTCTAAGCCCATCCCCCAGACCCTGAGCCTGAGCTAAGCAGCCAGTGGTTTGTGGTGAAGACCTGTGTTCACACGCTGAGCTGTTAGAGGCAACTTGTCCTTCTAGCCTTTGTAATCTCAGCATCTCAGCAGAGGAAAATTGGGATTGTAGTTGCCCAAACAATTACAATAGCACTTTCCTGAAGCCTGGTGTTTTTCTATTTCAATTCTGGGACCACATTCTTGAGTATCCAGTGTTGCTGGTGTGGAAGTGACACTTGTTGTGTGGTAGACTGTAACATAAAGTTGAGAATTAAGCGGCTTAGAGGCAAGAGGATCCCTATACGGCGGGATCTTGTGAATCTGTAGACTTCAAGTGCTGTTTTGGACAATGGACAAACTACACATTACTTCTAAATAGCTAGAAATTAATTCATAGCTATCTAGGTAGGATAGAGAATAAATGCAAGAAATTAATTCATAAAAACTATACCAGATAGACACCAAATATTAAATTAGTGGCTTCAAAAATGAGAGGAGAATTCTAGTAATTGTTACTTGGTGAGAAAAACAAAATGAGTCATTGTCTCTAGGTGTGATAAGCACCAGATTTGGGCTCATCACCCATGGACTTTAATTATTCAAGGAAGGAAAAAGAGAAGAAATCTAGAATAAAGGTTAGAATTCTTAAACATAAAACAAGAAACCACCGAACTCATGATGCAAAGGTAAACCATACCTTTAAAATATTACACTTGGCCGTGTCCAGGTGGTTCAGTTCGTTGATCATCATCCAATACAACAAAGTGTTGTTGGTTCAATTCCTGGTCAGGACACACACCTAGGTTGCAGGACTGATCCCCAGTCTGGGCGCATAGGGGTGGTAAGTGATGAATGTTTCTCTATCCCTCTCCCTTCCTCTCTTGCCACAACCTTAGCAATGGGGTTCAGGATCTGAAAGAGGGGCCAACACACAAATGAAAATACTACACAAGAAATATGAATTTAGAAGGCATTAGGGGCCATGTAAAGACCTTTTTCTTGAAGAGGCACACCGACTTCTGGCATGGTTCACTATTTATTTACTTGAATACACATTTGCCCTTTTGTAATGCATCCAGGCATATCAAAGGTAAAATTTTGTAAATCTTAAAAAGGATTATCAGGTTAGGGAATTGTCTTGAGTCACC
>NW_006296406.1:748680-750159 GCF_000327345.1 Myotis davidii
AGGCAATCCTTACCAAAAATCGTTATTTTCCTATTCTCACCTTATAGAGCTCCCCCCCCAACTCTTTCTCTCTCTTGTACACACACACACACACAACACACACACACACACACACACACAAACACACATACACGCACACAAACACACAAATATTATTCAGCCATGACAAAGAAGGGAATAAATACTATTATTAGCAATAACATGATATTATGCTAATTGAAGTCCGTCAGACAGAGAAAGACAAATACTGTATGATATTGCTTAGATTGGAATATTAAAAAGCCAAACTTGTACAAACAGAGTAGAATGCTGGTCACTAGCGGCAGGAGCATGGGGAAATTTGGAATATATTGGTCAAAGGGTACAAAGTTGCAGTTAAGAAGATAAATAGGTTCTGGGAATTAAATGCACAGCACTGTGATTATAGTTAACAATACTATATTATACACTTGAAATTGCTAAGTGACTATATCTTTTAAAATATCTTTATTGTTGAAAGTATTACAGATGTTCCCATTTCCCCCCCATTTGACCTCTTCTAGCGCACCCCTGCCCTCCACCTCAACCCAACTCCTTAGCAACCTACTAAGCATTCCCAGAAGTCTCTGGGCAGATAACTCAATGCTGATATCTACCTGTTATTTCTCCTCAGTCCCACATCATCTAGTTATGATTCTGCTCCACAGACATCATTGCATCCACCAGGTTCCATCCCACCTTCTACTATAGTTTAACCACTGGAGCTTGGGAGATGCCAAGGCTGCATGGCGAGCTGCTGCAAAGTGGGAAAATAGGCTTTACTCCCCTTTCTGTGCAATGGTAAAGATGCTGCTGAGATGTGCCAATTGGCACAGTGTCTTTGGTTAAAGTGGTCTTTTCATTTGTACTTATATTTCACACCCTCAGTTTCAAGTATTAACTCAAAGGATGACTTGGCAGAGAGATAAATCAGAGAGATAGACCCAAGACCAGATCAGGAATTTCCACTCCAGGGCCTACGTGTTCCTTTCATAGTCAAGATGAAATACTTGCATTGTTTTACCCATAGGATGGTTTTCTCTCTGTATGTGTTTCAGTCTCCTAATGGCAGATGCAGAAGTTCAGTTTCCAGATATGCTCAATACTTATGTGAAAGGAGAATAAAAATTATATTCTTAACTTCTGGCACCAGGGAGCCTTAAGAGATGAAGCTGTCTTAAGGAAAAACACCGCAATAAATGCCTGAAGCAGATGGAAGCTGAGACCCCAAAGCCTGGGAGTTGGCTGCGACCAAGATACTTTGTTGCTAGTAGGTGAGGGTGAAGAGGACAGAAATGATGAGACAGATGCCATGGGGAGATAGTGAGACGGAGTACTAAAGAAAAAGGGTTTTCTTTTTTTTTTTTCTTTTTTTTTAAAAATATATTTTATTGATTTTTTACAGAGAGGAAGGGAGAGAGATAGAGAGTTAGAAACATCGGTGAGAGAGAACAATCGATC
>NW_006296406.1:750213-755314 GCF_000327345.1 Myotis davidii
AAGGGAAAGGGCATTGGGGAAGCGGAAAAGGACTTATAAAGAAGAGAAAAGTCCCATAGGTGGTTTACAATTGATTACTATATGGTTCCTATATTCTTGTCAATTTGGGAGGGTTTTGAACTGTTGCAGAGGAAGAAAGAGAAGAGTATAGAGAGTTTAAGCCAATGCCACTCAGATTTTATGAAGTAAGAAGAGTTCCCAGATGACATCTGGGTTATATCTGGAAGAAATCCAGCTAAGTCTCAATCTGGGAATCTTCTAGATAACTTATTCCAAATTGTAGTACAATTGAGAGGCAAGAATCCTGCCAATGGAAACCATATGCAATTGAGGCAGTGAAGTTGCCAATGTTTGGAGATGTTCTAGGAAGAATCTAGATTGGGTATGTAGTTTTCTATTCTGGGGAGAATATAATGTCTTGACCAATGAAAATGAAAGAAGAGTTAAGTTTTGACTTGAGTTTTAAAGGAATAAAGTCATATTGTGTGGAAGAGAAACAAACAAGAAAAGTTATGCCATTGGATAAAGGTCCAGAAAGAACAGAGAGAAAGGAAAATGGCCAGACATTTTCTTGACTAAATTTAGAAAAATCGATTAATTGAGACCTTAGCATGGAGAACCTTCAGGGTGGAGGCAATACATTATTGTGGGGAAGCTATTTCTATTACTGTGTGAAGCAATTGGCAGTCATGAAAAGGATAAAATAAATATAATGAATGGACATCATAATTTTGGCTCCCTTGTGTAGAATACACTGAAAGTAAAACTCCACAGATACAGAGGACTGAGGAGAGATGGGGAAAGCATGAGAAAGTTGCGACCAACCTGGGGACTGTGAAGAGGAAAAGAAAGGAGTGGCATAGAATAGAGAAAGACTGGCTGTTTAGAGATGAATGGCTGTGGGAACGGAAGAGAGCGAGGCTTGTTTGGGTTTGCTTGCATTTAGGGAGCATGACTGTCACATAGGAGTGTGAAGAGTAAACTTTGCAGTTGGTATTTGTTGCATCAATGCAAGCTCCCATTTGATTAGGTTCTTGTTCTACCTGGAGCCTCAGGCAGCTTTGGGCCACAGCAGCTTACCTTTAAAACCTTTTTCAATGCAGGACTACTCAGCATTAGTGAAGTTAAATGAATAGAGATTGTAGCATAGATGATAGTTTCGCTGGCCCAGAACCAGTAACTCTTATGCTTTAGATGATATGTAGTGGAGATAATTATGGTAAAAAAGTAAGAGGTGAAGAAGATGAGGAAGAAGGCAAGAAACCTCAGGGCAGTGGCATGAGCTTTCATGCTGGAGTTGCTGTGGCCAGTGTCGTGATGTCTTTTCTGCCTCAAGTGTTGGCACAATGAGGCTATGAGCAAGATGGTGGAGGTCAGGAAAAGGAGGAAAGGAATGAACAACATTGCCAGAAGCTGATATGCATAATTTTTCTCCAGGAATGTCGTAAGTGTCTCCATCTCTGTGTTGTTTCCAGGTAATTGCATCATGGAGATCAATTGACTCTTGATGAAGACAAATCTAAGAGCTGAAACAATGATTGTCACACAGGAAATCATCAGAGAGCCCAGCAACAGCTGGGGAACCAATCTCAAAATTCTCCACCTCAGCCAGAGGAAGATGGCATAGGTGAAGGAAGAGACTTTGACACAGTACACGACAGCTAGCAAGCTGGTTAACCAGAATGCAAGAGTATTAGTAAATTCCCAGATGAGTGCAATGTACCAAAGGTAATCGTCAGGGTTGAAATCATAGCAAAAGTTGTACAGCACTGATGTCCCCTGTAGTAAGAAGCGGCAGATGCCCAGGCTGATGAGAATCATGTCCACAGGTGACAGCCTTTTGACCTGCACCCACTCTCTGCTCAGCACCGCAACAATTAAGCTGCTCTGCACAATTATTGTCAAGGACTCGAGCAGATAGATGGTCATGAAGAAAACAGTGAGTTGGTTGGGTATCATTCTTCCACTCCAAAGTATCTTCTGCACACAGACCCAGAATCTCTGCAATAATATGCAAGCAGAATATTCATTCCTGGCCGCACTATTGTCTGATGCAAGAAAATACCTCTCTACGGATGCAAATTAACCCTAGCTCAATTTTGATTTTGCGTGTTCCTATCTGCAGAATTTGCTTATGCTTTGCTTGCTGGTTTGTTATCAGACCTGGGATGGAGGGAAATGTTATTTGAATGTGGATTTTTGCTCATGAGGTTATTTGATTATTCCCAGAAATGAAATGCCTGTTTCTTAACCATGCCATTGATTCCTCTTTATCTCTGTGAGGTGTCTTGTCTTTAACTTATTTCCCCATCTCCTTTAAATGATATCCTCATTCTTTTAACCTACAATTTGAACCGTGGGAAAGATAAATCCTTCACTGTTTTTTCAGGTCCTGGCGATATATCTATTTTGCTAACCGAGTGCTTTAATCATGACACTTCAGAATCCCTGTCTCCCCAGCTTCCACAGGAGCTGTGGTTAGATGCAGCAACCAAAGTATGAGTGTCAATAAAAAAATAATAAAGAAAAGTCCTTACTCTGAGATTCTACCCACAAAATTGCTTGAACCCCAGACCTTCAAGTATCACCCTCCAATACAGACCACTTCATAGCTGCCTGTCAAATTCTTCAACTCAAGAAATCACTGCATGGGGACAAGATGGCGGCAGAAGTACAGACATGTCCCAGGGCTTGTCCCTGGAGCAAATGGAGTGAGCAGTTGAAACTAATAACACCCATCCTGAATTGTTGAAGTATACTCAGCTGGTGAGACAGTTTGCAGTCAGGAAGGGCAGAGTTCCCCTGGAAAGGTAAAAACCAGGGATCTGGGCAGGAAAGTTTGCCAGACCTCTGAGCCCAGATGGCCAGAGGGAGACCGAGTGGCACTCAGCCTGCGTCTCTTGGGACAGGCACAGCCCCTGACTGGGGAAAGGAGATCCGCGGGACTGTTGGCGCTGGGGGATTTGAGATCGGGGTTCTGTAATTACGGAGGACTGAGCCTAAAAGAGGCAGCCTGAAGTGCTGACCAGACCACGCAGTGCCGGTAAGAGAGGAGCTTACAGCCTTTCCCATTTCTGCGGCTGGCGTTTGTTTGTTTTCACTGAAATCTGTTCATAGGACATTTTGGACACAGACACTCACCTGTGCTGAAGAGAGGGAGAAGGTGCGGACGAGTGGAATCTGGGGAGAGGCTGGGGATAGTAGGGGC
The DNA here is from genome assembly GCF_000327345.1 of Myotis davidii. Lineage (NCBI taxonomy): Eukaryota > Metazoa > Chordata > Mammalia > Chiroptera > Vespertilionidae > Myotis > Myotis davidii. Next base: position 753,422 of record NW_006296406.1, read on the forward strand.
CCAGGAGAGGTGGCAGCAAATTGAGTGCTGAGTCACCCCTGAACCCAGGACATGGGCAGCCATTTTCTCTTAAAGTTTTAACCCCACCCTTCCCTCCAGCCCCCAGGCAAGGAATACAGCCACACCCAGATTCTACCCTAAATGAGATGAAGGATTAAAATAATCTAATTAGTCCCTGGGAGTTAACAGGGTCTGGCCTATAAGAGGGGCTTTCAGTTCCAGCAACAACAACAAAAATCACAGACATTCCAGAAAACTGGGATCTTAAGCCAGCCAAAGGCATGACATTTCAATTTTTCATTTTTATTTTTTATTACTACTTTGTTAGCTTTTTTTGCTTTTTTCTTTGTTTTCCCCTTTTATTTGTTGCTTTTTTTTTTTGCTGTTTTCTTTGTTCTCCTTTTTTGTTTGTTACTTTATTTCCTACTTCTTTTCACATTATTTTTTTCAACCAAATGAGCAGCAGACACGTGAGTGGTGTGCTTTTGTCCAGGGAGCATCAGCCCCATGAGCAGCCTGCCTCAAGCCTAAGAGCAGCAGCCTCATGTGGCCTGCCCCTGTCCAAGGAGCAGCAGCTGTGTGAGCACCCCGCTTCCCTGTCCAAGGAGCAGCAACCACGCGAGCAGTCCGACCTGTCCGAGGAGCAGAAGCCACATGAGCAGTCTTCCTACATCCAAGGAGCAGCAGCTGCGCATAGCCCGCACCCTGCACTAGTCCGAGGAGCAGAAGCTGCACAAGCATCTTGCCCTAGTCTGAGCAGCAGCAGCTGCCCAAGCAGCTAGCCCAATCCGAGGAACAGCAGCTGTATGAGCAGCCCACCCCCATCCGAGGAGCAGCAGTTCTGCAAGCTGCCCATCCCCATTTGAGGAGCAGCAGCCCACCCTGGTCCGAGGAGCAGCAGCTACCTGAACAGACCACCTACGTCCGAGGAGTGGCAGCCCTGTGCAGCACGCACTGGTCCGAGAGCAGAGCCACAACAGCATGCACCTGCCCGATGAGCAACAGCCGGGTGAGTGTCATGTCCTTGTCCGAGGAGGAGCAGCCACCCGTGCAGCTCACTCTCGTCCAAAGAGCAGCAGCCTTGCAAGCAACCCACCCCCATCTGAGGAGCAACAGACTTGCAATCAACCTGTCCAAGTCCAAGAGCAGTAGCCCCACAAGCAGCCCACCACATCAGAGGAACAACAGCAGCATGCAGCCAGCCCCCATTCAAGGATCAGCAGCCACGTGAGCAGTCCGCCCCAGTTCAAGGAGTAGCAACTGCGTGTGTAGCCCACCCCAATCCAAGGAAGAGCAGTCTCATGATCAGCACATCCTCTGTCTGAGGAACAGCAGCTGTGTGGGAAGCCTCCCCGCATCAGCCAGAGGAGCCACCACAGCTGTGAACAGCACCCATCAGAGGAGCTGCTGCCAACTGAGGAGCAGCTGCTACCACAACTTCCTGAGGAGCAACCACAGCCTGAGGAGCCACTGCCACCCAAGGAGCAGCACCTGAATGACTCAACATCTAGATATGTCGATGAGATCAAACATGGGTAGACAAAGAAACCCCCAAAAGAAAGAAAAGGAGGACTTGCCAAAAAAGCAGCTAAGTGAAACAGAGGCATGTAGAATGACAGAAAAAGGATTCAGATTAAGGGTCCTAGAATGCATAAACTGGATGGAGGAAAAAATCAACTTATGCAAGAATCAAGAAGACACAGATGAAAAAAATCAACAACTTATGTAAGAATCAAAAAGAAATGGATGAAAAAATCAACAACATTATGTAAGAACCAAGAAGAAATGAAGAGTGATATAGCTGCAATAAAAAACACCATTGAAAGTTTCAACAGTAGACTAGGAGAAGCAGAGGACTGAATTACCGAATTAGAAGACAGGGAAACAAAACAC
>NW_006296406.1:758353-759324 GCF_000327345.1 Myotis davidii
TATGCTGCTGTAAAAAAGAAGGAACTCTTACCATTTGTAACAGCATGGATGGAACTGGAGAGCAGTATGCTAAGTGAAATAAGCCAGTCAGAGAAAGATAAATACCACATGTTCTCACTCATTTATGGATAATAAAGAAAATTATAAGCTTATGAACAAAAATGGATACAGAGGCAGAGCAGCATCGAACAGACTGTCAAACTACAGTGTGAAGGCCAGGGAGCGTTGGGGGGCAGGAGAGAGTGGTAAGATATCAACCGAATGACTTGTATGCATGCATATAAGCATAACCAATGGACAGAAGACACTGGGGAGTAGGGTAGGCCAGGGGATTGTCAAGGGATGAAAAAAAAGGAGACATATATGATAATCTTTGTAATACTTTAAGCAATAAAAGAAGTAAAAAAAAAAAAAAGAAAAGAAACCACTGCACACACCCCATTGCACACATTACGTCGAGGTGTGGCATCCTTTGCTGTTGATGTTCCAGTTCAAAAGAGTTGACCTTTTTATGTCTTTGGAAATTGTTCTTGTATCATTAATATCAGTGCTTTGGGTTGTTTTCTCCTTACATAGCTAAGCTGTTTCTGTTCCTGCTCACACTGCTCAAAATAAAAGAATAAAAGAGTAAACAATTTTTAAAAATTAAGCCTATTGGATAGGAAGGCCTAGAGCAGGGGTGGGCAACCTTTTTGCGAGTGCGTGCTAAAACCAGCAAAATCTCTGACTCAAAATTCTTTTGCGTGCCAACCCTAATTTTTTGAGAACATGTTTTGCCTCCTTGATATCTCTTAAGGTGTACGTATGTGAAGAACTTTGAAGAAATAATAAAATTCATTCGAGCGACAAAAACAGTATATGATGATGAAAAATACATTTATTTTTTAATGCATACATGTACACTGATAGTCTGACAGAAAACTTTATGGCTCCGTTTGGTATTATCAGTGGGACTTTGGGATTTATTTGAC
>NW_006296406.1:759476-769751 GCF_000327345.1 Myotis davidii
GTGTCTTGTTTTCTCCAGCAGCATAGCATGGCCTTTGCTGCACCATCCCTGTCACGTGCTCATGCTGCTCTAAGCCCATCCCCCAGACCCTGAGCCTGAGCTAAGCAGCCAGTGGTTTGTGGTGAAGACCTGTGTTCACACTCTGAGTTGTTAGAGGCAACTTGTCCTTGTAGCCTTTGTAATCTCAGCAGAGGAAAATTGGGATTGTAGTTGCCCAAACAATTACAATAGCACTTTCCTGAAGCCTGGTGTTTTTCTATTTCAATTCTGGGACCACATTCTTGAGTATCCAGTGTTGCTGGTGTGGAAGTGACACTTGTTGTGTGGTAGATTGTAACATAAAGCTGAGAATGAAAAGGCTCAGAAGCAAAAAGATCCCTATAAGGCGAAAACTTGTGGATCTGTAGACTTCAAGTGCTGTTTTGGACAATGGACAAACTACACATTACTTCCAAATATCTAGAAATTAATTCATAGCTATCTAGGCAGGCTAGAGAATAAATGCAGGAAATGAATTCAGAAAAACTATAACAGATTGACACCAAATATTGAATTAGTGGCTTCAAAAATGAGAGGAGAATTCTAATTGTTACTTGGTGAGAAAGACAAAGTCAGTCATTGACTCTATGTGTTATAAGCACCAAGTGTGAGTGGGCTTTAATTATTCAAGGAAGGAAAAACAGGTAATATAACATAACATTTAAAATTCTTGAAGATAAAACAAGAAACCACTGAACTCATGATGCAAAGGTAAACTATAGCTATAAAATATTACACTAGGATATGTCCCGGTGGCTCAGTTGGTTGGAGCATCATTCAATACACCACAGGTTGTTGGTTCAATTCCTGGTCAGGACACATACCTAGGTTGTAGGACTGATCCCCAGGCTGGGCGCATAGGGGTGGTAAGTGATCAGTGTTTCTCTCGCTATCCCTCTCCCTTCCTCTCTTGCCAGGACCTTAGCAACGGGGTTCAGGATCTGAAGGAGGGGCCGACACACAAATGAAAATACTATACATGAAATATGAATTTAGAAGGCACCGGGGGCCTTGAAAAGCCTCACCGACTTCTGACCTGGTCCGCTATTTATTTCCTTGAATACACATTTGCCTTTTAGCAATGCATACAGGCATAGCTACGGTAAAGTTTGGTAAATAGTAAAAGGATTATCAGGTTAGGGAATTGCCTTGATCCACCATTATCTCAACAGACGAGGTGCTTAGTGTCAGTCCTGCCAGCATCCAAGGTCCATCCGCCTTCCACGTTCCTTGGTGCAGCGTCCAAGGTCCATCCGCCTTCCACGTTCCTTGGTGCACTCTCATGATAGTATCGGCAGTGGGTGGCTTCCCACTCTCTTGCTCTAAAAATCAATAAGAAAACATCCTCCGGTGAGGATTAAAAAAGTTACACTAGAAATCAGAATGCTAGAAAAGCTGCTGCTTTGCAGTCTCAATAAAATGTAAGAATCAGGAAATTAAAAAATGAGATAACAAGACCATAGTTTGCAATTAAAAGGTGAAGCAGTTGAAATGTGTCCAGACAGAATAAGAAGGGAGAAAGATAACAAATGATGGTAAGTAGGGAAATATGCAATAATAGTATTAACATTTTGCCCTTTTTTCCCTGGATACACTAAGCATGTTGCCTCCTAACTATACTGCCTCATTCTGAGAAACCCCAGAAAGCTTGTGATGTTCCAAGCCTCCGTCTGAGGGTCTTTGAACGCAGCCCCCATGCTACAGCCCTCATGACTGGATATCAGACACAGCAGTTTGACGAAGAATCAGCATCTGCCCAAAGCAACCTCTCCTAGGCTGGCCTGTAGTCTGAGAGATGGCCCAACACCCCTCTACACCCCAGGGCACTCTCTGTGTCAGTGACTGACTATGTAACCCAGACACTCTCTTGGGAGAATTTGAATGGGAGACATTCAAAATGGGTCCCTAGAACGGTGGTTGACATTCCCTGGGGTGAGGAGTTCAAAGGCTGGCTCTTCCATTGTGTGTGCATGTGAATCCTGCAGAGCCATCTCTGAGGGCCCTTGACTCAGCAACTAGACCACTACAACACCCAGGAGGTACTTAGAAAATATCTGTGGGCTGATTGATGAGATTAGGGAGAGCAGACTGGAGGCAGGTGTCCTACTATATTACACGTGTAAAGGCCTTGAAAAGCATAAAACCAGCACCCTTGCATAGTAGAGAAATACACAATGTGATTACATATGATTATATTCCTATGTCATTCAAACAACAGAAATTGGGAAATATGCTAAAGTATAAGTGTGCCAAATTGACAGCTATTTCTTTAGGAAAAAACATGTGTCTTTGATATTTCCTTTGAACAAATGCATTGAAACTGAATGACACAAGTGGTGATTACTATCCCCCTCCCCCATCACATGTACCCATTGGAGAGAGTGATTCCTATGATCTGTACTGTGAACATGCATTATTGACCTGTATTTGGACCAATGGGACTGGTAAAATGGACCCCAAGTTAATAAAGTGTGAATTCAGTAATACTCTGGTCATGCCTCCATCACACAGTAGTTTATTTACACTGTTGTAGGTGAAATAATGGCTCCAAAACATTCACATCATAATTCCACAAACCTGTGAATATCTTACCTTATGTGGCAAAAGGGATTTTCAGATACAATTAAGTTAAGAATCTTGAGATGGGAAAATCTGGGTGGGCCCTATGTTATCACCAAGGTGCTTATAAGACGGAGACAGGGTGGTGAGGGTCAGAGGGAAATGACATGATGAAAGCAGAGACCAGAGTCATGAGCCAAGGAATTCGGGCAGCACCCAAAAGCAGGGAAAGACAAGGAACAGATTCTGGAGAAGAAACACAGCTCTGCCGATACCTTGATTTAGACCCATAAGACCCACTTAAGACTCTGACCTTCAAAACTTTAAGATCATAAATTGGTATCCAGCTGTCCCCTCTGCACATCTGTGGGGATACTTTCCAAACCCCAAGTGGATGTATGCATTTTTTCTTGTACATGCATACCAACGATAAAGTTTAACTTTTAAATTAGGCACAGTAAGTGATGAACAACAATAACTAATAATAAAATAGATAACAATATACTGTTAAAAAGTTATATGAAAGAATCTCTCCTCTCAAAATATGTTAATGAACTATAGTCATCCTTCTTCTTGTGACTATATAAGGCCTCCATGATGAGATGAATTGAAGTGAATGGCACAGGCACCGTGAGGTAGTGTCAGGCTGCTACTGACCTTCTGGTAATATATCAGAAGGACGATCATAAAGCCATGATGATGTCATGTCTTCCACCCACAAATTAAATGCCTTTTCCATCTTATTTAAGCACTTGTCATGCACTGGGGCTGCCACTCTTGCAGTTTGAGGTGTAACAGCAAAACTAGCCAGAACTCTCCTTCTTCGCAACCTCACAGATAGGAGATTCATTCTTACAGTAGAGTTTAGAAACTTCAGCATATGATTTTTTTTCTTTACTTAAGTGGATAACGTTCACCTTTTTACATAAAGGAGGTACTTCACAGGTCCATATTCTAATTGGCAGCATGACAACTCTAGAACTTTGGGGTCACTATGAAGTAAAAATAGGGGTCAATTGAACACAAGCACAACTACCATTCAGTGGATCTGATAACCAAGGTGGCGGCTACTGAAGAGCAGGAGCACATCCAGCCACACAGCATGGATGTGAAGACAAAGGGATGAGTCATGTCCTGGGGCCCCAGAGGCGGACATCATGAGATTTTATCTGGTTACTCAGAATGGCATATAATGATGGCATGCACACCTTATTGTCTCTGGACTTTTCCATTTTATCTTTTGGACTGCAATTTAAAACAAAGAATATTACCCAGTTTTAGACAGGAAGGCAATCCTTTTTGTGACAACCTTGAGGACATTATGCTAAATGAAATAAGCTAGTCGCAGTAGGAGGAATAATGCATCATTCCACTTAAACGAGTTCTCCAAATTAGTCAAATGCATAGAAGCAGAGAATGCAATAGTGGTTGCTGGGTCGAGGAAACGGAATTTTATTCAATGGGTGCAAATTGTCAGCTATGCTAGAGGAATACATTCTAGAGATCTGCTGCCACAACATGGTGCCTACGTTAACAATATGGTATCATACATTCAAACTTTATTAAGAGGGCACATCTTGCCCTAGCTGGTTTGCTCAGGGGATAGAGCATCAGCCTGTGGACCTGAGGGTCTCAGGTTAGATTCTGGTCAAGGGCATGTACCTGGGTTGCAGGCTCCTCTCCTGCCCTGGCCCTGGTTAGGGTACATGCAGGAGGCAACCAATTGATGTGTTCTCTCACACTGATATTTCTCTCTGTCTTTCCCTTTCTCTAAAAATCAATGGAAAAATATCCTCGAGTGAGGATTAAAGAAAAAAAAAAGAAAGAGGGAAAATCTCATGCTGTGTTTCACCACAAAGATAAAACGAAAATCAGGAACAGAGGGAAGTTCTGGGAGGTGTTGCTTATGTCTGTTACCTTGATTGTGTATCACCAGTGTTTGTATTTGTCTAAAATCATCACATGGTATGCAGTAAATGTATATCACTTTGTATATTAATTATACCTCATTAAAGCTTTAAAAGTAAAATGAAAACAATAACTGAAGCCTATGCTGTGATTTAATTGCCTGGGGTGTAGCCTGGGTATCAGGATTTTTTAAAAATCACTCCATCTAATTCTAAGTGCAGCTCAGTTTTAGACCCACTGCTTTAGAGTCACCTTTGGGGAAGACAACTGCATGGGTGGTGAGAATAATAAAACCGTGAAATATTCTACTTTGCAAATCATCAGTGAGGAGGGAAGTGAGCTCTTAAATTCATGAGCAGCTAGTGGTTGGCAAAGGACAGGAGTGTCCGCTCCTGCAGGACATATTTTGTCAGTCCATGCTATGAGAATAGCCCTCTTTCAGTGTAGCTCTACCCCTTCGTGCACTCACACCACATGAAACTTGCTGGAGCTTTCTTGACTCCCAAATTTGTGAATATGCATAAGGTCCTTCTGATATTGCCCCCAACTCTGATGTGTTGGTTATGGCTAGAAAAGCCACAACTTTTTCTATATGGAAATGAAATGTTTACTACCTATATTTCACTATTTCAAAGCGTTCACCAACCCTATATGCGTTATAATTACCTAATAGCATTTGAGCCTGCACATTAGGCACGATCTAGGGCCTCTAAACAAAGCTTTCTTTTCTAAAGAGCCTGCGAAGACCTGTACTCCGGGTCCCTCTTCTCCCCCAGTGCTCTATAAACCCGGAGATAATTCAGCTTTGGCGGTAAGAGCCTGCTCTTGCTTCCTCCAGCAAAGCTTCTTTTCAGTCTGTGACTCAGTCTCACTTATCCTGGTATATATTTGCTCTGTGGAGGAAGAGGGCATCCATTTTTGAAGACTTTGAACCTCACCACAAAATGAGCAGCATGGTTTGCTTGCCTGCCTTTCCCTTTGTAAGTCCCTTTCCTGAAAAATAGAACTCCTCCCAGACAACTTGTCTTGGAGTTTGGTGCCTTTGACCCTTGTTGAAGTAAAAAGAACAGTGGGTTCAGATGTTTCCCAATTAGCAAACACATTTTCTTCCTTCTGTTACTAATATTCAATGACAGGATTGTTCTTTTTCATGCAGCAACAACACCCAAATGGTCAGCATTTTTAAAAGAATATCTGACAGTAACTAACGTGGTCCGAGCGCAGAAGCAGAGCACATTCTCGTTCTTGTTTCTGTCACCAAGCTGTGTGGCCTGAAGTAAGGAATTTTTTAAAATTTTATTCTTTAATTAAGAATCATAGCATGAATTTGTTCAGTATGCAATTTATTGAGTGTACACGTTGCTGGAACCCTGGGCGCATGTATATATTCAACAGGCAAGTTGCTAATGATAGATAATACAAAAACTATAATTCAATACTAAAATGAAACCAACCATAGGCTTTAGGTAAAATTCTGAACAAAAGGAGTTAAAAGGAGTCATCATCAACAACTGTGTTTTAGGTGACACTAGTAACTCCACTAGGAAGTACCTTTTTTTTCATCCTATTTACCAGGAATTATTCCTGATGCCCTAACATTTGAACAGTCGTGGCGCAGAGCGTCTGGTGATCTGCATGTACTAGTGTAGGGGAGAATAACTCCCCCACCTCACCCTCCATTACATGTTCAACTACAGGGGTACCAAAGCCACAGACACACCCCAGAGCCTCAGACATGTTTTATTGACTTTGTCTCCCTCCCTGAGACAGGGATTTTCAACCTTGTTCACCTCGTGGCACACATAAACTAATTGCTAAAATTCTGCAGCACACCAAAATATATATTTTTGCCAATCTGACAAAAAAATAATAACAGTAATTACCTACCCTTTTTTGCTGTGAAGTGATTAAAAAAAATCAGGTGCCTATATTGGTGTATAAGGATTTCTGATACCAAGAATTAACAAATCAGACACAACTTTATCATTTGATGTGACCAATGAGAGGCAACTCTATTATATGACCTATTTATGGTTCAAGACAGGGCATTCCCACCAGATGGCTATTGCTGTGTTGACTATTGTCATTTTTTTTTTTAATTTGGCAATCTAAGGGAAAAGGGGTCAGTGCCCCAGACTAAATAGTCAAGTATTGCATGTTTTAAAAATTCCTGCTGCACACAGGTTGAAAATCATTGTCCTACGACATAGTGTCAGTCCATGATGCTGAGAAGGCTTGGGCAGAATGATAAACATTGCTCTCAGAGGCAGTCCTCTCTTACAGTGTCTATAGACACAGTCCTGTGTATTAGCAGCATCAGCACCTCCTGGAAAATAGTTAGAAAATGCGAATTGTTAGGCCCTACCCAGACCTACTGAATCAGAACTTCTGGGAGTGAGCCCCAATAATGTGAATTTTAACAAGCCTTCTAGGTGACTTTGATGCATGATAAAGCTTGAAAGTCATTGATTTAAACACATCATGTCTGGTCTCTTCTAGCCTTGGGATGACTGTTCCTATAGGCTGTAGCCGTTACCGCTCTAAGTAAGTTCACCAGACTCCAATGGAAGACCCAACCTTGGATCAAGGTTGAGAGACTGCAAGTCTCTCAACATAAAAGAAAGAAGATTTTGTTTTTAATAAATAGTACCCCGCTGTGAAAATGTTCTTGTTTAATTTTGGGGCAGTATATTTTCAGTATACTGTATATTTGAGCATCTTAGGAAGAGGTTTTGGAATAAATTTTTACTTACTAATAGGTGGTAATGGAGAATGAGAGATAGATGGGCTACTGGAGAGCTGTGAGAAACCTTCACTTGGTTACCTTCTGTATCTTTCTCAACTGTAAGAGCAGTAACTCATCAGCCAGCCCTGAGTGCAAACAATGATGCCAAACCTCGTGGATGACTTAGATAGCTCCATACCACCCAAGGGTTGGTAGAAGAGAAACAACAGGGGGGATAAAAAGAGCAAAAAGGAAAGACGTGATGAGGAAGAAAAGGAAAGGAGTAAGAAATGAAGACAAAGTGGGCAGAGTTCTTACACCTCCTGGTGTTTGCCCCATCCCTTAGAATCCAGACTTGTTCACAGGCTACTTAAATCCTCTTTATAAGGGACAAGGAAGGCTCTGCTGGGGCTATGTCCCTGGAGTTTGGAAACAATCATTTCTCAGGGATAAAGATGCCAACCACATGCCACTGTCCTGCTAGGACCAGTTCCAGTTCCCATCCCTCAAATGTTCATGCTCATAAATTCATAAATTTTAAAAATATGGTAATAGCATGTTTTTATATGATGGAAATGAGGGGAAAATGATGGGCCAGGAGAGAGAGAGAGAGAGAGAGAGAGAGAGAGAGAGAGAGAGAGAGAGAAAGCTTTGCAGCTTTGTCCATAGTAACAAGAGGTGGTGGGATCTAGTCAAGTAGAGGATTTGGTCTTTGCTGTATGCAAGGATGCTTTTTCACTAGTAGCAGAATGAAAAGAAATATACACATGATTCATGTAGATGGTGATAACACTTTAGCAGTTCCTTTCTTATTGTGCCTATTTTTCTGGGGAAGTTGGAAGGAAGTCCCCATGAGGTGAGAATGAGGAAGAAATGAAATGTTGCCATTAGAACACAGGGGAATTGATGCAGTAGGAATTTAGGTATCAGAGACCCCAGGGGTTGCGCCTTGCAGAACTCTAAAGGGAAGCATTTACATAGACCAGTTAGCACGGAGCTGTGGCGGCTATGACTATGAAAATGTATGGCTCAGATTTCCTGCTGCTGACAGCATCACTGATGGATGGTCCAGCTTCTGCTCTTCTAGATCCACATCCACCTTTGCAATAAGAGCCACGCTTCCCATGGGCTTTTCCTACCCAGTGGCTGAGCATGGCGGTGTTAAAGGAGGAATCGTGCAGACCCATTCCCGTGAGAATGGGGCTTCTCAACTGTGTGCCTTTGGCTCAAGGACACTCTTTTCATTCAGGCCAGAACATTCTAAAAACTGCACTGCAGTCTAAGAATCTTCTGACCTAATCTTTCCTTCCTCCGTTCCTTTATGGAGGTTAAATCTCATCTCATTTTGAATTCCAGCTCTGTCTTCTCCAGCGTCATCCTCTTTTTGTTTCATAGGCATTTCTCCAATGAATCTCTTGTACATCTAATACTACTTTGGTGTCTACTTTTTGGAAATCTGAACAAACATAAGTGGTACCAGGAGTGGACTGAGAAGCAGGTAAAAAGATAGGGTTTGACAACTGACTCACTCATACCCCAACAAGCAAAGAAGACCATTAGTGTTATTTGGGGCACAAAGAGTGCCTGGCACAATATGGTGGCTTGGTTGTTAAAGATTTCACCCTTGGGCCAATAACAACTGATGAAACAGAAGCAGTAATCAAAAAACTCCCAGAAAATAAAAGCTCCAGTCCAGACAACTTCACAGGGGAGGTTTACCAAACCTTCAAAGAACAACTAACACCTAACCTCCTCAAACTTCAAAAAATTTAAGAGGAAGGAACACTTCCAACCTCTAATTCCAAAACCAGATGAAGACACTACAAAGAAAGAAAACAACAGGCCAATATCCCTGATGAACATAGATGCTAAAATCCTCAACATGCCCCCTTTTCTCTGACAGCCATCAATCTTCAACCTCTAATCTTTTAATGCAAAACTCGAGTGTTTAGACTCAGTCAACATTTCTGCTTTTTATTCTGCTCATACTTTATAATTTATTTCTGCTTCAGTCATTTGTCTTGAAGTTTGAACTTACCAATATATCACCAATTAATATCTTCTGGTCTTCTTTTATTTTGCTTCTAATAATTTCTTTATGCAAACGACTGTAGTCAGCACTGTGAAAGGAAGAGAAGACAATGAACATACATAGTTGCCTCTAGGGAGAACGATCAGGCTACTTACTGAGTGCTGAGTGGAAAATGAGTAGAAAATGTAACGATGTAAAAGTAGAAGGAACGAGAAATAAGAACTGTACATGGAACAGTGCAAGAGACAAATAATAATCACAGTAAGTGAAGAATGTAGTACAAGGAAAGCAGACTTTCCTGGCTTCACCGCTTAATAGTTCTGTGACTGGTCAAATGAGTTACCTCCTTAAAAGTGTTTCCTATAAAATGGGAATGCAATTATAACCACCTCAAAAGGTTGGCTTGAGGTTTAAAAAATTCATGTTAAGAAATTAGCTCATTGCCTAGCACTTAGTAAATGCTCAATAAATGTCCATTATCTTTATTATCAAATTGCCAACAGAAAATACAGGTAATGTTGTGAGAGATGAGAACAGGGGAGAGATGAAAATATTCCTAAAACAAAGGAATATTTTATAGAGATATTTTTTCCCATTACTTTTCAGAGAGAGTGGAAGGGAGGAGAAGAGAGAAAGAGAGAGAGAGAGAGAGGGAAAATCAATATGAGAGAGACACACGGACTGGTTGTCTCCCACATATGCCCCACCTGAGGCGGGAGCAAACCTGAAACTCAGGTATATGCCCCCACCCTCTTCCTTACCAGAACTTGTTTTATGGCTTTTTTTGGGGGGTGCTACAGCACAAAGGTTAATATGATTCTGTCTGTAGTGCCCATTGTTCACTGTATTCTTTATGTGCTTTTATATATTTTTTGGAAATTGTGATAGAGACTGCTACTTGCTCTCAATATCCATTTTCCCCTTCTTCTGTAGCAGAATCTTGATTTTGAGCTGGTCACCTTGAAGTCCATTTAAGAGACTGCATTCCCTAAACTCTTTTGCAAACTACACA
>NW_006296406.1:769772-775966 GCF_000327345.1 Myotis davidii
TACACATGGCCATATAACTAAGTTCTGGCCAAAAGGATGTAAACCCACTGCATGTGTAGAGCTTCAAAGAGTTCTTCCTTTTCTCCACCTTGTTGCCTAGAACGTAAATATAAGAGCTGGAGCTCTAGTGTTACAGAAAAACCGGACCAGAACCAGACAGCGCTCTGAGAGTTTGGAGTTACACTTTATTCACCGCGGCGGGCTCAGGGAAATGAATCCAAATCTAAGCAGAACGACAAGCAGAGCTTCCCTTTTTATAGAAGAGCCAGCCCTTTGTGTGCTTGCTGGCGGCGGCCTTGAAAACTATACAGTTCTATCCAATTAAAAAATGCACCTGGCATGGCATTGGGTGTATGTAGTCTTTGGCCTACAAGGTCAGAGAGCTAAGTTTATCTCCCCCACTATTCAAGCAGGCTGGAAAGCAAAGTTACTTTTTCAGAATAAGAGGTCGTCCAAAGAATAGCAGAGAATTCCAAACAGTAGTTTTACAGAATAGGGGTTTTCCTTCACACTAGCAACCATACTGGCTCGTGATCAGCCGCTGAAGATTCTAAGGCAGCAAGGTGCGGGGAGCCTGGTCCCTGACGACCATAGAGCTGCCACCTCTTCACAAACTCCTGCTTTTGAAGCCCTTTTAGGAGATATGTAAACTTCTATATTACTCCAGGTGTTGTTTTTGTTACTATCTTTACATGCAGCTGTGCCCAATTCTGACACTATTTTTCAATTAACTTCCTTGGATAATTTACTTTGTCTTTTTAAAAAAATATATTTTATTGATTTTTTACAGAGAGGAAGGGAGAAGGATAGAGAGTTAGAAACATCAATAAGAGAGAAACATTGCTCAGCTGCCTCCTGCACATGTCCTACTGGGGATGTGCCCGCAACCAAGGTATATGCCCTTGACTGGAATTGAACCTGGGACCTTTCAGTCTGCAGGCTGACACTCTATCCACTGAGCCAAACCGGTGCTGGCTTAATTGTCTTTTTTAAAAAAAATTTTCTTATCTGAGATTTTCCAAAATTTACTCACAAAGGACAGCAGGCACACCAACAGAGTTGAATTACCATTTTATTTTCAAAATATTTTCTATTAATTAATGTTATAATATTCTGTTAATTTGGTAACAAAACCTCATTGTTTTCTATATTACATTAATCTGTTCATTATCCTGGTAGCAACACAGACAAACAATGGTTTTGCTAGATGGAAAGGTAGAAAAGTGGATGATTAATCGTACACTGGAGAGAATTGTAAAGGAACAAGATTGTTAAAGGTTTAAAAAATGTTACTTTCCTGAAGAATAACTTGAAAAGGGGCCAGTGATTTAAGTGTGAACTTCATCATGACAGGTATTGAACAAGTGGTGTTTGTGTTCACAATTCAGGAATACTGCCTCCTTTAGAAGCAATTGTAGTATATAAGTAAGAGGCCAACATGGATGGATCATAGTAATCAAGATTTAATAAGCATGGTCACAAAGGCTGTCTAAGTCATTGAGGCTGAATTTGGGAGATGAACAACACAGACCTGTAACCATGGAAACACAATGGGCCAACGATAATTCTAAATCTCTGATCAGTTTTTGTTTAGCACTAAATGCTACTTGGAAAAAAAAGGAAAAGGAAATGCTGAGAATTCCCAGACATACACTTCACAAATCTTTTTAAAGTCAGAGAAGTATTGAATGTTTGCCATGACTAAAGGCAGCCCCACATGCCGATACTTGTGGGATCACGCTCAGGATTGGGTCCTCATAGAAGGAACGACAAGGCTAGCAAAGTATTCATTCATTCTTCTGTTGGTCTAAACGATAGAAAGTCAAAGTTACTAACAACACATGACCACATATGTGAAGTGATTGATAGAAATAAAATAATATAGACACTTATAGACCATTTAGTCAATTGCACTGTGCATCATACTCAGAGAAGAGGGTCATAATGTCATTAAATTTCAACTTGTTTCCATTTCATTCCATTAACAACCTTGTTTTTTTTCCTTTTTGGCATCTTCTATGTGCTTAGGACTGTAGTTACTAGCAACTGTAACCTGAGGCTTCGATCTGATGGGAGAAAATCAAGGTCAGGAGGCATCCGAATGTGACCTTTGGGAAGCACAATATATTTCATAGAAGTCTGGGTACTCACACTGAATGCTCTGCACAGGGAAAGTGTTTCAAACCTTTATTCATAATATATTTATTCTTATTTTATACACAATTGGATTATATTTGAATCTCTGGTGACCAAGCACCTAAACAGATTAGAAGCAAAATCTAAGAAGATAAGAAACAGAGACACTTAAATGGGCACATTGACTCTGGTGACGATGACAAGTGTGACCCCTGAGTACATGAGTGATGAATGACAAGAAAAGATATTTAAAGACTTTTTAAAAAGGATGATGAAAACCTTGAGGGTAATCATTCACCGTTATTCGCTTTAAGAATTGATGACCCTACTTAACTCGTCAGCCATGAAAGTATCCTATATAATAAAAGGTTAATATGCAAATTGTTCCCTCAACTGGGAGTTAGACCAGGAGTTCAACCAGGGGGTGGGGCCAGCCAGCCAACCACCCACGGCCCCTCCCCCAAGCAGTCCTGTCCTGATCAGCCCTGATTGGGGCAGACCGGCCAGACCCCACCTGTGCAGGAATTCATGCACCGGCCTCTAGTGCCTATATATATATAAAAGCCTAAGCAACTGTTATGGCGGAAGGATCAAATGACCAGAACAGAGCAACGGGTTGCTATGATGCACACTGACCACCACATCGCCTGATCAGGGCCTGCCAGCCAACCTCCCCGTCCCTCCCCACAGCCAGCAGGTGCTGATCGCCCAATGGGAAACAGAAACCAGGGGTGGGTGGTGGTGAACTGGGTGGCATCAGGCCAAGGCAGGTGCAGGCTGGGGGCGGGCTGTCTGCCAGAAGCCGGGGGAAGGAAGGCCCCAGCGGCCAAACCTGCTGGTCTCTGAAGGCTTTTGTAAAACCTCTTTCTGAGAAGGCTTTTCTTTCCCCCCAGTGGCATGCAACTCAAAGGCGCTAGCTGTGGAGCCGCCTGCCGCAGAGTCGCCCAATCTCTCCCGGCATCCAGTTGTACTGAGTCTGGCACTCGATGGGGCAGAATACCCTGAGCCGCTGGCCACAGGCGGGAAGCTGGCAGGGGTGGGGTGTGAATGCAGGGGGCTTGGAACTGGACCACCTGGCCCCCAGTATGCTCTCCACCTGGAGGCATCCAGCTGCAGACCTCTGACCCCATTAACTAGACCAGTGGTGGGTGGAAAGCAACCCGGGAGGGTGAGGAAATGAAACTTGGGGCGAGGATCATGGGTGCAGTCCCCCTGACCTTCCCCTCCCCGGATTATGCTGTGCTCCCTAACCTTCTACACCCCACGAGATAAACGTGGATTCACAAAGAGGCAGGCCCAGAGGAGCTTCAGCTGGGGGAAAGAGAGGAGTTACTCACTTCTGACACCCCCACCCTTTGCTTTAAGGCTGCGTTCTCCTTCCCTAATACATATTGCTTGAAGCACACGATGGTTTGTTTTTAGACATTCGATAAATGTGGGGAAAGCAAAGTTTTGTGCTTTAGAACAAAAGAGTCTGGAGTCTTTGGGGGTGTGCCTCTCTCTCTCTCGCTCTCTCTCACACACACATACACACACACACACACACACACACATACACACACACACTCCTTCCTTCCCTCTTCCCTGGCCTGGCGAATCTTCACACAGAAAGTTAACCCTAACTCCTCAGAACCCACCCTTACTGGAGTGGCCTCTGTTTTGTTTTGTATTTTTCTCTCATAAGGTTTTTTTCTAACCTCTAAACCGGCAGTCAGACATCCCCCGAGGGGTTCTGGATTGAGAGAGGGCACAGGCCAGGCCAGGCTGAGGGATGACCCCACCTCCCCATGCATGAATTTCATGCACTGGCCCTCTAGTTATATAATAGAGAACAAGAATCTATGAAAACTAACACTTACTGAGTTCTTATTATGTGCTCCACATTAGGTAGGCATTTTGAAGGCATTTATTATCTCGTTTAATTATTGAAACAACCATGTCATATAATAGTAAATATTATTGCCCTTATTTTACATATTTGTGAAGTCTCAGGTATTTTAATTAATTTGCAATGGATCAGTAAGTTTTGGGGGCTGGGGGCTAAAATATGATTCAAACTCTGGTCTCTAGGATTGCAAAGCCCAAGCTTTTTCAATGTCTCTATAGCACCTTTCACTATCCTATGCTGCATCTCAAAGAGAAATATTGTTTTAAACCCAATTTCTTTTTATCTAGAAGGGAAGTGAGCTAATCAAGTTGTATTTGGAGCAGCTACATTTATTGAAAGCTTAGTATATGCTGAAAAGTAGAATTATATGCATTATTTCATTTACTAGCAGAAGTATAGCAGGAGAACATATTAGTATCCCCATTCAATTGCCAAAGAAATAAAGTTTCTTTGCCCATAGTCACACATCTTTTAAATAGTGGAGTGGAGCTGGGATTTAGAACCCGTTTCTAGAGCAGTGGTTCTTAACCTTCTGGCCCTTTAAATATAGTTCCTCATGTGACCAACCATAAAATTATTTTCGTTGCTACTTCATGACTGTAACGTTGCTACTGTTATGGATCGTAATGTAAATATCTGATATGCAGGATGGTCTTAGGCGACCCCTGTGAAAGGGTCGTTCGGCCGCCAAAGGAGTCGCGACCCACAGGTTGAGAACCGCTGTTCTAGAGCATGGTGTCCCTGGCTGGATGGAGAAACATGCGCTCTCTCTGCACCTCAAGTCCAACTTGTATCTCAGCCTCTTCCAGACTTTTCTAGGATCCTCACTGTTTCTTTTCCACACTCGTTTCCCATATTACAACCCTTGCACATTTAATCCTGTCCTTGATGTCTGCTTCTCAGAGAACCTGGACTAACATTGTTATTTGGTGTTTGCTCAAAATTTTGATAAAGGAAGGAGTGGCATCAGAGGAATGGCAGGGTAAGGGCACATCTTTTCCTCTCCCCCTGCCATTTCAACAGGTTAACCGTATATAACTTAACAAAGAAGTCTCTGCTCAACACAGATCAACAGGGACAATTTGCAGCAACAAAAACATACAAGGGCAAGAGAAAGGGTCTGTTGGCAAAGGAAGATGAAGATCAGATGCACTCAAAAGGGAAAAAACTATGGTATTTATGAAACTTCATTTTTTATAAACCTAATGGTAACCACACACAAAAACCCACAAACCAGGACATACAGCTTAAAAAATGAGGAAACAGAGGAAAGAGGTACAGAATATGACCAAACAAAAACAACAGACAGAAACCTAAAGGAAAAGAACCAATGAGGCACCAGAAAGTGAAATATAAAATGGCCATAGGAAATCCTCATACATCCATAATTACCCTACATGCACTAGTAAATGGTCGAGTTCACCAGTAAAGAGGCACAGAGTAGCAGAGTGGATCAAAAAACTAAACCCAACCATATGCTGCCTACGAGAGACATATCTAAGCTGCAAAGACAAAGGTAGGTTCAAAGTAAAAGGGTGGGAAATGATTCTCCAAATAACATCCACAGAAAAGCAGGTGTAGCCATACTTATATCTAACAAAATAGATTTCAAGATAACACAGATAACAAGAGACAAAGATGGACACTTTATAATGATAAAGGAAACTCTACATGAAGAAAACATAACATATCTTAACATATATATGCACCCAACCAGGGAGCACCAAAACATATTAAACAGCTACTCACAGAACTAAAGGGAGAAACAGATAAAAACACAACCATAGTGGGAGACCATAATACTCCATTGATAGACAGATCAACCAAACAGAAAATCAATAAAGAAATATTGGCCTTAGGCAGATCCAAGATGGCGGCATAGGTAAACGCCCTTGATTGCTGCCTCACACAACCACTTCAAAAATACAACTAAAAGACTGAACGGACATCACCCAGAACCACAGGAAGGCTGGCTGAGGGGAAATTCTTCTACTAGAAGGAAAGAGAACAGCACACTGAGACTCAGAGGAGGCACAGTGCAGAAGATATAAAGGTGCGGAGGTGCGCACGGAGCAGGCTGATAGCTGAGGGCGTGGTTGTCGTTTTCAATCGGGAGGGAGTCTCAGATTCTGAGCTCCAGGTCTGGGCGAGCCTCTAGGGACCCAGACCC
>NW_006296406.1:777024-779747 GCF_000327345.1 Myotis davidii
TTGAAAATAAAGTCTTCAAAGATGTTGTTACCTCAAAATGAGGTCATTTGTGTGTGTCCTAATCCAATAAAACTGGTGTCGTGATAAGAAGTGGAGATTAGGGGACACACACACACACACACACACACACACACACACACGCACACGTGAAGTCAGTGAGAAGGCAATCTCTGCAAGCCCAGGAAAGATGCCTGAGAAGAAGCCAAGCAGACTGCTAGACTCCAGAATTGTGAGAAAATATATGCATGTTGTCTAAGCCACCCAGTCCGTGTACTGCTACGCCACAACACTAATGCAAACTGCTGGGAGAAATAGTCAAATTCACTATCATAGTTCAAGATTTCAAGACCCCATCTCACTAATTGACAGATACAGCAAGCAGAAAACCAGTAAGGATACAGTGGGACTGAACAGCACCATTAACCACCTGGTCATAATTGACATTTACAGAACATTTTATGCCAGAACATCAGATTATACATTCTTCTCCAGTCCATTCTTTTCCAAGCTAGACCATATGTTGGGTCACAGAACTAGCATCAACAAATTTAAGAAGATTGAAATTATATCAAGCATATTTTCTAACCATAAAGCCTTGAAATTAGAAATCCACTGCAAAAAGGAAGTAAAGAAACCCACAAATACATGGAGATTAAACGACACATTAGTAAAAAATGACTGGGCCAAAGAAGAAATAAGAGATGAGATTAAAAAATATAGAAAGACAAACAAGAATGACAATACAACATATCAAAACCTCTGGGATACAGCGAAAGCAGTAATAAGAGGGAAGTTTATATCAATTCAGGTCTATCTCAAGAAAAATAAGAAATCCCAAGTAAAGAACCTAACATCACATCTTAAAGTATTAGAAAAAGAAGAACAAAAGCAACCCAAAGTCAGCAGAAGAAAGAAATAATAAAAATTAGAGTAGAATTAAATGAAATAGAGAACAAAAAGGCGAAACAAGAAAATCAATAAAACAAAGAGCTGGTTCTTTGAAGAGATTAAGAAAATTGACAAACTCTTGGCTAGACTCACTAAGGGAAAAGAACCATATATGCAAAATCAGAAATGAGAGAGGAGTCACCACATACATCACAGATATATAAAGGATCATACTAAATATTATGAAAGACTATACACCACCAAATTCAATAACTGAGAAGAAATGGATAAGTTCCTAGAAATGTATAACCTTGCTAGACTAAATAATGAAGAACTGGACAATCTAAATAGACCAACCAGCAGTGAGGAAATTGAAACAACCATCAAAAACTTCCCCAAAAAACAACAGTTCAGGATCAGATAGCTTTACCAGTGAATTCTACCAAATGTCAAAGAAGATTTAAAAACTATCCTTCTCAAACTCTTCCAAAAAATTGAAGAAGAGGCAATACTTCCTAACACATTCTATGAGGCCAATATAACCCCGATACCAAAACCTGGCAAAGATAACACATACACACACCTACACACACACACACACACACACACACAAAGCTACAGAACAATATCTCTAATGAATACAGATATAAAAGTTCTAAACAAAATACTAGGAAATCAAATACAATAATACATCCAAAAAAATAATACATCATGATTAAGTGGGGTTCTTTCCAGGGGCACAAGGATGGTTCAACATGTGCAAATCAATGAAAAAAATGTTTAGTTTTTGTGGGACTATATAGTCTTTAAATTTCCTTGGAGCACTAATAGCCTTTGAGTCTAAGTGTCTGTAAGTATGTAAGTGAAGTTTATTTCTTCTATTGATGGAAGGCCTGTGATTTTATTAACTTGAGTGGTAACCCCAGATGGTCTGTGACTACTGTCAAGCATTTTATGTTCATGAATATAGAAGTAAAAAAGCAAATGTATCTATACTCTAAAAGATTTAGGTACATATTTCTTAGTTTGGGGAATTCAAAAATCAGAAACTATAAACAAACCATGATAATTTAATCACAATAAGAGTAGCTGTATTAGTTTCTACTTATGTTTTAATAAGTTGCCATAGTGATTTAAAACAACACAAATTTATGATACTACCATTCTGGTCTGCAAGGCTATATTC
The DNA here is from genome assembly GCF_000327345.1 of Myotis davidii. Taxonomy (NCBI): domain Eukaryota; kingdom Metazoa; phylum Chordata; class Mammalia; order Chiroptera; family Vespertilionidae; genus Myotis; species Myotis davidii. The sequence goes on from NW_006296406.1 coordinate 779,099, forward strand.
CTTCTGAAGCTCTACAGAGAACCCATCTCCTTGCCTTTTGAGCTTTCTGGACACTGTGCATTTTTTTAAAAAATTTATTTTTTGGCTTGTGCTCCTACTTCCGTCTTCAGGGCCAACAGTGTTGCATCTTCAAATGTCTGACTGTCTCCTCTTCATCAGTCGCTTCTTTGTCTCTGCTGTCACACTGCCTTCTTTGACATCTCCTGCCTTCCCCTTTATGAGGACCTTTGCAATTATTGGCTCCACTAGGATTATTCAGGATAATCTCCCCTCCCAAGATGCTTAACTTGATCACATCTGCAATGTCCCTTTGGCCATGAAAGAGAACATACTGGCAGGTTTTTGGAATTAGAACAAGAGCATCTTTTGGGAATCATTATCTTGCCTACCACAGTAGTCTCAATAGTAATAACAGAAGCGAGTTAAAACAATGAGTGTTTAGAAAAATACAGGCATTCCATATTTGTCTGGTGGGAGTAAAAAATATAGCTAAATTCTATAAGACAAAGAACTTCAAAATAACTATATCCTTTTGTCCTCCCAGAATATACATATGCAATATTGTTTATCAGAAAGAACTTTAATTACAATAAATGGAAACAACTTAAGCACCATAGAAGAATAATATATCCATAATAATGTACCAACA
>NW_006296406.1:780512-781370 GCF_000327345.1 Myotis davidii
AAAATGATAAATTGAAATTTTACAGACATAGAAGAACATTTCTGTGGCAAATCCTTGCATTGCCCCAGTAATTTTATTACATAGGGAGATGAATGCTCAATTATCTAGAAACCTTGATGAAAGGGTTAAAGAGAATAAAACGGGGCAGAGAAAGACTTATTATGCTTAGCAGATATCTTGCAGAAAGCTTGCAGCCTTGAGCACAGCTTAGCTCAGATAACCAGAAGATACCTGGCACGGGAGGAACCAAGGACGGACCAGACCCTTACGTCAGCAGAGCAAAAATTAATAAAAACCAATCTCTCCTTGCTCTGTTCGCTGATGCCTTTCTTGATCTCAGCTCACCTGCACCCAGGTGTCAGAAATAAAATCTATTTTGATACATTATGGTCTCATGTCTTAGGTGCGCAACCCCAGCCCACTCTGGACCATTCACTTGAGGAGCAATCAAAACAACCTATTCTTCAATTTTACCAGTTAATAAACATTTGTGTACTTAATACTTGTTTGTACAAGAGCTTAGAAATACACTTTAATAAGACAAAGAACTTCAAAATAACTATATCCTTTTGTCCTCCCAGAATATACATATGCAATATTTTTTATCAGAAAGAACTTTAATTACAATAAATGGAAACAACTTAAGCACCATAGAAGAATAATATATCCGTAATAATGTACCAACAGTATCTTTAGTAAAATAGCTTTTGAAAAATATGAAAAAGCTTTTATGGTATTTTCATAAGTAAAAATAGTTATACTCTATTAAATACACCAGTATTTTAATATTACCTATTAAAATTCTTACATATAGGCATATATAAAGGCTGAATGAATATATGACAAAATTCTTGTTCT
>NW_006296406.1:781846-783271 GCF_000327345.1 Myotis davidii
TTCAATGATTCTCCCTCATCATTTATGTTACTATCTCTCTCTCCCCCTCCCTCCCTCTCTGTAATCAATAAAAATATATTAAAAATAAAAATATTAAAAATGTATTAACATTGTTATTGGCTATATTGCTGTTGGATTTTAGTGTGTATAAAATTATCATATTCTAAGAGCACATTGTTTAAAAATGAAAAATTGAAAATTTACAGACATAGAAGAAAATTTCTGTGGCAAATCCTTGCATTGCCCCAGTAATTTTATTACATAGGGAGATGGATGCTCAATTATCTAGAAACCTTGATGAAAGGGTTAAAGAGAATAAAACGGGGCAGAGAAAGACTTATTGTGCTTAGCAGATATCTTGCAGAAAGCTTGCAGCCTTGAGCCCAGCTTAGCTCAGATAACCAGAAGATACCTGGCATGGGAGGAACCAAGGACGGACCAGACCCTTACGTCAGCAGAGCAAAAATTAATAAAAACCAATCTCTCCTTGCTCTGTTCGCTGATGCCTTTCTTGATCTCAGCTCTCCTGCACCCAGGTGTCAGAAATAAAATCTATTTTGATACATGTCTTAGGGCGCAACCCCAGCCCACTCTGGACCATTCACTTGAGGAGCAATCAAAACAACCTATTCTTCAATTTTACCAGTTAATAAACATTTGTGTACTTAATACTTGTTTGTACAAGAGCTTAGAAATACACTTTAAATATATAATGCTCTTTTTTACAGTACTCCCTATAGCCTATTTTTAGTAACTGGGAAACATTCAAGACCTTTCCTTAAATCATTCACTTATTCAATAGGTCAGCAGCAGAGATTCAACAACAGTCTTGCAAGTTCCAACTCCTGAAAGTAGAATATACAATATCCTTTGACATCTAATATAAGACCCTTATGTCAGCAGAGTAGCTTTCAGCCAGCAAAAATTAATAAAAACCAATCTCTCCTTGCTCTGTTCGCTGATGCCTTTCTCAGTCTCAGCCCACCTGCACCCAGGGGTCAGAAATAAAATCTATTTTGATACATTATGGCCTCATGTCTTAGGTAAGTGACCCCAGCCTGCTCCGGACCATTCACTTGAGGAGAAATCAAAACAACTTATTCTTCAATTTTACCAGTTAATAAATATTTGTGTACTTAATGCTTGTTTGTACAAGAGCTTAGAAATACACTTTATTCCCCAGGTTGTAGGCTTGAACCTGTGTGGGGTGTGTAGGACGAAGTGCAGGAGGCAGCCGTTTCAATGATTCTCCCTCATCATTGATGTTACTATCTCTCTCTCCCCCTCCCTCCCTCTCTGTAATCAATAAAAATATATTAAAAATAAAAATATTAAAAATGTATTAACATTGTTATTGGCTATATTGCTGTTGGATTTTAGTGTGTATAAAATTATCATATTCTAAGAGCACTGCCTTCTTCTCTG
>NW_006296406.1:784203-787261 GCF_000327345.1 Myotis davidii
TGAAGATATGCAGACTTAGTTTAATTTAATTTAATTTTTATTTTAAAAGCATAGAAAGTTTGGGGAGTGGAATCAGATGACCTTGTTTTAGTCAAGGTTTTGATTCCTTCTAAATGTGTGACTTTGATCAAGGTACTTGAAGTCTCTAAGTTTCCTCATCTATAACATCTGATAGCTCTCTAGTTCTCAAGTTTGTTGTGAGGGTAAGTTAGAAATTACACATGTCTGAAACTCGCCTGTGAAACCCCGTGGCATTGCTGAAAGTACTAGATAATCATTTGCTTCATGTTATTAGCATTCTTAGCAAAACCTCTTTTATTTATCATATAACGGGGACTTTATCCATTCTCATAACTACTCTAACAGGATTATTCATCCCTATTTCACAACCCTAAAAAGGAGACTAATTGCAGGTTAAACTGCTAGCCATATCTAAATCCAGAATAGAACATCGATTTTCTTCTCAGCATAGAAATGAAGATGCTCTTTTCTGGTGAAAAAGATATTTCTTTGAACTTCTTCATTTCAATTTCCTGGGCTAGCTATTGGTGTTCAAGGTTACTGGTATCTGATGTATAATTTGATCAGAAAATGGGTGAAAGCTGAGAAATGACAGGGAAAAGTAATGGGGATGAAACTAAGGGGTAATTCACAGGGAAAAGGGGAGAGAGTATTTGTAAATTGCACAAGATGGGCAGGCTCCTAAGTAATCCTCACGGAGTCTAATGACTTGATGGGCTATTATGGAATGGGGAACACCGAATTTGACATAGATTTTATAAGACTTTAAGCTGCTTCTCTATATTTCTTTTGAAGAGGTCATATTTTCAATTTCCCCAGTGAGTGAAGGAGAGATTAACTGTGTGGGCTAGAAGAGGTCAATGGGGGGAAATGGGGACACCTGTAATACTTTCAACAATCAAGATAAATTTTTAAAAACTGCCTTTCATTAACTTCAGACATTTTTCTCTTTACTATTTGTGAAGGACTGAAAGTTTGAGAATGAAAGTAAAAGACACTTCCTATCTTTCCTAGCTGTTGCAAGTAGAAGAAAAGAGAAGACAGGAGGAACGGATAAATCCCCCAACAGGTGATACGAGTCCTGCCAAAAGTACTAACACAAATCTGAAAAGTTACCTGAGCTGCCAAGAATGTTTACCCCTTGGAAAATGCATTTGTCATTCCTTAGGAACTAAAGACAACTGTAGGGTGATAATTAACCTAGTTATGAATAACAGGAAAGGAGAAAAAGGAAGGCAAATATGATAGGGATGCCATATCATATTTGATATGATAGGGATGCCATATCAAGACTGGGCAGAGGGAAAATACGCACATGCCCAGTAAAGTTGGGGGTACTAGCGAAGGTACTTGCCTGTTAGTGGCCACTGCTGGGGCACAGACTTTGGGATAGTTAGTCCCCTAAACAAAAGAGTTCGCTGTCTTATTCTGCTTGGTTCCTCTTGGTGTGTTGCCCTTGACTCTTAGCTTGTGGGGCTCTTTCACTCCTGCTTCCTGACATTTGCCCACATCGCCCAGGGCCACGTGGACTCCAACCAGCCTGATGCTGAACTAGATCTGGCTGCAACATGGAACCGGATCCCTAGACACTGGCTTTGCTTCTAGCTTTAGTGGAACCCCAGCTACACTTCTTCTATGACTGGAATGGGGCTTTGGAAACCCAGGGATGCAATTTCATGCAAATGGAAATCACTCCTTCTCTTATGTAAGTCTCAGGAATTTCTTTTTTTTGAGCTACCCTATGGCCCCCACCCTCAGATCCCAGTGGGAAAGAAAATACTCCAAGCTAATTAACCTAGTTATGAATAACGGGAAAGGAGAAAAAGGAAGACAAATATGATAGGGATGCCATTTGGAAAGCTTTGCCAGGAAGTTACAACTTCATACTCCCCGGGAGACTGGGCAGAGGGAAAATACGCACATGCCCAGTAAAGTTGGGGGTACTAGCGAAGGTACTTGCCTGTTAGTGGCCACTGCTGGGGCACAGACTTTGGGATAGTTAGTCCCTAAACAAAAGAGTTCGCTGTCTTATTCTGCTTGGTTCCTCTTGGTGTGTTGCCCTTGACTCTTAGCTTGTGGGGCTCTTTCACTCCTGCTTCCTGACATTTGCCCACATCGCCCAGGGCCACGTGGACTCCAACCAGCCTGATGCTGAACTAGATCTGCCTGCAACATGGAACCGGATCCCTAGACACTGGCTTTGCTTCTAGCTTTAGTGGAACCCCAGCTACACTTCTTCTATGACTGGAATGGGGCTTTGGAAACCCAGGGATGCAATTTCATGCAAATGGAAATCACTCCTTCTCTTATGTAAGTCTCAGGAATTTCTTTTTTTTGAGCTACCCTATGGCCCCCACCCTCAGATCCCAGTGGGAAAGAAAATACTCCAAGGGAGATAAGGACATGCACCGTGAAGTTGAAATGGCACAGGGGGAGGTACTTATCCACAGAGGACTGGAAGTCTAGCCGGGAAAAAGATAGTTGTCTAAGGGGTGGACCCAAGTGCAAGCCCGAGAAGCTGATTAGTTATTTGAAAAAACTTCTGATTCCTCACAAGCCTGAGAATATATGATTCCATGTGTGCAAAGAATAGTAAACCCTGGATTTTGTGGACCTCGATTTAACAGACAAAATTTCCGGTTTGTATGTCATATGTGAAAATTAACTCCCTCTTAACTTAAAAATGCTTTTAACCAAGATTTGCTTATAATGGACTTTGATTTAACAGACAAAATTTCTGGCTTCTATGTCATATGTGAAAATTAACACCCTGCTAACTTAAAAATGCTTTTGACCAAGATTTGTTTATAATTAAATTGACAGGTTATTTTTTGTTATTAACTCACTGTTATTTTTTAACAACAAATTTTAGCCAATAGGCCATATGTTGGAAAAAACACTGTAGCAATTTTACCAACATCCTATATAATAAAGAAGTAATATGAAAATTAACCCTCACACCATCACAAGATGGCTGCCTACTACCAGGCCGGCAGGGGTGGGGGGGCGGCGACCAGGCTGGTGGGGAGCCATGAAG